>NC_090396.1:73176604-73484104 GCF_036365525.1 Heterodontus francisci | reverse complement strand
GATGAGTTTTTAGAACAATTGATTATAGTTTCGTAGCACCATTACTGAGATTCGGTTTCAATTCCAGATTTTTTTTATCAATTGTGCTTATATTATTAATTAATTGAATTTAAATTCCACCAGCTGCTGTGGTGGGATTTGAATCCATGTCCCCTAGTTCAGTGACATTACCATTATACTATCGCCTCCCTGAAATAGTAGACTATAAGGTGGTTTTGCTAGAGAAGAGTGAAACACAATAAAAGCTCAATATGGTTGAGCTAGATCTAGTGGTTAGTGAGGGCTTTTGTGTGTCAGGTACACTCGAGTTGGTGCCCTTCAGATTTAAAGGGAGCGAAGGAGGGAGGAGGAGGTTATACTGGGGAGTAACAGGGTTGGGAGACGATGACTGACATACGGAAGTGAGGAAAGGGTTTAATAAGTCAACAACTGACCCATAGAGGATGGAGGGTCAAAGGAAATGGACTTGGGGCTTTGAAAGAGAATTCATGGAAGCAGCTACTGGAAAGAACTTTCTCTCTCTCTCTCTCTCTCTGGGTCTATGTCTCTTCTGTACACACACCCTCTCTCTTTCTCTCTTGGTCTTGGTCTCTCTCCCTGCAATCTCACTCTCTTACTCTCGCCGGGTCTCAGTCTCTCCTCTTGCACTCTCTCTCTTCCATCTTCTGTCCCTCTCTCTCTTCCCTGGTTTCTTAGCCTGTAATTCCTCACTTTCTCAGCACTCGAAAATGAGCATTGTGTGCAATTGACAAAGCAGATCCGCACAGATCATTTTGCTCACTTGAAGTTACACTATATTCATCTTGTACAAACTGTTGCAAAGTCTTATCATTTCTGTTGAGCGTCTATATTCCTTCTTTTTGAAGAAGCTCTCCCACTACATATCAAATACCGTTCTCATAGTTGATATTTGTAACCAGTGAAATGAGAGGCCGCTTACACAAGTGTAGGAGTGTAACATGTGAATTAGAAATGGCCTAGATGTTTGACACGCTTCATATACTCATAGTAATGAATAAGAGAGTGTAATTTCATGTAAATGTTTCATGACTAATTAACCACAAGTTTAATTGTAACAATTATGATTATTTAGCCCCCTTCCATCTGTTGCCCATTAAAACTGCATGTTTTACTATCACATTATAAAACATGGTTGGTTAGAAGCAGCCTCTTTACAATTCTCTGGGCCAGGACCAAAATTGTTACTTTTTGCTTTTTTTTTTAATATGTGCTTTCTCCTATTTCAGGACCTAAAGCCCAAGAAGGTCAATCGGCCTGAAAAATTTGGCCTACTCTCAACATACACCAGAGCTCGTCGAAATTGGGCCCTGGGTCTTGTCTGAGCTGCCAGGCACTTCTTGACCTTCCCAATGTACCTGAACCAATTCTGGGGCCAGCTGCCAGGCCAGACAGGACCTCTGGTAGGCCCTTGTAGGAGAGAGAGGCTAATCAGAGTTGGTGTCAGGGAAGGCCGGTGTCAACACACAGCAGTTTCTCCTAGCGAATTTGAGAGTATCAGTTGTGGATCAGTTGGTTGTACTCTCACCTCTGAATCACAAGGTTCTGGGTTTAAGTCCTACTCCAGGACTTAAGCACAAAAATCTAGGCTGACACTTCAGTGCAGTAGTGAGGGAGTGCTACACTGTTGGAGGTGCTGTTGTTTGGATGAGAGGTTAAATTGAGGTCCCATCTGCCTGCTTGGGTGGGTGTAAAAGTTTGCATGGCACTATTTTGAAGAAGAGCAGTGGAGTTATCCCTGTTGTCCCAGCCAATATTTATCCCTCAATCAACATCACAAAAACAGATTATCTAGTCATTATCACATTGCTGTTTGTGGGTGTTTGCTGTGTGCAAATTGGCTGCTGCATTTTCTACATTACAATAGTGACTACACTTCAAAAGTACTGCTTTGGCCAAAAAGCACTTTGAGACATCCAGTGTTCACATATATGCCCATTATATAAATGCAAGTTTGTTTTCTCCACATTAAAGGTGAGATTAAAATGAAGAAACATTTCTTTGTTTTGGCACCTTCTTCTAGCAGTCCCTTTAAGGGCTGTTGGTGAAACTGTAGAAGGAATAGGATGAATTGATCAATTTCAGAGAGGAGTTCGTCCCCTTGCATATGCTAATAAGAAGTCCGATGCCTATTTAAGTTGGCTGCCTGGGACACCTGAATATCCCCTGAACCGACTTGGAACTAGATGTATTTAGGGCACTCATGGGGTTTGGGATGTAGCCCTGTGAAATTCGACACTTTTGCCTCCCACTGCTCCCCCGCACCCCCCCCCCCCCAATTCTCTGACTGGGAAATAGGAGAAATGAGGCTCAATTTTCCCCTGGAGTTCAACTGAAAGTATAGCGAAAAGGAAACATTACAGAGCTATTGAACTATTGCAGAAAACTATTATCCCAAGAGATGTTATAGAAAGATAGAGCTTTCTGTGCAGGAGGTGGCCAATCAGCTTATTGTGCCAATGCCTGTACTGGTGCCAGTGTCAATGCCTCTGCTAGTTTCAATTTCAAGCTATCCTCTTCAATCCCTTTGATGTTTTCCTTCAACTGTTCCAGTTAAATGCTGTATGCACTCAGCTTCAATAGCCACTTGCTGTAATCTATTCCATATTCTAATAACCCATTGCATAAAAACAATCCTACAATGTGTCAGTCTTTGCCATCAGATACTGTGACCAATTATATCACACCTGTAACCCTAGGGCAAAAAGTTTCTCTTGTTAGATGAATCATAGGATTGTCAAGGTAAACAGGCGAAAATTTTTTATCACAAGCTGTACTTTACTCAATCCGGGAGCAACAATTTTAAACTCTGTCTTACAATAAAGTTTCCCCCCCCATTCAATAGCCTTTGCAGCATTATTTTTATTGTGAAAGCTGGTAAAAGGCCAAGGTCCATAATGCTGGATAGCACTGAAGCCGCAAAACATTGGAGGCACGAATTAGAAGTTAACTGCTGCTAAGCTTGGGTTAAAACTTGAAGATTGCAGGAGGAAGGGAAGAACGGTTGAGGTAAAGAGCTGAATTTTCAGCCCCCCAGCCCCCCATCAAAGTTGGGAACAGAGGCAGCGGCAGGGAATGGGGGCTGGTGGGATACCTGAAAATATTCACACCGCCAAGTGTATCATTTTCAGGACACTGTTTTCCTGCCGGCAATGTTAACCAGGTCAGGACCATTGAGGTCAAGAAAAGTATTTAAAAAGCTCATTAAGAACTTGTTTAAAGGGAGGGTGGAATTTTGAAGGGGGTGCACAGGTGTCTGCTGTAGATCTGCAGAAGTGAGGTAGGTACAGAGTGGCGAGCCAGTCATGACTGTCCCAGGGCATCACCTTGGCCCCATAAGAGGATCAGCAGATCAAAGGGACACTCGCCATTTGGTAAGGAGCTGCCCTTGCAGCTGTGCAGGTGGCAAGCCCAGTGAGCACTCAACTCAATGAGCACGATGCTTGCGCATCGAACGGGATCGTTACCCTCTGGCATCAAGGGGGCAGAAGAGCAGGGGCGAGGCTGCCAGCACAATCGGGAAGCCACCTGTCCAAAAGAAAGGCTACAGCTGGCAATGGGACAGGTTATGGGCTGTAGGGGGTAAAATTGGTGGCTGATACAGCTAAATAAATATACACATATATACAAGATAAAAGGGAAGCCACATATTGTTACAAAATGGAGTATTTACCCAAGGCATTGTGGGACTAGTTAGTTAGCTTGCAGCCTTGAGCATGGTACTGCTTAGCACAGGCAATTAGCCTGAGCAAAGAGGGCCTCCCATATCAGTGCATAAGACAGCTGCTCTGTATAATTGCGGACTACGCAAAGCAACTAGGAATTCAGGCTTGACAGAGGTAGAAAGATTCATTGTGAAGTCTCAAGAATAGTTGATAAGGGGTCCTGGTAAACATCCTGAGATGGTCAAGGGCATACCACGAGCTATCCCCACAACAACATGATACCTAATTAGTAATTTTATTGGTAATGAATGTAATGTATGTAATCAATAACTGTTATAATTGGATTGTGTTCAGCCGGGATGGGCTGAGTAACTGTATGTCCGTTGTGGATTTTCCTTTGTTCAGTGGAGAAGTGCATGGTAAGCCCAGCGTCTTACTCCCCACCGGAGTAAAATAAACCTTTTGACGATTGGAACAGACCTGAGCATCGAGTGGTTCATTTTAGTCAATTCCACTGTAACATGGGCCCAGTGGCTCTGAGGGGCAACAGCATCTACGGGAAAAGCAGAGCCCTGAGCAGCAGGGGGCATGGGAGAGGAAAGAGGGACAGGAAGACAACAGAGGACCTACCCTCACCACAGGATCCACCACCGAAGACGGAGCTACCTGGAGATGACCGAGACCCAATGCCACAGAAGACTGCAATTCTCCAGGCAGATGGTCACAGGCATCTGTGCCCTCGTCGCTGAAGATTTCGCACCTCGCAGCACTGGTTGCCATGCCCTGCCAGTAATCGTCAAAACATCGGAGGCATGAATTAGAAGTTAGCTGCTGCTACTTGAACTTCTTTGCTTCTGGCTCCTTTCAAGGATCAGCTGTGGATCTTAGTGGCACCTTGCAAGTGGCTGCACACTGCTGCATCTTGCAGGTCACTGACGCCCTATTTGCCAGAGTTGGACAGTACAATCATTTCACGCTAGACATGGCCTCAAAGGGATTTCGCCACCATCACTGGATTCCTCCAGGTGCAGGGCATCATCAATTGCACCCATCAAGGAACCTACCAACCGTCCACTCAGATTCATCAAGAGGAAGGGCTTCCACTCCCTCAACGTCCAACTGGTCTGTGACCACAACAGAAGCTTCCTCCACATGTGCGCTCACTTTCCTGGCAGCTGCCTTGACTCCTTTTGACTCCACCTTCCAGGCTGCCTCAGATTTCAATCCAATCCCCAAGGATTCGGATGGATCCTAAGGGACATCCCTGGAAGCCATGACTTACCGCTTTCAGGGAGCGCCAGACAGAGGCAGTACAACCAATGCCACCTGCTCACTAGGACAACCATTAAGCAGGCCATCGGGCTTCTGAAGATGATTCTGGTGCTTGGACCAGTCAGATGGCACCCTCCAATACCCTCTTGCAAGGGTCTCAGTCACTGTGGTGGTCTACTGTGTTTTCCATTTCATGGCCTTCCAGAGGGGTGTAGAACTTGAGACTTGAGGACGATGAGGCCCTGGAAGGAGACAGCTCATCAGGGGAGCAGCAGGCACAGGAGGTAGTGGAGGCCGAGGAAGATGATGTATGTAGTGGTGCCCCTGCTGCACCAGCCTTCACCAGCCACCCTCTGGAGAGAGGACCACCCTCCTTTCCCGCACGGTCTCCAGCATTATGTCCATGTCGGCATTGATGAAGCGAGGAGCAGCCCTGCCCCAGGCCTCCAGCTGTCCTGTGACACCTTGCTTCCCTCTGGTGCTGTGGAAGGCTTTGGCACAATCAACAGATTTCTCCCCTAGGACAACGAGCAGCCTCAGTGATGGCTGCCATGGGAGTCTAAATCACTCCTACATTTCATCTGGCCTGCTTCCGTTCCTGCCCCCACTGGCTCTAAGTGGACAGCAAACCCATCTCTATACCAGTTAAAGGCTTCCCCACGGGGGAATCTTAACTTTAATCAGTTTTCCACCAGAGGTGGGTTTCTGACCCGAAAACAAACCCGGCTCTTGTTTCCTGCCTCCATGCGAAAATTCAGCCCTAAAAGTTTTGCACAGTTTCATTGCCATGATAATGATCTTTTTGATTGACTAATGAACCAGACACGAATAAAAAGTGCCCGCCCTCCGAACTGTTAAAAAAAGTCTTGTGCAGTGACAAACACTGAAACGAATGGACAATCATATAAAAATATAAGCATTTATGTAATTGGTTCATATATAAATATATATATCAGTATATACAAAATAAATATATATGAAAAAATCTAATTGCTAAAATATTGTCACTGCACAGTACCAACACAACACTTTTTAACTTGATTTTATTTTTATCTTTGAAAATGGTGCACTCTACTATTAATCTGTCACATTAATGGAGAGTTTCACCATTGCTGGTTAGATGAAGAGACCAAATGTGAAGAGATAAAGAACCAAGTAATCAGATACCAACCTGAAGTATTATCTATCAAGTCAGGCGTATATTCAATTTGGTTCCCATCCAAATCGGTTACTGGGGAAAAACCAAGACATGCTCTAATACAGATTATTATGTAATGAAGAAGGCAACGTGAATGAATATAAGGAATTCTCTCATTACAGACACTGACAGAGCTGCTGTTTATTTGAACATTTTCTGTTTTTATTTCACATATTTATAATTTGCAGTTTTTATTTTCCTTTTTGCTTTAAGAATTTTAATTCTTGGTTTATGATAGACTGCAATGGAATATTGCAGCTCTCCCATATATATGTAGGATCAGAGCAGGAACACAGCATGGTGGAAAAGAAAAAGAAAGACTTTCATTCACATGGCGCCTTTCACGACCACTGGACATCATAAAGTGTTTACAACCAATGAAATTGTTTTTGAAGTGTAGTCACTGTTGTAGTGCAGGAAACACAGCAGCGAGTGTGCACAGCAAAAACCCGCAAACAACAATTGATAATCATTTTTTGTGATGTTGATTGAGGGATAAATATTGGCCAGGACACCGAGGATAACTCCCCTACTCTAAAGGCCTGCTCGGGTCTGCAAATGAGACCCGACCCGAGCCCTACAGAACCCCATCTGAGCCCGAGCCGGCCCGAGTCCTTCCATTTATTCCCGTGCCCAACTCGACCATCAGTTAACTTACCTTCCATTTTTCACTTTGTTCCTTACCTGCACAAGCTTAAAATAACTATAACAAAACCATCTTCAAAGTCCAAAAAGTAAATTAACATTGGAGTCACTTACCTGAGGTGGGGATAGAGCGTGTCCGATCCAACCCATCCCGAGCCCAAATGCCAGACCCAGAAGTGCAACCAAACCCGAACCCAACACATGTCATCGTGTCCCAGTCGGGTAGCAGGCCTTTACCCTACTCTTCAAATTGATACCATCTTTTATACCCACCCAAGCAAGCAATGAGGCCTCAAATTAACATCACATCTGAAAAACAGTACCTCCAACACTCCCTCAACACTGCACTGGAGTGTCAGCCTTGATTTACATGCTCAAGTTCTGGAGTGGGACTTGAACCCACAACCTTGTGATTCACCCAAAGAAAGAATACTACCGAATGAGCCACACCTGCCACAATGGAGTGCCTAAGCCATGTAGAAATAGGATGTGGGTTCCTGTGCAGAGCTTTCCATACACTAATTACGTGTGTACTGCCTTAGGGAAGTGAAGGCTGGAGAATAAGGTTGAGAACAAAAAACTTAACCTGGTGGAGTCACCCTAAACAATGTTTGCATATCTTTATGCTGCAGGCTTGAGTGGTGTTTTAGGAGTGTGTTAGCTGCCAGCCACTTAACTGAAATGCACAGAGGTGCCAGAAAGGGAAAAGGGAGGAGGTGGTTTGAAAAAAAGTAATACATAGTTTTCCCTTGAAGGCTTTGCAAGTCTATGGAGCACGACACTGGGCTGAATTTTTTTTTAGTAACGGGAACAGAGGTGGGGGTGGGGGGCCATAAAATTGTGTCAGAAAGCAGGGGACGGAGTGCCTGTTGCCTTCCCAATGCCTTCCAATTTAGTCTGGGGTGGGAAAGGCCAAAAAAGGCCTTCCCACTCCCAGGCCAATCGAGGCCCTTATGCAACCAATCAATGGCCACTTAAGGGCTTCTTCCCACCTCCACCTCAATTTTCTTGAAGGCGGAGGAGCCCACGACAACGGGAAGATGTTGCGGGGGGGGGTCCCCCCTTTGGGGACAATCCAGGGCCCTGAAGGGTCCCCCCCTCACAGAGGCAATTGCTGCCCACCCGGGAAGACCCTTTCCACCCTCACCAATCCCACCTCCTATTCCATTGCTGGGGCCTGCCTAACTGGCTCTGTCAAACCTGATCCCACGCACCTCTCCTGAGGTCTCTGACGTCCTTGATGCTGCAGGGTCTCCTGCAGTACTGGCTGTGGCCAGTGCCCCCAGTGATGCTGCTGAATTACAGAGCTGCTGGCCTTCCGATTGGCCAGCAGCTCTTCGAGGCGGGAGCTCGTCCCTTTAAGGGATGACGGGTAGTTAATTGCCTGCCCGCCTTGGAATTGTAATGTGGGTCCGAGGGAGGGCCGAGGCGGAGTCTCCCTCCACCTACCGGCCCACTGTTGGGACCCCCGTCACCAGACCAAAATTCAGCCCACTGAGTCATACACACATGGAACGTCTCAGCTTCAGCAGGGAAGCAAGCCAAAAGGCTACAAGCAGTAGCATTCCTGAGGCCGGAAAATCAAGTTGACCAAGTAACATTTGATGAAAATGCCTGTATGCCAGTCAGGTCCCCAAAGCCTGTCCATCATCTACAAGGCACATGTCAGGAGTGTAATGGAATACTCTCCACTTACAGCTCCAACAACACTCAAGAAGCTCCACACCATCCAAGACAAAGCAGCCCACTTGATCGATACACCATATCCACCACTTTCAACATTCACCCCTTCCACCATCGATGCACAGTGGCAGCAGTGTGTGCCATCTACAAGATGCACTTCAGCAACTCACCAAGGCTCCTTCGACAGCATCTTCCAAACCCGTGACCTCTACCACCTAGAAGGACAAGGGGAGCAGATGCATGGGAACATCACCACCTGCAAGTTCCCCTCCAAGCTACACACCATCCTGACTTGGAACTATATCGCTGTTCCTTTATTGTCACTGGGTCAAAATCCTGGAACTCCCTTCCTAACAGCACTGTGTGGTGGTGTACCTATACCACTTGGACTGCAGTGGTTCAAGAAGGTGGCTCACCACCACCTTCTCAAGGGCAATAAGTGATAGGCAACAATGCTGACCTTGCAGTAATACTCACATACCATGAAAGAATAAAAAAAAGTTCAATTATCAAGCCCCCAAATTTGAATAGCTGCTGACACTCACATCCAAGGTTCACATGAGAGTGGCCACTTGGGCAAAACAGACTGATACTGATTTACTCTGTGAGCTCCACTACTTCTACACAATGGTCCTCTGTAGCTCTAGGACTAAGAGTGAACACTAAAGGAGACTCATTAAGGTTCCCATTTAGTGAAAATATTCGTAATAAAGCAGCAATATTTTACATTATCTTTATTAAGGGAATACCTGAAATCATTAAGAATGAAGAGAGACAAGCGCTGTAAATATTTTTTTTTTAAATGTAGCTCTGTAACTAGTTGAACATTGGGATTTAAATTTTGTTTTATTGGAAGGATTATTTTATTTAGTATTAAAGCAAACCCTTTTCTCCCAGTGTATCACCCATCCATCATTCTGATTTTAAATATAATATATACAGGATATCTTATGAAGGTAAGGTTTTAATTGAGTACAGGTCTGAGTAAAGATTAAAGATATAGGTTAAATCTAAAAAAAAGTGGATAAATGTAAAGTGAAATTGCTGAGCTCACTTTAAGCACAATGTGACACCCAGAATTGCTGTTATTCAGCATCACTAATTGATAAACATGGTTACTAATTTAACACCACTTATTTCTGACTTGTTGTATAGCACTTTGGGATGCGTGAGTAATGTCAAAAAATTAGATTTAAATGTCACTGCAGAGCTTAAACAACATATTTACAAACTACAGTCCCGGTCTCAATTTCCCCTTGACAAGAACACTTGAAAGAGCAGAATATGTACATTATACTATCAATGGCATTCTGCTTTGTGATCATTAGTCACTGTGCTCTCTCCAGTACTAATGACACACTGCTAAAACACTTTGGGTTCTGAAGTATTTATTGGCATGGTACATTTCTGCCATGGTGTAAAACTGAACTGTACTGACTGGGGAGGGCCTGGGCTCTGTCTTTGGTCCAACAGATCGCTGACCTTTCACTAGGGAAGAGGTGAGGACAATTGGTATCAGCATTCCAGAGCTAGGGAGAGGGATCACATTTTAGTGACCATGGCTAGAAAGTTCACATGGGTCAGCAAATGGGACAGAATTGGACTCTGCTGTGATGTCCCTCCATGACTGAATAACTTCCCAGTACTCACTGTGCAGGCTCACACATGAATGTGTGAGGCACAAGAGTATGGGACCATTATGACCAGGAGGAGGCCACTGAGCCCCTTGGACCTATTCCGCTTTTCACTTAGACTGTGGCTGATCTGTACCACAACCCCATTTACTCTCCTTTGTTCCATAATGCTTGATAACCTTACCTAATAAAATCTATCGATCTCAGTCTTGAAAGCTCCAATTGTTCCCGCAGCAGCCATAGCTTTTTAGGGGAGATAGTCCCAGATTTCCACTACCCTTTGTGTGAAAAAGTGCCTCCTGATTTTGTTCCTGAACAGGTTTTTCCCCCTTGTTCTTGAGTGCCCCACTAGAGGAAATAGTTCCTCTGCATCTACACTATCGAATCCTTTTAACATTTTAAACACCTCGATCAGATCACTCTCTGGGCTCCTATACTCAAGGGAACACAATTCAAAAACCGAGTTAGGTGTACCTCAGAATAATAGGATGTTTACAGAATCTGCACATGATTGATCCAAAAGCCAGACATTTATAAATACTATGGTAACAATGCTTCTGTAAGATTCACATTATTTACATTCTTTTGACGCAAAGCTATTAAAAAAAAATCACCATAGAAACACCACCACTAAAACCAGTCCAATGCCAATATTTCAATTAACCTTACTGACATGCTTTAATAACTAGAATAGAAGCAGCAGATCCTAATCAGACTGACTTTTAAGTGCATTTTCCACTTTCTGGTCCTCCCTCCCCAGCCCAGCCTGGCTTCCCTTGCTGAGGCAGTATTTACAAAAAGCTTCCTTAGAGGCCCCTACTTCACCCCGGAAGAGAGAGTCACACAGGAACAACCAATGAAGACTTCAGATGATCTAATTTCTCGATTCCTATTTTATATTTAATTCTAAAGTGGGTCAAACTGGTCTTGCCCCTGCATTAGATCCATGGCAGCCATCTTTTCCAGCTTATTTTCTTGAAGATAAATAAAATCGTCCCCTTATCACAGCTGACTCCTGGGAAATGAGGTGCACATATCCAACCTGCACAATCCAAAGCTATCAAGGCCAAGCAAAGGATTTCGGGAGAGCGTTAGGCCCTCAAGCAAAAACTTGAGTGATATTTGATATAGCACTGAATCAGGCCCTTCGGCCCACCAAGTCTGTGCCAACCATCAACCACCCATTTATACTAATCCTACATTAATCCCATATTCCTACCACATCCCCTCAATTCCCCTACCACCTACCTACACTAGGGGCAATTTACAATGGCCAATTTACCTATCAACCTGCAAGTCTTTGGCTGTGGGAGAAAGCCGGAGCACCCAGCAGAAACCCACACAGTCACAGGGAGAACTTGCAAACTCTGCACAGGCGGTACCCAGAATCGACCCTGGGTCGCTGGAGCTGTGAGGCTGCGGTGCTAACCACTGCGCCACTGTGCCGCCCACTGCGCAAGCATCAAAAGACATAAAAAGAGAACTCAATGGATAAATGCAATTATTCCATTATGAAAGATGTGATCAGTTTGAATTTTTTTTTAACATTTTGTTTAAATTAATATTTTAAATGTTAGTGATTTCAGTTACTGAGAAACAAATGCACACTCAGGGTAATATGCTGTAACTATAAAGTGGGAGCTGGTCTGTGTCAAACAGTGTGACACCTTTAACATTGAAATTACCTATCAGAGCACCACCGACAGGAACAGGTACTGTGGATACTCAAAAAGTTTTCACTGAAACCCACAACCTGTCGACCGGATTTTATATAATAAAAAAGAAAAAGACTTGCATTTACATAGCATCTTTCACGACCACAGAATGTTGCAAAGTGCTTTGCAACCAATGCAATCACTGTCATAATTTAGGAAAAATGGCAGCCAATTTATGCACAGCAAGCTCCCACAAACTGCAATGTGATAATGACCAGATAATCTGTTTTGGTGATGTTGATTGAAGGATAAATATTGGTCAGGGCACCGGAAAGAACTCCCCTGCTCTTCTTTCAAATAGTGCCATGGAATTTTTTACATCCACCTGAAAGGGCAGATAAGAGCCATGGTTTAATGTCTCATCTGAAAGATGGATCCATATGTAATATAGAACTAGTCAGGAAGAATGGGAGAAAATATACGTGTGGAGGATGAAGTTGTGACAGAGATATTAGAAAATACTCTGATTTTTTTTTAACAAATGATGGTGGAAATGCAAACAAAGTGGAAAAATTTTAGACTAATTACAAAAAACGAATATGTCTTGAAGAAATTCACAGAACCTAAAATGGATAAGTCACCAGGTGCTTGGATATTGTACCCTGGGATAGCAAAGTCTCTGGGCTGAAATTAGTGAGCCAGCTGCAGGTCCCAGTGGCAGACCTGGAAATCTGCATCCTTCCTGCTAGTCATGTGGGCGGCTGGTCCACCGCGATCATGTGGCAGGTGGCCAATTTGCAAAATAGAGGCACAGGGCCCGGCCATTCATGCGGCGGGAACGGGTTGCAAGACAGTGAATACGGCGTCAGATAACTCCAGAGCAGGTGTTGGTACCATATTTAAAGGTCTGCTAGCCCTGCTTGCATGGCTTCCTTACACTTCTTTGCTGTTACCTCTTCACAACTGAGACCCGTGTTGCAGTGACTCTGGACCCCACAGGATGGCAGAAGCAAGACACAGGATGGCCCCATGGTTCAGCGATGCCTCACTCCAGATACTCCTCCAGGCTGCAAGGGAAAGGCGTGAGGTTCTCTTCCCCAGCGATGGCAAGAAAAGGTCCTCCCACCTGAGCTAGCAAGCCCGGATAGAGATAGCTGAGGGGTCAATCCCCCCGCCCCCAGAACCAGGTATAGTTCAGGAAGTGGGTCAACGACCTCCTTCATTCCACCAAGGTGAGTGCACCACACCTCTCTCCTTTATAGTGATTGCAAGTGGCTATGCAGGAGGAAGTGGGACATAGGGAAGGAGGCTCTGCAGCTGTACTGGCAGGAGGGAGGTTTAGGCATCACCTCATCCTGAGATTCATGGCTGCATCTCGGCCACAGGCCACCTTCTTTCACAGCTCACCCCCATTAACTCCGCTGGGTGCTCCAGTTTCCTCCCACAGCCAAAGACTTGCAGGTTGATAGGTAAATTGGCCATTGTAAATTGCCCCTAGTGTAGGTAGGTGGTAGGAGAATGGTGGGGATGTTGTAGAGAATATGGGGTTAATGTAGGATTGGTATAAATGGGTGGTTGTTGGTCAGCACAGACTCGGTTGGCCGAAGGGCCTGTTTCAGTGCTGTATCTCTAAAAAAAAACTCCCCTGAGAGCGGATGGGAACATGAGCTATATAGAAAACCCCAGAGAGTAGCAGTGGAAGGGAGTTTCTCAAAATGGAGACGTGTGACCAGTGGTGTTCCACAGGGATCCGTGCTGGGACCACTGTTGTTTGTGATATACATAAATGATTTGGAGGAAAGTATAGGTGGTCTGATTAGCAAGTTTGCAGACGACACTAAGATTGGTGGAGTAGCAGATAGTGAAGGGGACTGTCAGAGAATACAGCAGAATATAGATAGATTGGAGAGTTGGGCAGAGAAATGGCAGATGGAGTTCAATCCGGGCAAATGCAAGGTGATGCATTTTGGAAGATCCAATTCAAGAGTGAACTATGCAATAAATGGAAAAGTCCTGGGGAAAATTGATGTACAGAGAGATTTGGGTGTTCAGGTCCATTGTTCCCTGAAGGTGGCAACGCAGGCCAATAGAGTGGTCAAGAAGGCATACGGCATGCTTTCCTTCATTGGACGGGGTATTGAGTACAAGAGTTGGCAGGTCATGTTACAGTTGTATAAGACTTTGGTTCGGCCACATTTGGAATACTGCGTGCAGTTCTGGTCGCCACATTACCAAAAGGATGTAGATGCTTTGGAGCGGGTGCAGAGGAGGTTCACCAGGATGTTGCCTGGTATGGAAGGCGCTAGCTATGAAGAGAGGTTGAGTAGATTAGGATTATTTTCATTAGAAAGACGGAGGTTGAGGGGGGACCTGATTGAGGTGTACAAAATCATGAGAGGTATAGACAGGGTGGATAGAAAGAAGCTTTTTCCCAGAGTGGGGGATTCAATTACTTGGGGTCACGAGTTCAAAGTGAGAGGGGAAAAGTTTAGGGGGGGATATGCGTGGAAAGTTCTTTACGCAGAGGGTGGTGGGTGCCTGGAACGCGTTGCCAGCGGAGGTGGTAGATGCGGGCACGATAGCGTCTTTTAAGATGTATCTAGACAGATACATGAATGGGCAGGAAGCAAAGAGATACAGACCCTTAGAAAATAGGCGACAGGTTTAGATAGAGGATCTGGATCGGCGTAGGCTTGGAGGGCCGAAGGGCCTGTTCCTGTGCTGTAATTTTCTTTGTTCTTTGTTCTTTGTTCTAGGGGACAAGCGGCTAACACTAGCAGAACTGTCATGTTGATCCTTCTGCGAAGTATGACTATCTCCCTCCTTCCACTTGCAGGACAAGAGGGCCATAACAGGAGGGAGACAGCGTGGACTGACAGAGGCATCCCAGATCTTTGGTCTCTCTCCACAGCAGAGGAAAAGGTGTTAGAATTGGCAGGGAGCCACCAGCGTAGATACTTTCACCTCGGTGGGTTTCTGTTCAGCTGCAGAACCAGGGTCACAGCTGTTGAGAGCACCGCAGACACACCCGAGCAGCTGGCTGAGACTGAGACAGCCGAGGCCTCTGACAGTTGGAGGACTGTAGGTGTCCAGGCCCATGCTGAGCACCAGGCTGATGAAGAACCTCCGGTGTCGACAGCACAGGGCATACTGGAGTTGCAGAGAGAGGTAAGGCAACATATGGCACAGGTGCCAGAGGCAATACGCAGCCATGATTAGACGATGGACGAATCCATCCATGCCATGAGTACTGCGAGGTGTCAGGCATGTGAGTCCATGGCTTCCTCCATCAAGAAGTTGCCACCTTCCACCTCCCATGCTGTTGTAGGTTATAGCCCACACAGTACCTTAATTGGAGCATCCAGACTCTTTGTGTCAACACCAAGAAGTCTTCCTCATTGAACCTTGAATCTGTAGGTTCTTGATACAAGCTTTATCTTCTAAGGCAAGCACACAGAGGGGGTGATGGGGGTAGGTGAGTGTGGAGCTATTTGATCCTTTGTAAATTCCCCCAATCCCAATGCAAGCGATACAACAAACACAAGAAACACAATTCCATTGCCTTTCTTGAGGAAGGAGCGATACTTCAAAGCCATGTTAGCATAAATATTTGAAACCAATTCAACTCTGAACTGCTTCACTGCAGCTTGCATCCATATTTCAGCAATGGCAAAAAGTCAATCTAATCTCACACATCGAGTTGAGGCTATGGTGTGCATGCAATATGCTTGAATCTGTGGGCTGGCGTCTGTTGCCTTGAGCAATGCATTGCCTCAGTTTAACTAACTCAAAAGCTTTGAAATGCTGGAGACAACACACCAGCAGAAAGCACTGATGCAAATGACTTTAGAGTGTTCAACATAATTTTCTTGAACCACACATACAATTTAAATAAACACTACCGTATAGTTAGACGATGATTAAAGAGTAGCTGTCACCAGCACTACAATTTTTATTGCTGCATTTATATTACAAACCTGTTCCAAGGGGAAGAGGGTTTGTGTGATGTCTTAAGCTACTCGTGGTGTAGGACATGCCCCACAATATTGCAGTATCTCTGGCTATTTCAATGCCACAATTCGTTTCCCTGGAGGTCCACATAAGGTCAGCAGTGTGCAAAATGGCATTATTGGCCTGTAGTCTGACAGAGATTCAATAGCTAACACTAACCTTCCCCCACACCTCTCCCCAGGCTCCTGTACAGAAATGCCCCCTCCCCTCCTCCAGCCTTCTGTACAGCACAGAACCTCCACCCTGTTCAAGGTCCCATATGGTAGAGGAAACCATCCTCTTCAACTTCCCACACAGTACAGGGACCCATGCCCTCTAAGACTGTGTACAGTACAAGATCCTGTCCCTCTCTTGCTGCTCCACCAACCCTCTCCCACCATTTGTTCCAATATATTGGAAGTCTTTTGTTTGCCCAGGTCTTGTCTTATCAGCAATTTTGTGCTGTGCAAAATAGTCTTTCTATCCATCAACTCTCCTCACACCCATTTCTGGTTGCTAGAACATTCCCCGCTCTGCACTTCTGCCTACTGCAACCTTGGGCAGGATTTGTGCCCCCATATGGGGATGCGTCCAGAGGCGGGAGGTGTGAAAATTAGTGCTGCCAGCCCTCGATTTGCCAATGTCTTTCTGACTGCTGGCAATTTTGTTCAGGAGCAGGTAAGGTGGGACCTGGCAACCCACCTGATTCAGATAATTGTCCAACTGGTCTTGTTAACAAGCTTGTTGTCAGCTCATCAAGGGCAGTTTAGAATTTTTGTGGGGGTGCACGCGTTGCAGTGGATCAAGAACAGTCCAAGTGAGAGAAGGCAGAATCACAGCCATGTCATGCAATTAGGTGGGCCCATAAAAGGGTGCATGGCTGGGAGGGGCACTAAGCCATTGGCACACAGGTGCCATTGGGTGAGCAGAGTTAGCTGAGTAAGTGGTCTGTGTGCGCTTGGGCAGTGGACGGGGTTGTGACCCTCCAGGGGTCATGGGGCCATGGGAGGGGGAGGGTGGTCGAGTAAGCTTTGTGAGTGCAGCTGACCACAAGCAAGGAAACAGCTGGACATAGGGTTAAGGTACTCAGAGATAGGAAACAGTAGTGATGAGGATCAACATCCTCAGAAGCAGATGCAGAGCCCTGGACATAAGGAGGGCAGAGGAGAAGAATGAGGGGCAGGAAGGCAATGGAGGTCATACCCTCAGCGTTGAGTGTACCACCAAAGAAGTAGTTACCTGGACATGTCAGAGAATCAGTGCAGCAGCAGACTGCACCTATACGAACATATGAATCAGGAGCAGGAGTAGGAGTAGGCCATTCGGCCCCTTCGAGCCTGCTCTGCCATTTAATAAGATCATGACTGATCTAATTGTGGCCTCAACTCCACTTTCTCGTCTACCCCGGTCTTAAAAATATCTTCTGCCTTAAAAATATTCATTGACCCTGCCTTCACCACTCTCTGAGGAAAAGAGTTCCAAAGACTCACAACCCTCTGAGACAAAAAAATTTCTCCTCATCTCCAAATTAAATGGGCAACCCCTTATTTTTAAACTGTCCCCTAGTTCTAGACTCTCCCACAAGGGGAAACATCCTTTCAGCATCCACCCTGTCAAGTCCCCTCAGAATCTTATATGTTTCAATAAGATCAACTCTCATTCTTCTAAATGCCAGTGGATACAGACCCAACCTGTCCAACCTTTCTTCATAAGATAACCCTCCATCCCAGATATCAGTCGAGTGAACCTTCTCTGCACTGCCTCTAATGTATTTATATCCTTTCTTAAATAAGGAGACCAAAACTGTACACAGTACTCCAGATATGGTCTCACCAATACCCTATACAACCGCAGCAAAAATCCCTATTATATTCCCATTGTAATAACAGACAACATCCATTTAACTTCTGAATCACTTGCTGTATCTGCACACCAACGTTTTGTGATTCAGGATACCCAGATCCCTCTGTACCTCAGAGCTCCGCAATCTCTCTCCATTTAAATAATATGCTGCTTTACTATTCTTCCTGCCAAAGTGGATAAGTTCACATGATACTTCATTTGCCAAATGTTTTCCCATTCACTTAACCTATCTATATCCTTTTGCAGATTCCTTATGTCCTCTTCACAACTTACTTTTCTACCTATCTTTGTGTCATCAGCAAATTCAGCAACCATACCTTTGGTCCCTTCATCCAAGTCATTGATATGAACTCTAAATAATTGAGGTCCCAGCACTGATCCCTGTGGCACACCACTCGTTACATCTTGTCAACCCAAAAATGACCCATTTATGCCTACTCCCTGTTTCCTGTTAGCTAGCAAATCCTCTATCCATGCTAATATGCTACCCCCAATGCCATGAGCTCTTATTTTGCTCAGTAATCTTTGATGTGGCACCTTGCGAAATGCCTTCTGGAAATCCAAGTACAATACATCCACCAGTTCCCCTTTATCCACAGCACATGTAACTCCCTCAAAGAACTCCATTAAATTGGTTAAACATGAATTCCCTTTCACAAAACCATGTTGACTCTGCCTGATTACCTTCAATTTTTCTAAATGCCCTGCTATAACGTCTATAATAATAGCTTCTATTTTCCCTAAGGCAGAGGTTAAGCTAATTGGCCTGCTTTCTGTCTCCCACTCTTTTTGAATAAAGGAGTTACATTCGCTATTTTCCAATCTAACAGAATCTTCCCTGAAACTAGGGAATTTTGGAAAATTGTAACGAGTGTATCAGCTATCTCACTAGCCACTTCTTTTAACACTCTAGGATGAAGTCCATCAGGACCCGGGGACTTGTCAGTCCGCAGCTCCAACAATTTGTTCAGTACCACTTCCCTGGTGATTGTAATTTTCCTGATTTCCTCCTTCCCTTTCATTTCCTGGCTTACAGCTAATACTGGGATCTTACTTGTATCCTCAATAGTGAAGACCAATGCAAAATATCTGTTCAATTCATTTGCCATCTCCTTATTATCTATTATTAATTCCCCAGACTCACTTTCTCGGACCAATGCTCACTTTGTTAACTTTTCTTTTTAAAATATCTATAGAAACTCTTACAAAGCTGGGTGGGAGTGTGAGCTGTGAGGAGGATGCAGAGAAGCTCCAGTGTGATTTGGGTAGGTTGAATGAGTGGGCAAATACATGGCAGATGCAGTATAATGTGGATAAATGTGAGGTTATCCACTTTGGAGGCAAAAACAGGAAGGCAGATTATTATCTGAACAGCGATAGATTGGGAAAGGGGGAGGTGCAGTGAGACCTGGGTGTCCTTGTGCACCAGTCACTGAAAGTAAGCATGCAGGTGCAGCAGGCAGTTAAGAAGGCAAATGATATGTTTCCCTTCATAGCGAGAGGATTTGAATACAGAAGCAGGGATGTCTTGCTGCAGTTATACAAGGCCTCGGTGAGACCACACCTTGAGTGTGCAGTTTTGGTCTTCTTACCTGAGGAAGGATGTTCTTGCTATGGAGGGAGTACAACGAAGGTTCACCAGACTGATTCCTGGGATGGCAGGACTAGCGTATGAAGAGAGATTGGGTTGATTAAGCTTATATTCGCTAGAGTTTAGAAGAATGAGAGGGGATCTCATAGAAACCTACAAAATTCTGACAGGACTGGACAGACTAGATGCAGGAAGGATGTTCCTAATGGCGGGGGAGTCCAGGACCAGGGGTCACAGTCTAAGGATAAGGGGTAAGCCATTTAGGACTGAGATGAGGAGAGATTTCTTCACCCAGAGAGTGGTGAACTTGTGGAATTCTCTACCACGGAAAGCAGTTGAGGCCAAATCATTAAATATATTCAAGAAAGCGTTAGATATAGTTCTTAGGGCTAAAGGGATCAAAGGATACGGGGATAAAGCGGGAGCAGGGTACTGAGTTTGGATGATCAGCCATGATCGTATTGAATGGCGGAGCAGGCTCGAAGGGCTGAATGGTCACCTCCTGCTTCTATTTTTCTATGCTTCTATCTGTCTTTATATTTCTAACTAGCTTTCTCTCGTACTCCAATTTTACCTTCCTTATCAATCCTTTAGTCATTCTTTGCTGTTTTTTATATTCTAACCAATCTTCAGACCTGCCTCCCATCTTTGCGCAATTATCGTTTTTTTCTTTAAGTTCGTTACTATCTTTAACTGTTTTAGGTAACCACAGATGGCGGGTCCCACCCTTGGAATTTTTCTTTCTCGTTGGAATGTATTTATTTTGTGTATTATGAAATATCCCCTTAAATGTCTGCCACTGCATCTCTATTGACCTATCCCTTAACCTGATCTGCCAGTTCACTTTAGCAAGCTCTGCTTTCATGCCCTCATAATTGCCCTTATTTACGTTTAAAATACTAGTCTTAGATCCACTCTTCTCTCCCTCAAACTGAATGTAAAATTCAATCATATTATGATTGCTACTACCTAGGGGTGCCTTAACTATGAGGGCATTAATTAATCCTATCTCGTTGCACAATACCAGGTCTAGTATAGCCTGCTCTCTGGTTGGCTCCAGAATGTATTGTTCCAATAATTATCCCAAAAACATTTCATGTACTCCTCAACTAGGCTACTTCTGCCCATCTGATTTTTCCAGTCTATATGTAAGTAAAAATCCCCCAAAATTATCGCTGTACCTTTCTGACAAGCTGCCATTATTTCTTCCTTTATACCCCTTCCTACAGCGTGGTTACTGTTAGGGGGCCTATAAACCACTCCCACAAGTGACTTCTTACCTTTACTATTTATCACCTCGACCCAAACTGATTCTTCATCTTGATCTCCTAAAACTAAGTTCATCCTTAATTAACAGAGCTACCCCCTCCACTTTTTCCTAGCTTCCTGCCCTTCCTAAATGTCATGTAGCCCTGAATATTCAGGTCCCAGTCTTTGTCATTTTGCAGGCATGTCTCTGTAATGGCTATCAGATCATATGTATTTATTACTATTTGTGCTGTCAATTCATCTGCTTTGTTACAAATGCTATGTGCATTCAAATGCAGAGCCTTTAGTTCTGTTTTTTTACTATTTTTGTAACCTCTATCCTTATCTGCTGATGCACTCTTAGGTTTGTATCCTTTGTCCCTTCCTGCCACACTCTGATCATCATTTCCCTTATTGCTACTTTGCTTTCTTGCCTTGTCTTCTCTACTTAATTTATCACATCTTCTCAATCCTGATCCCTCACCCCCACTATTTAATTTAAAGCCCTCTCTACCTCCCGAGTTATACGACCCGCCACAACACTGGTCCCAGCACGGTTCAGGTGAAGACCATCCCTAGGGTACAGCTCCCACTTTCTCCAGTACTGGTGCCAGTGCCCCACGATCAAAACCCATTTGTCCCACACCAATCTTTGAACCACACGTTTAACTCTCTAATCTTATTTACCCTATACCAATTTACTTGTGGCTCAGTTAATAATCCAGAGATTATTTTGAGGTTCTGCATTTTAATTTAGACCCAAGCTGCTCATACTCCTTCAGCAGAACCTCTTTCCTAGTTCTACCTATGTCGTTGGTATCTACATGGACCACAACCACTGGATCCTCCCCCTCCCACAGCAAGTTCCTCTCCAGACCAGAGCAGATGTCCCGAACCCTGACACCAAGTAGGCAACACAGCCATCTGGACTCTTGCTCTCGGCTGCAGAGAACTGACTATCCTCCTAATTATCCAGACAGATGGTGACTGAGATTTGTGCCCTCGCTGTGGAAGACCTGACGCCTCGCAGCACTGCTCGCCATGCCCTGCCAATAGCCATCAAAGTCACTGTGGCCATGAACTTCTTCGTCTCTGGCTCATAGCAAGGATCAGCAGCGGACCTAGATGGCGCCTTGCAGGAGACAGCACACCATTGCACCTCGCAGGTTTATTTGTGAAAACAGGGCAGTATATACAATTTTAATCAGTTCGGACAGAGTATACAAACCTAAGAGTGCATCAGCAGATAAGGCGAGAGGTTACAAAAATAGTAAAAAGGGCAGTGGAATTTGCCTTCATTGCTGGATCTCCGCAGGGGTAGGGCATCATCGATTGCACCCATGCAGCCATCAAGGCACTGACTGAGTGGCCAGTGAGATTCATCAACAGGAAAAGACTGTTACTCAATCAACGTCTGTGACCACAACAAGAGCTTCAAGCACGTGTGCATTTGCTATCCTGGCAGCTTTTTTTAATATGTTTGTGGGATGTGGGCATCGCAGGGCTAGGCCAGCATTTATTACCCATCCCTAATTGCCCTTGAGAAACTGAGTGGCTTGCTAGGCCATTTCAGAGGGCATAGAAACATAGAAAATAGGAGCAGGAGTAGGTTGTTAGATGGGGAGGAGTGCACTCCACCACCTTCATCTACAGATTGCAATATCTTTTCACCTTCTCCTCCAGTATTTCCATCTCTCCATTGCCCACTTGGTCATGCGGGGCCATCCTGGCAATTTATATTGCCGCCTCCTCCATGGCTTTGAGGATGGTGAGCTGGGGCACTCTTCCTCCTGCGTGCACCCTGGCCCATGAATTCTGTGCCCCCTTTGTCTGCAAGGACAAAAGAGGGAGAGATAAGGCAAGGCTGCCCTCTTTCACCAATGCCAGCAGCTCTTTTAACTAAGAAGCTGCATGTATCAGTGCTTTAACTGCTTAACAGCACTAGGGCACTGGTCATTGCTGATGGGTGAGCAATTATGCTGGGCACACATTTCTCCCATGTTCAGGAGAACCATGCACCCTCAAGCTACTCATCTGATGTGTCTGCTGGTGGCTGCAGCCCTGGAGGCTTGTCATCTGGGTCTCACATTGCACTCACCTTGCCAGAATGAAGAAGATCATTAAACCTCTTGCAGCACTGCAACTGGTCCTCTGAACAACATGCTGTCTACTGATAATTTGTGCCACCTCTAGCCAGGCTTGCTTAGTTTGGCTGGGTGGCCTTGTCCTGCCACCCTGTGGGATCAAGATATCTCAACTCTCTCTTACTGCCTCCAACAGAACCTCAAGGGCTACTCAGAAAACTGTGGGGCTGCCCTGCCACAGGTGCCAGGCCTCTGCCTCTCCTCCTGCTGACCTTGGGCTTCCACTGCAGTGCAAAACGGCTGCCACAGTAATGGCTGCGTCATGTCTTTAATTCGAGCCCGCACCTCCATCTGGTGCCGAGTGCCACTAATTAGCCACCAAACCTGCTCTCCAGCCAATTAACAACCCACCTTGGGCAAAATAGTGGGCTGTAACTATTTGCCCCCCCTCCCCCACCCCAGTGCAGGGTCGGGATCCGGAAATTACTGCAATGTTAGGTTCCTGAAACCAAATGCAAAATCCTGCCCCTTGTAATTGACCGGCACGAACCACACAATGTGCGGCTCTCCATAGGGTAGCTTCAGGACTCCACGTTGCATTCATAGATGCATTTGAGGAGAAGCCAGATAAGTACACGAGGGAGAATGAAATAGAAAGAAATGCTGATGGGGTTAGATGAAGCGAGGCGGAAGAAGGCTCATGTGGAGCATGAAGACTGGCATAGACCAGTTTCTGGCCTGTTTTTGTGCTGTAAATTCTATGTAATTGTTGTTCTTTATGACAGCCTTCTTCTCTTCTTGTCAGTAGGCATAGATAATGTATCAGCAGTGGGTGCTGTAACAAAAAGATATGAAGGATTTTGGAAGGAAAAATGAGAGGGAATATAAACTAAATAATAAAATTCTAAAGGGAATGTAGGAACAGAAAGGCTTGGGGTGTTCATAGACAAATTATGAAGGTGGCAGGACAAACTGTTAAAAAATGGGATCCTTGGCTTTATAAATAAAGGCATGAAGTACAAAAGCAAGGACATTATAAAACACTGTTAAATCTCAGCCAGGGTATTGTGACCAATCCTGGGATTCGGAAGTCTGTCAAGACCCTGGAGAGGGTGCAGAATGGTACAAGGTATGAGGGAATTTAATAATGCGGAATGATTGGAGAAGCTGTATTGTTCTCCTTAAAGCAGAAAAGGTTAAGGGGACAGTTAACAGAGTTGTTCAAAACTGAGGGGTTTTGATAGAGTAGATATGGAGAAACTGTTTCCATTGGCAGGAGGGCCTGCAATCAGACGACACAGATTTAAGGTATTTGGCAAACAAAAAGGGGGAAACAAATGTTTCTTTTCCTCACCTCTATTAATAAGCCTGTTTGAAAGTCTGGTTTTAGCATGCAACTTTGGTCCAAATTACTAATTACCATAATTTGAACTTGGAGGCACTAAAACAGACACCTGCAGGTTTAGCACTCAAATGCTGATTTGACACAATTTTCGTGGAGCAGTATATATTGGCTCCACACACCCACTTTCACTGATGTTGCGCGGTGACACACAGTGGCAGGTTTTAGGGTGGCTCAACGACTGAATGAGAGGGTGCACAGATTCTCGGACACAGCACTAGAGGTCTTGGATGGAGGAGGTCCAGAGAAAGAGGGATGGTCTGTACCCATGGGGTGGGGAGGGAAGGTGTACCTCTCGTCCTCCTGTCCCTCACTCCTGCAGCAGCTGGTGCTGCTCTGCCTGGCCTCATATCCTCTTCCCAAGTCTCCTGCAGACCAAGGGGGATCCCTAGCAAGATGCCCATGCCCTTTCCCTTGGTAACTCCTATAAAGTGGCTAATAAGGTTCAGCAGCACAACTCATACCTCTTTTTAAGTAAGGTCTTCTCTGAATTTCCAAAATAAATGTTAATAGAGTTTTGGTGAAGTCTTGACAAACTTTCCCAGAGAGTCTCCTGAGGTGTTTCAATAGTCCTCTTCAAATCTCCAGCAGTGAGTGAACAGTAAAAGGCAAGTATGGCTTTAAGTAGTGCTCGAAATCCTCAGCAACAACTTGTTTATTCCCAGTCAGCCAGTTAGCATTAGGAGAGGGCATTAGATCAAGTGCTATCCACAAAAATGCTATTGAGCCTTTTTAATGCGTGCAAGCAGGCAATTTTTTAAAAAGTAGCAATCAGCTGCTTAATGATCCTCTGGGTGGCTATTCCTAGCACAAGCTTCAACTCCTTTACCAAGATGGTATCTTGCACTAAACATGGGCTGAACCAGTGGTCAGCTCAAGACCCCACTTTAGCCACCTCATAAGCTTCTTAGCACCTAAAGTATGCGGGAAAAATTGGCAGTTGTGATTCTATGCAGAGCTGTTAATCTGGAAGGATGAGATCAAATGGGAAAGAGCCTTCTTCATCTAAACCGGTCTTGAGTCAACAGCCTGCCTGTGGCCTGTGGCCAGTGGCAATGTTTACCCTGCTGATCTGGTGCTACTGCGAGTAGGAATGCCAGGGATAACCACTTTGAGAACAGTTTCATGTACCTTACAGTGCTGCTGTTGAAGGTTGACATGCTAGTGGCAGCAGCAATGTATGGGACAGCAGTGAGGTCCTCCAACTCTGACCTCTTGAGCATCTCTGATTTTAATCACTCCACCAGCGGCTATGCGTTCAGCTGCCTGGGCCCCAAGCACTGGAATTCCTTCCCTAAACCTCTCCACCTCTATTTCTCTCTCCTCTAAGATGCTCCTTAAAACCTAACTCTTTGACCAAGCTTTTGGTCACCTAACCTAACATCACCTTATGTGGCTCAGTGTCAAATTTTGTTTTGATAATACTCCTGTGAAGTGTCTTGGAGATGTTGTACTATGTTAAAGGCGCTATATAAATGCAAGTTGTTGTTGCTGTTGTTGAAATGCAGCATAAATGGTCATGGTAAAGGACCACCATAATCTTAAATACTTATTTTTTGTTCCCTGTTTATTTTCTGATATCAGTGTTGAAAGAGAAAGTGCCAAGGACCATAGTGATTTGAAGCAGCCCGACTGTGTGAAAAACTGAATTAACATCTCCGTTCGGAATGGCTGGATTACTGAATCACCCGCGGAGTAATAACCATATTGCGACTAATTTTAATTCAGCTCTAGCACGCTGTCACATTGAGTAACCCTTAATTTTCAATTTTACCAATGAGATCGTCAGAAGTGGCTGTTTAAACAAAAATATTCCACAACAGTGACTATTATTTAACGAGGGGACTGTTCCTCTTATTTAACTCAAAACCGAAAGATTCTATCAATTACTTTAACAGATGAACACACTCACGATCACTGCAAGTCTTTCTGCCACAACTGGTACCAACCAGGGTGTGAATAGAGGTGATTTAGCTGCTTAGTTCAGTTTGTCAGGTGCATGCGAGGCACAAAGGAGATTAAATGCCAAGGCTACAGGCCAATGTGTTTAATCAAGATGCTAGCTATACATTGCAGAGGCATCCTGTCAGAGGTCAGCGCTATTAACACTTCTATTATGAAGCTATATATAGACTCATACAGCACAGAAATAGACCATTTGGCCCATCATGTCTATGTGGATTCTTTGAAAGAGCTCCCCAATTTGTCCCACTCTCTGCTCTTTCTCATAGCCCTGTAATTTATTTTCCCTTCTGTATTTATTCTGTAATATTTATCAATACTGCTTTGAAATATTCGTCTTTGATGCAGTATTCCCAAAACAGCTTTGTGCATGAAACAGCTCCTAGGTTTTAAAATAAAATAAAAATGATGGTACTATTTACATAATTATAGTGTGTTGAATGTGCCATAATGAAACTCAATTGTGCACTGAACCAATCACCAGGCAAGGAACAACAGCTGGCTATTTTTGCCCATCAATCAAGCAGATACATGGTAGACTAGGCAGCTCAATATCTCACTGTGCAGGTCAGGTAGCATCATGGAGCGATGTTTCGGGGAACAGATCCTTCCTCAGGAAATGTGCCTTTGCAGTTCCTTACCCAAGACATACCTGGCAGCTATGTTGAATTTTGTGTCTAAATTACATTATTTGTGGCAGAAAATAAATTAAATAAAGCTTGGCAGCTCAAGTAGGATTTCCAAATTTGATTATTCTTCTGAAGAGTGTGAAGAAAGATGTAAAGTAAGTAGGATAGCAACTAGGCCACAGATACAAGCATGCAACAAATACACCAGTTATGTGGAGAGACTGGAAAAGCTGGGATTGTTCTCCATGCATCAGAGGAGGTTAAGAAGAGATTTAATAGAGGTATTCGGAATTATGAAGTGTTTTAATAGAGTAGAGAGAAACTTCCCACTGGCAGGAAAGTTGGTAACCAGAGAACATACATTTAATGTAATTGGTAAAAGAACCAGAGGAGCAATGAGGAAAACATTTTTTATGCAGCGAGTTGATGTGTTCCGCAATGCACTGTCTGAAAGGTTGGTGGGAGCTGATTCAATAATGACATTCAAGAGAACTGGATAAATACTTGAAAAGGAAAAAAATTGCAGGGCTATGGGAAAAGAGCAGGGGGAGTGGAACTAATTAGATAGCTGTTTCAAAGAGCCAGCACAGTCATGATGGGCCAAATAGCCTCTTTCTGTGCAGCATCATTCTATGATTCTCTAACATGCATCTGAAATGTCTGGT
Source organism: Heterodontus francisci (assembly GCF_036365525.1). Taxonomy (NCBI): domain Eukaryota; kingdom Metazoa; phylum Chordata; class Chondrichthyes; order Heterodontiformes; family Heterodontidae; genus Heterodontus; species Heterodontus francisci. The sequence continues at coordinate 73,456,900 of NC_090396.1, read as the reverse complement.
CTGTTCTCCCCACAGATACTGCCTGGCCCGTTCAGCATATGCAGCAGTTTCTGTTTTCTGTTTCACATTTCTGACATTTTGTTTTTGATTTGTTTCACCATACAAGTTTAAAATACCGTCCAATTTGTTTTAGGTGGAACTTGCTCCTCACACTTGAAAGGAAAGTCTACCAGTGATGTTTATAAAACCAGGATGCCATATGGAGCAATGTTAATACTCATGTTTAGTTTGGGCAGAAATGTTCCATGATGCATATTAATCAAATTATATTAGTGACTAATCAGTGTTTGTCCTCTGGAGGATCTGATCTGCAATTCTATCATATGGTACAGGTAGATGCAAACTGTCAAGAGTGACACAGCATGTTCGAGTGACTAACACTAGGCTCTAGAAAGATTGACACTGAACACATTGTTATTATATAACACTAACATTCTTTTAGTTGTTAAACTGTCAGATTAACAGCTCCAAAGCTAATTATGTTTGTGTACCAGGCTCCATGGCAGACAGTTTCTTCAGATACGGCAACTGAGAAATTGGTTTTCATTGGAACAAGGCAGTGTCAGCATCGATTGCAGGCATTTTTTAATGGGGAAACCCAGGCTTAGGGACGATGGCGCATGTTCAGGAGTGTAGAAATGAAGCGAGGTAAATCAAGCAGTCGTGGCTGGTGACTTAACAGGATATTAAATTTATAATTTAGTCACTGGGTCAGTCTTAAGAGGGCAAACTGTTAAACAGCTGTGAGAGTGCAGCAAGGAGGAGAAATAAGAAAAGTTAATTTAAAAAACAAGGTGAAATATTGCATTTTGAACATTCATACGATTGGAAACACATTTCAAAAGGGCACCAGAGGATTATATCTGATTATTTTCTGTACGTAAATGAATATATAAACAAGTTAATAACAGTAATAATTACATTCTAGTGGAGTGCTCTTCAGAACTGCATGGTGAATTCTTGCTGCTCAATTTAATTTTGAAATGCCACTCACTTTTTTAAAAGTTATTTTGTGTGATATATCAGACACAGCTGGAGAACTTCTAGCAAGTATAATTAACGGAGATCTGTTCTAACAGTCACATAACATGGATTGCTTCTGTTGAAGCAAATCATCAGCACGCAAAATTATGAAAATAGTCTAATTGAGATTAACTTCAACGACAGCTGTTCAGGTTAATGCCTTGAACTGACATCACTCATACAGTTCACAAAATTCAGTTCTTGGACCCAATATGTCAGTACAATCTATAAATTATTGCTTTCTGATAATAGGTTATGGCTTATTACTTAAACTTGCACTGATTACATAATAATACATGGGAACATCAGCACATCTCAATTGCCTGAGTCGTCCTTACTTTTTTTTAATCTTTCACAGGATGTGGGCATCGTTGGCAAGGCCAGCATTTGTTGCCCATCCTTAACAACTGAGTGGCTTGCTAGGCCATTTTAGAGGGCAGTTAAGAGTCAACCACGTTGATGTGGGTCTGAAGTCACATGTTGGCCAGACCAGGTAAGGACAGCTGATTTCCTTCCCTAAAGGACATTAGTGAACCAGATGGGTTTTAACAATGATTGATGATTGTTTTTATGGCAGCACAACTGAAACTAGCTTTCAATTCCAGATTTTTATTAACTGAATTTAAATTCCATCTGCTGCCGTGGTGGGATTTGAACCCGTGTCCCCAGGTCATTAACTTGGGTCTCTGGATGACCAATTCAGTGACTAGTACTGTCTGTGATAACGTCTGTTGATTAACCAGAGTACACAAAATAAAAAAACATAAGAATGCTCTGTATTCAAAAGGACCAAATTCAGAAAACATGCTCTTTCCTACAACTACTACCTTTCCAAAGAAAAATACTATCCAGTTCTATTTTGAATTTATTTCCAATAGCTCCACAAGCAGTACGTTTCATACATTGACCATTTTTGTTGTGAAATGGTCTATTTGCCTTCATTCTGCTTAGCTGGACTCAGTGTCCCCAGTTAAGAATTCATTGTGTCATGATCCTGTTGTTTCTTTTTGGGAATTATGCGGTGTGTCTTTAAGACAGCAAAGGAACAGTACTGCTTTAAGACAGCCAGCTTCAGATGGTGTATCCTCATTGCCTTGGATACAACCATTCAGAGACCGAGAACAGGACATACATTGTTGCGACTGACTTTTGAAAACTGGCTATTGCCGAGAGACACAGCTGGGCAAGCATGAACTGAGAAGAGAACTCTGTTAATTTAAACTGAAGGAAGTGAATTTAGACTACTTTTTTACCTCTCAAAATTCTAAAAGTTAAGCCAGATTGTTTCCTTTAAAAGTGGTTGCGAGTTGTTGATCTGCAGTGGTCATGGCTGGAATGAAGATAAGTTTGATGCTTTGGATGTTGGACTGGATTTCCTCACCTCATCGGACCCTGGAAGATTGCGAGTGGACTTTGAATCAGAGGACTTCAAGCAACCTTGGACTGTTCCACATTGGAAGATTCCACTTTGTCAGGAGCATAAATCTGCAAGGACTTTACTTCTGTGGTCCTATGGTTATTTCTATTTTTAGATATTGTCTTATCTTAGTAGTGATGAAGATTTTTTAAAAAGTTTTTCTGATAAACAGTTAATTTGTTGATCTAAAGCTACAGTGGGCGGCACAGTGGCACAGTGGTTAGCACCGCAGCCTCACAGCTCCAGGGACCCGGGTTCGATTCTGGGTACTGCCTGTGTGGAGTTTGCAAGTTCTCCCTGTGTCTGCGTGGGTTTTCCCCGGGTGCTCCGGTTTCCTCCCACAGCCAAAGACTTGCAGGTGATAGGTAAATTGGACATTGTAAATTGCCCCTAGTGTAGGTAGGTGATAGGGAATAAGGGATTACTGTAGGGTTAGTATAAATGGGTGGTTGTTGGTCGGCACAGACTCGGTGGGCCGAAGGGCCTGTTTCAGTGCTGTATCTCTAAATAAAAAAAAATTAAATACCTGGTTTGGTTCGCCTCATTTGTGGGTTAATAGATGGTTCAATTCGGCAGTGTCTTTCTTTAATTTGGAAAGTTTAAAGTGATATGTTAGGCATTCTGTGGAGTGACGGGACTGAATTGACAGTGTGTTGCTCCCACCGCAATCAGAATTATATAATTTGATTGGGGGCTTTGTCTTCAGTGGTTGTGCCATAACAATTGTTATAGAACAAGTAATTGACAGTACTTCTGCAGCTGTTGGTCTGCTCAACCACTCTCTCTTCTCCACTTTTGATGACTTTGTCCCCAGTAAAACCTCTACCCTCTCCTATCCTGGCTGTTCCCTCTGAGCTTTAGTTTATCTGCTTGATGTCATCTGCACTCCATGTTTTCAGTTATGCTAACTGAGCAACACCAAAGGTTAGCCTGCTTCCTTACAAGGTGGGGAAGGGATAAGAGAAATCCTACACCCAAGTAGCCTCCTCAGGAGCAGACTTGGCATGAGGTCATGGAGCAGGTGATATTTAATGCATACTTAGTCAAGCAGGGCCTGGAGTAAAAACAGCAAAAAGCCAAGACAGGTACAAATACAAAATCAGAATACAGGAACATATTTGGCAACAAACCAATTATAAAAGGTATCCTTTGAAATCCTGATGGATAAAACATCAACAGCTTTCATTTATATAGTGCTTATAATGTAATAAAATGTCCCAAGCCTCTTCACAGGAACATTATCAAACAAACTTTGACACCGAAACACATCAGTAGATATCAGGACAGATGAGAGGTAGGTTTTAAGGAGTGTTTTAATGGAAGAGAGAGAGCTGGAAAGGTTTAGGGAGGGAATTCCACAGCGTAGAGCCTTGGTAGCTATATGTATGGCTGCCCATGGTGGACTGATTAAAATCGGAGATGCTCAAGTGACCAGAACTGGAGGACTGCAGGGTTGGATCTTGGAGGGTTGGAGACCCAAAGGAGGCTATAGAGAAAGGAAAGGGTGAGGCCATGGAGAGATCTGAACAAAAGGATGAGAATTTTAAAACAAGCCAAAAGATACAGGGCTGATTTTACAGCCTCCCAACAGGACATCGGGGGTCGTGGCAGGGATGGGGGCTGGAAAATGCCTCCGGCAGAGGCCCACTAAGGGCCTTGGTGCCGGGAAGGCCCGACCCGATACTGTCAATGGCGGCAAGGCCTCGTGGCGGCCCCACCCCCGCCTCTCGGCGAAAGGAGCAGAATTTAACAATGTAAAACAATGCAAATTAACAAATTCATCACTTATCTGCTCCCGCTAGCTGTCCCGCTCCGATATTGAGACCAGTAGCTGGCACTCCCATGCTTTCGGATCTCCGTCCGGCTGCAGGACACTAGTGGGGAGGGGGGAGCAGGTAAGTATTTCAATGCGGCGGGGGTTGGGGGGGCGGCGATAGTGGAGTCAATCTATTCTGATTGGTCTAGGGGATGGTGGGAAGGGGTTGAAGTTAAAAGTTTATAAACTTTGGGGGGGAAAGGTCAGGTACATTAGGTAAGTATTTTGGGGGGAGAGGGCAAGGAATGAACTGTATGGTTATTGTGGGGGGTGGGAGAGGGGCTAGAAATATTTCTTTTATTTTTTTAATTAAATTTAAAATGCCTATTTCTTGAAATATGTAAACTAAATGGATGGGCTGGAAGCCCTTTAAAAATGGCATCGGTGCCTGCGCAATGGCAGCTGACGCCATTGCCGGGGACGGACTGCCCGGCCCCCTCCACATCATCGGGAGGGGTAGTCCGTCCTGGCCATTTAAATGAGCCGCTGCGTTTAATATCGTAGCAACTCTGCAACAAGCGGTCCGCGTGGGTGGACCGCCATAGTTTATGCCCGCCGCCGAGATCGGAGGCCAACATGTAAAATTCAGCTCACAGAGTGAAACCTAGTTATAAAGGGTCCAAAAAAACCACATAATACATAAAGGTTACATAACTGCATATAATGGAGGATTGGACAAGGGAACAGTATTGCGTTTGAAATGCTTAAAAACCACAAGGTAAACCAGCTTTACCTATGATAGGATTACCTGACTAAAAATCATCATTTTATTTTATATACATACACACAAGTGATGTAGATCTGCCAAGGGAGATATTCTCTTTCCATCTGACAGAACACAATTCCTGTTCTGACATTCATGTTTCACTGAAACATTTTTTGGAATGTGTAAATAAATTTAAAAGCGAATGTTATCATGCAATTACACAGTCAACTTCCACTTTGATCCAGAATTTACACTGAGTTCCGCTGGAGTGCACAGAGTGTGAAGAAGGGAGTTTGGCAAGTGATGGGATTTTAAGGGTTAATCTCTCTAAAGTCTAGTTTTTGTTTTGTTTACATTTAGCAAGTAACTAAAATTACTGTTTAAGTTTAGAGGTAAGTTAGGTTTCTTACAGTTTTAAACAGGGGTATACAAACTCTCTGAGAGTAGCTGTAGCAAATTAATTAGGTAGCTAGCTTAAACTGGTTTCTGAGCTCTGGCAGAGCTCCAGCAGAGCTGACAAATCATTGTTTTCAGAGAGTATAAATTCAGGGGCCTTTCAGGGCTGCTTGTCTGCACTGAGTGCTGCTGGAGGGCACAGAGTGTGAAGTAGGGGAGCTTGGTGAGTGAGAGAGTTCAGTGAAGAGCGAAACTATAAATTAATTAAGAAAAATATATTTAATTTAGTTAACACAATATAGATGGCAGGACAGGTGATATGTTGCGGCTGCAGTATATGGGAGCTCCTGGATGCCATGGCTATCCATGGCAACCACATCTGTAGTAATTGTCTGCAGCTTGAGGTGCTTTGGCTCAGAGTAGATGAGCTGGAGGCCGAGCTGCAGACATTGTGATGCATCAGGGAGAGGGAAAGTTAACTGGTCATTTGGTTCCAGAAGGCAGTCACACCCCTTAGGATAAGGTCGGCTGTTTTGGTCAGTGTTTTAGGTGTGACTGCGAGTCAGGCAGGTAAGGGGATCGCAAAGGCGGAGTTGAGTAACCTCAGCCCTTGCAATTGAGCAACAAGTTTGAGGTTCTTGCAGCTTGAATGGACAAGAGTGAGGGCTGTAGTGAGGATGAGCAGACTGACCATGGCACCATTTAAGAAGAACAGGAAGCTAGGAAAAGGTGGAAGGGTGGCTCTGTTAATTAATGAGATAGTTTATGTGTTGGTTTTAATTTTCCAAAATTCTCCAGATTTGGGGAAGGTTCCATTAGATTGAAAAATAGTGAATGTAACTCCTTTATTCAAAAGGGGAGGGAGACAGAAAGCAGGAAACTACAGGTCAATCAGTTTAACATCTGCCATAGGGAAAATGTTAGAAGCTGTTATTAAAGACGTTACAGCAGAGCATTTAGAAAAATTCAAGGGAATCAGGCACAGTCAACATGGTTTAGTGAAAGGGAAATCATGTTTTACCAATTTATTGAAGTTCTTTGAAGAAGTAACATGTGCTGTGGATAAAGGGGAACCCGTGGATGTAATGTACTTAGATTTCCAGAAGGCATTTGATAAGGTGCCACATCAGAGGTTATTGCAGAAAATAAAAGCTCATGGTGTAGGGAATAACATTTTGGCATGGATAGAAGATTGGCTAGCTAACAGGAAATAGAAAGTAGGCATAAATGGGTCATTTTCTGGTTGGCAAGATGTAACGAGTGGTGTGCCACAGGGATCAGTGCTGGGGCCTCAACTTTTTATAATTTATATAAATGACTTGGCTGAAGAGACCGAAGGTATGGTTGCTAAATTTGCTGATGACACAAAGATAGGTAGGAAAGTAAGTTGGAAAGAGGATATAAGGAGGCTACAAAGGGATATAGATAGGTTAAGTGAGTGGGCAAAGATCTGGCAAATGGAGTATAATGTGGAAAATAGTGAAATTGTTCATTTTAGCAGGAAGAATAAAAAGAAACATATTACCTAAATGGTGAAAGATTGCAGAGCTCTGAGATACAGAGCGATCTGGGTGTCCTAGTGCATGAATCGCAAAAGGTTAGTATGCAGGTTCAGCAAGTAATTAGGAAAGCTAATAGAATGTTATCATTTATTGTGAGGGGAATTGAATACAAAAGCAGGGAGGTTATGCTTCAGTTATACAGGGCATTTGTGAAACCACATCTGGAGTACTGTGTACAGTACTGGTCTCCTTATTCAAGGAAGGATGTCAATGCCTTGGGGGCAGTACAGAGAAGGTTTACTAGACTACTACCTGGATGGACGGGTTGTCTTATAAGGAAAGGTTGGACAGACTATGTTGGAGTTTAGAAGAGTAAGAGGCAACTTGATTGAAACATATACGATTCTGAGTGGTCTTGACAGGGTGGATGTGGAAAGGATGTTTCCCCTTGTGAGAGAATCTAGAACTAGGAGGTCACTGTTTAAAAATAAGGGGTCGCCTACTTAAAACAGAGACGAGGAGAATTTTTTTCTCTCAGAGGGTCGTGAGTCTTTGGAACTCTCTTCCTCAAAAGGCGGTGGAAGCCGAGTCTTTGACTATTTTTAAGGCAGAGGTAGATAGATTCTTGATAAGCAAGGGGGTGAAGGGTTATTGGGGGTAGGCAGGAATGTGAAGTTGAGGTTGCAATCAGATAAGCCATGATCTTGTTGAATGGCAGAGCAGGCTCGAAGGGCTGAGTGGCCTACTCCTGATCCTAATTCGTACGTTGTATATTCATATGTACAAATAAAGACTCATATTCAAAACTGAATAAAAGTGGTTTTGCGATTAACAGTGAGTGAGGAAAGACAAGGGGGTAGGCACACTATGAGAAGCAAACAGCTGGAAGTCATTATGGGGATTTAAAAATAGTCTCAAGTATTAATACGGCCTCAAAGACAATCAATAGAAAGCACCAAACTGCTGCAAAATAGATTCATTCTCCGAGGCGCTGCTGCTCACATTCAGATTCTGAATTGAACACTCTGCATCAATTTCAGTACAACAGTTCAGGTGAAACAGACAGCACTGATTGCATTTCATTTACACTTCTGGTTAGAGTCGATGGATAGAGACTGGCCAAACTGAAGCCACATCCTGGGAACAGTGTGTTCTGTTCTGCATTACAGGTAGGTTTACCTATTATACAACAGTGACTGCACTTCAAAAGTATTTCATTAGCTGTGGTTAGATCCTGAGGATGCACTGATGTCAAGCTATATGCCATTTCACTGATGACCTCAGCAGGCCATGTGGTCATTGAGAATAGCCTGATTTGTTTAAAAATAGCCACAATGCTCTGTGGCTCCTGGACCCACACTAACTGACCAGACGGCATCTCGTTTTTTTCACCCTTCGAACTATTGCCCTAATTTTTGCAGATAAATGCACTACAATCATTCCATAAATCAGTGTCACACTGGATCGAAACAGAATTCCAATTTTGGCAAAGTTTCAGGCTTCAAGGTGTGGTTTGCAATGTAGACCAGCAGATAGGGCTACTTCAAGTCTAGGCTACTGCAAATCTAGTAGTGAAACTTGCATTTCATCTGGGCTGTAGGGAACGTTACAGTGTAAAGCAGATACCAATATTTTGCTTTGTACAAACAGAATAACAATGTGCATTTCTATAGAGGCCTTCATATGCAGGAAAACATCTCCAAGTTCTGTACATTAAGGGGGGGAAGCAAAACAGTGGAGTGGATTAAGATGGATTTCAAAATGATTTATGGAGGCATGAAGAAAAGAGACAGAGGAAACTAGATTGGGAGTTGCAGAGAACAGAAGCACAGTGTCTGGAGGTGCAAAGGACAGGGATATGTCTATGTCCAGAGGAGCAGAGGGTGTGTGCAGAGATGTAAGGCTGGAGGAGGTCACTGAAATAGGTTTCAAAGTGAGGTCAAGAATTTTGAGTCAACTTGCCAAAACATTGGTGAGTCAGTGGAGCTTGGGGAGGATGGGAGTGATGGCAGTGTAGGACTTTGCGCAACATGTTTTGAGATAGATGTAACCTGTAGAGAGTTGATTCAGGAGAGCTACAAGAGCATTAGAGGAGTCAACCTCAAGTTGATAAAAAGGCAGAGGTAAGAGCGGAGACAGACAATGCTGTGGAGGGAAAAGAAAGCTTTCTTGATAACAAAGCAGCTGTGGCAAAACAGTTGAAGTAGTATACCAATGTTTTACACCTGATTGAACCCAAAGTGGTAGCTGAGGAGGATGAAGGAGTCAAGGTCAGAGGGCATTGGTGGAGGCAGGAACAGGACATCTTCAGCTTTTGTGATATTAAGCTGAACGAAATTATGACTCATCCAGGTGTTGACATCAGACAGGTATTTGGCGTGTGCAGCAAAGGTATGGATTGATGGAGGTGCAGAGGGATAGAGCTGAGTGCTGTCCTAATACATGTGAAGGTGGAACCCATGATTTCAGACACCCACTTACTTTTGTGTGTTGAGAGACATTAATCATAGAATCACAGAAAGTTTACGACAAAAAGAGGCCACTTAGCCCATCCTCTCTGCGCGGCTGAAAAAGCAAGCCACCCAGCCTAATCCCACCTTCCAGAATTTGGTCCATAGCCCTGCAGATTATAGCACTTGAGGTGCATATCCAGACACCTTTTAGATGAGTTGAGGGTTTCTGCCTCTACTACCCTTTCAGGCAGTGAGTTCAAACACCCACCACCCTCTGGGAGAAAACATTTTCCTCATCTCCCCTCTAATCTTTCTAGCAATCACTTTAAACCCCAGCTCCCTAGTCACTGACCTCTCTGCTAAGGTAAATAGGCCCTTCGCATCCACCATATCCAGGCCCCTCACAATTATGTACACTTTAATCAAATCTCCTTTCGGCCTCCTCTGTTCCAAGGAGAACAACCCCAGCCTATCTAATCTTTCCGCATAGCTGCATTTTTCCAGTCCTGGCAACATCCTCGTAAATCTCCTCTGTACTCTCTCTCGTGCAATTACATCCTTTCTGTAATGAGGTGACTAGAACTGCACACAGTACTCAAGTTGTGGCCTAACCAATGATTTATACGGTTCCAGCATAACCTCCCTGCCCTTGTATTCTGTACTTCGGCTAATAGACGAAAGGATTCCATTTGCCTTCTTAACCAACTTATCGACCTGCCCTGCTACCTTCAGGGACATGTGGACATTCACTCCAAGGTCCCTCACTTCCTCTACACTTCTCAGTATAATCCCATTAATCATGTATTCCATTGCCTTGTTTGACCTCCCCAAATGCATCACCTCACACTTCTCCAGGCTGAATTCCATTTGCCACTTTTCTGCCCATCTGACCAGACTATCAATATCTTCCTGCAGCCTACAGCTATCTTCCTCATTATCAACCACATGGCTAATTTTTGTGTCATCTGCAAACTTCTTGATCATGCTCCCTGCATTTACATCCAATTTGTTAATATATATCACAAAAAGCAGGGGACCCAGTACTGAGCCCTGCTGAACGCACTGGAAACAGCTTTCCAGACACAAAAAACACCCGTCAACAATTGCCCTTTGTTTCCTGCCACTGAGCCAATTTTGTAACCACCTTGCTACATTTCCCTGGATCCCATGGGCTTTCATTTTTTTTAAAACCAGTCTGCCATGTGGGACCTTGTCAAACGCCTTGCTAAAATCCATGTACACCACATCAACTGCACTACCCTCATCAATCTTGCTTGTTACTTCTTCAAAAAATTCAATCAAGTTAGTCAGACCAGATCTTCCCTTAACAAATCCATGCTGACTATCCTTGATTAATCTGTGTCCTTCTAAGTGACAGTTTATCCCATCTCTCAAAATTGATTCCAATAATTTGCCCACTACTAAGGTTAGACTGACTGGCCTGTAATTATTCAGTCTATCCCTCGCACCCTTTTTACACATAGGTACAACGTTAGCAGTTCTCCAATCCTCCAGCACCACACCTGTATCCAGTGAGGACTGGAAAATGATGGCCAGACCTTCCACTGTTTCCTCTCTGGCTTCTTTTAACAGACTGGGGTATATTTCATCCAGCCCTGGTGATTTATCCCCTTTCAAGGATGCTAAACCCATTAATACTTCCTCCCTCCCTATGTTTATCACATCCAATACTTTACACCTCTCCTCCTTGACTACAATATCTGCATCGTCCCCCTCTTTTGTGAAGACAGATGCAAAGTATTCATTAAGAACCATACCAAAATCTTACGCCCCGACACAAAGGGTTAGCTTTTTGGTCTTTTATGAGCCCTCTTTTTCCTTAGTTATTCTCTTACTCCTAATGTATTGATAAAACATCTTTGGGCTCACCTTGATTTTGGTTGCCAATATTCTTTCATGCTCTCTCTTTGTTTTCCTAATTTCCTTTTTGATTTCACCCCTCCGCTTTCTCCTCTCAGCTTTCTGTAGTATTGTGTTCTCGGTGTTGGACGTAAGCTTTCTTTTTCTCACCCACCATTGGCAGAAATGCATTAAGCTGGCTAGCCACATGTTTTGGAATTTCCTCCATAAACCTTTCCACCTCTCTTTCCTCTTTTAACACATTTCTTCGATGAAGCTTTTGATCACCCCTTCTAATCTCTCAACCTTGGTCCTTATGCCTCTGTGAAGCACCCTGGAACGTGTTTCGACTTTAAAGGTGCTATATAAATGTGGGTTGTTGCTGTTGTTATGTAGAGGTTTTAGTTATTAATTATTCCTCATTCTACCTCATCTCCAGTTTGGAGGATGGAGCAGACCTAGGGGTCTATTCCACTCTTCACTCCTAATTCCAGTCAGGCAAATTATTTCCCATTAGCTTCTTTGCGCAAATTTCCTGATGTGTGCATGTGGAATTAAAAACAGGAGTCTGATCCAAGCATAAAACCTCTGTGAATAATTCATGTTTTCAAGCTCTGCACACTGAATATCATCAGTCAAGCACATCTGTCATTTTTCGCACACTAATAATTTCTTTGGAGAAATAAAGACGATAATTTTGTGGAAAATGTTTGCATTTAAATTCAGTTGTGGCAGCAGTGATTACTGTAAATGGGCCGAGTACAAGAATTACAAATTAGCCTCTAGGACTTGAACTATTCAACCTACACAAATCCAAACTTTCCACAACATCTGGCTCTGAATATTTTACGCCATTTATTTCTGCTGCAAGAACTTCACCTGGTCATTTCCTTCAGGAGTTAACATGCTCACTTACTAATGTGACATTTCAAACTGAACAGAGCAGATGGAGATATAGTGAAACGTCAATGAAAAGAATCCCAACATACAGACCCAATGGCAACAACCTATCAGTGCACAGGCGCAATGTACCAGAATACTCAACTCCTAATCACAATGCACATTTAGGGAGAGTAAGGAAAACAAGAGGAAGGGAAAGGAAAGATGGTTAATTAGCCCATCATACATTCAGGAAGATGCGGTCAAAGGAAAAACTCACCTTACCTCATCTCTAGTTTGAAGGAAAATGGGAAGGGAAGAGAAGGATAATGTCCAGTGTAATCAAAAATGTATTTGTTAAAAAAAATCAAAAGTAAAAGTGACAAGAAAGAGAATAAACAAGTCAATGTGCTTTACCATAAGGGAGAAAACCCCAGTGTACATAATTGCAAATCCTGACTATTAGCTACATAGAGCCATTAGGCTAGGATTAAGTCATGTGTGCACTCTCAGTCAGCGAATTGGATAGGAAGATAGGAACAGGCTTAGAGCCCCATACACAAGAACACAAGAAATAGGACCACAAGTAGACCACAGGGCCCATCGAGCCTGCTCTGCCATTCAATACGATCATGGCTGATCTTGGGGTTCAATTCCACTTTGCTGCCCGCTCTCCATATCCTTTAATCTCTCAGCTTCTACCCTATCAAGCCCTTTCAGAATCTTGTATGTCTCAATTAGATCCCCTCGCATTCTTCTAAACTCCAGAGAATATAGGCCCAATTTACTCAGCCTCTCATCATAGGACAACCCCCTCAGGGGCCAATTTAGTAAATCTTCGTTGCACCGCATTCAGTGCAAGCATAACCTTTCTTAAATATGGAGACCTAAACTGCACACAGTATTCCAGGTGCGGTCTCACCAAAGCTCTGTACAATTTTAGTAAGACTTCTTTATTCCTGCACTCCAATCCCCTTGCAATAAAGGCCAACATGCCATTTGCCTTCCTAATAGCCTGCTGCATGTGCATGTTAACTTTGTGTGTACTTTGTACGAGTAACCCCAAGTCTCTCTGAACATCATAGTTACCAGTTTCACACCTTTGAAAAAATATTCTGCTTTTCTATTTTTATGACCTAAGTGAACAACTTCACACTTCCCTACATTATGTGCCATTTGCCATCTTGCCCACTCACTTAACCTGTCTCTATCTCTTTGCAGCCTCTCTATGTCCTCCCTGCAGCTTACCTTTCCACCTACCTTTGTATCAATCAGTAAGCTTAGATACATTACTCTCTGTCTCTCCATCTAAGTCATTAATATAGAGTGTAAATAGCTGAGGCCCCAGCACTGATCCTTGCAGCACTCCACTATTTACTGCCTGCCAACTTGAAAATGCTCCGTTTATGCCCACTCTCTGTTTCCTGTCTGTTAACCAACCTTCTATCCATGCTAATATATTACCCCCAAATCCATGAGCCCTTATCTTGCCTATTAATCTTTTATGTGGCACCTTATCGAATGCCTTTTGGAAATCCAGGTATACTACATCTACTGGTTCCCCTTTATCTATCCTACTAGTTACTCCTCAAAAAATTCTAATAAATTTGTTAAGCAGGATCTCCCTTTAATAAAACCATGCTGACTTGTTCCAATCATACTATGCTTTTCCAAATGCATGTGTTATGACCAGGTGAGGAAGGGGTCTCAGGCTCCCCTTTTGATACTTCTCTGGTTTGACTGCAACAGGGCTTATTCTTTAACACAGTGATTTAGCTTACCACCTCAGTGAGCACTTGCTCCTGTTCCTATTATAGAATTACAAATGAACCAGACAGGTTTTCTTGAGTTTAAACAAGAAAGATGTACGTTTATTAACTTTATCACTCTAAACTGGTAAAATTACTAAAATAAGCAACACATTCATGTTCACATTCACACGAGAGGCACACACACACACACACACACACAAATAGATACAGAGGGAAAAAACAGAGTTGGGAGATGGAGTAGAGTCATTAGTAAAAATGGAATTTAAATACTGAAATTTAGTCCCAGAGTCCTTAGTTGAAGTTGTAGTCCTGGGCCACACAAGTTTCGGGCCTGCTTCTCAGGTTCTGGAAGGCAGAACAGGGGCTTTTATCCGTGTCCCCTGGTTGCTGGCTGTGCTGGGCTGTAGGTTTATAGCTGAGGTTTTGCTGGAACTTTACTGGAGAGAGGGAGAGAGAGAGATTGCAGCTCCCTTGCTCCTTATGAGGCACAATTCACAAACTCCCAGAGTTACACAAGCAGTCATGAGACGTGACCACCTCTTTGTTTGAAACAGCATCTTCTGGAATGATCTTTAAATTCAAGGCTGTTCAGACATACTTGGTAGGGGGGGGGGATGGTTTGGCTCTTTCAAAGTCAATGGGTATCGATGGCTTTTGACGATCAACTTTGACAAAATCATTCCAGGTAATTTAATCAGAGAGCACCCCTATTATTTTAGCTAGACTGGATAATCACCTCTGTCTCCAGCTGGCCTTTGGCTTCGCATATCCAAATTGTGCATGGCCACGTTCTGTTTTTTAAAAGTTATTTGCAACAGTCTCTGTAAAAAGTCTCAGGCAAAGTTCCTTACAAGGAAATTAATATTTTCCATTTGGCATGTGGGGTTTTCATCACAAATGTTAAGACTTCTTTAATAATAGTTTCTAGCATCTTCCCAATGACTGATGTTAGACTATTGGAGGTCCATAGAGCCATTCATTTCCACCTCAACTCCATTTACCCACTTTTGCTCCATATTCCTTAATACCCTCAAGAAACAAAATCTATCAATTTCAGTCTTGAAAATTTCAATTGACCCAGCATCTGGAGAGTTTTCCAGATTTCCATTACCTGAAATATGAAAAAATATTTCCTGTTTCCGGATAAGTCACAAGCGATGGAGAAGGAATTATTGACTCGCCATTTCATTTTAATGCCAAACGTCTGAGTTCTGACTATTAATTCAACACACCACAATCCATCACAATACCAAGATGAAGGGCAGACTGACTTAATATAGTGATGTTTTATAATAGATCTCATTTGACATAACACAAGTTCATTGCATCGAGGTCAACTCGAGTGTTAGAAAGCTTGATGGAATGGAGAAAATAGCAAGTTCGGTCCCAGTAAATAGTCAGATCAAAGTAAAATTGAGGTGTTCTTGAAAACAGTTCAAAGAGAATAAAAAGACTCACTAATGCAAAGCACTATAGCAATCCCTTGTTTCTGCAGGTTGTCAGCTCAAATGAATCGTAGACTTATTTTAAAAAGGATCGTCATTCAGAGGCTGCATCCTGTAGCCATGTTCCAAATGTGAATGAAGTTATTTAAAAAGGGCATACATGGCATGGAATACCTTTCCCCAGCATCAACATAACATGATACAAATTGCATGGTATATCATAAGTGATACAGTCCAACTTCCAGATTTTAGTCCCAAGGACATTTGATGTACTGTACTATAATGTGATTTATTCAGTACAAGATGTCTCCTCCTACACAAAAACAAAAGCCTACAAAGTGTTCATTACTACTTAGTGTAATTAATTCTCACAGCTTAGCACAATGCCTTTTAACATGTAGGACGAGCCAACAAATCCCAAATTTATAAAACGCAAAAGACTGCTTCACATTTTTTTGTTTAATTCATTCAGTCAAGTTCCCCAATTGGCTTGACTGGTTAAAGGCAGTGGCTGAGCCATATAAACCAGGATGGCCTAAGGTTAGATCAGTTAGTTGACCTTGGCCAGGGCAGCAGTACAATTGGCCTCAGTATCCTTAGGTTCGGGAGGGAAAAACAAAGAACAACAGAGTGAACATCCTTGATTGCTACCCAATGACACATGCAAAACTGTACAGGTGGAGGTCAGGTGAAGATAAAGTTGTGTTCTGTTGTGTGCACTTCCCTTTCCCAGTAGTGAATCTGCATGCTGGCATTCATGTCTAGGCACAGGTACAACATCCATCAGTGCAAAGTGCTGGAGCTGCCTCAAACAAAACACAACTTTCAGGTGAGAAGAAGGAGGGCACAGAGTGTGAAGAAGGGGGTTTGGTAAGTGAGTGATTTTAAGGGTTAATCTCTCTAAAGTCTATAGAATCACAGATTCTATAGTTACAGTGCAGAAGGAGGTCATTCATCTCATCAGGTTGAATTTTACAGACTCCCCAACATGGGGGTCGTAGTGGGGGGCGGCCGGAAAATGCCTCCAAGAGATGCCGCCACGGACCTTGATACCGGGAAGGCCTGGTCCCGTACTGCCGGCAGTGGCAAGGTGCTGTGGCAGCCACCCCACCGTTTGGCGATGGGAGCCCAATTTAAATATGTAAATTAAGTTAAATAAATGAATTAATTACCGTCACGTTCCCAACCTCCGTCCCGGAGGGATATTGGTGCCGGTGGCCGACACTCTTGCACCTTAGAACCCCGTCCGTGGATCCAAGGTGGAACACTGGTGAGGAGGGAGGAGCAGGTAAGATTTTCAGTGCGAGGTTGGGGGGGAGCGGGATTAAAGGAGATGGTGGGAAGGGTTACAGTGCACAGTTTATGAACTTTGGGGGGCGAAGGTCAGGTGCACAAGGTAGCAACATGGATACGGAATTGGCTGAGTGACAGGAAACAAAGAGTAGTGGTTAATGGATGTTTTTTGGGCTGGAGGAAGGTGTGTAATGGAGTTCGCCAGAGGTCAGTGTTGGGACCCATGCTTTTCCTGATATATATTATGACCTAGACCTTGGTGTACAGGGCACAATTTCAAAGTTTGCATATGGTTAGAAACTTGGAAGCATTGTGAACTGTGAGGAGGATAGTGTAGAACTTCAAAAGGACAAAGACAAGTTGGTGGAATGGGCAGACAGGTGGCAGATGAAGTTCAATGCAGAGAAATGTGAAGTGATTCATTTTGGTAGGAAGAACATGGAGAGACAATATAAAATAAAGGGTACAATTCTAAAGGGGGTGCAGGAGCAGAGGGACCTAGGTGTATATGTGCATAAGTCATTGAAGGTGGCAGGACAGGTTAAGAGAGTGGTTAATAAAGCATACAGTATCTATGTTCTATTAAAGGAGAATGATGGGGTATAGATTAAATTGTCCTTGACAGAGGACAAAGGATCGGCACAACATCGTGGGCCGAAGGGCCTGTTCTGTGCTGTATTTTTCTATGTTCTATGTTCTATGTTTTCTATGTTCTATGTTTTCTATGTTCTAGTATCCTGGGCTTTATTAATAGGGGCATCGAGTACAAGAGCAAGGAGGTTATGTTGAACTTGTACAAGACTCTAGTTCAGCCTCAGCTGGAGCATTGCATTCAGTGGCTAGTGAGATAGTTGATGCATTGGTTTCGATTTTCCAAAATTCCCCAGATTCGGGAAAGGTTCCATTAGATTGGAAAATAGCCAATGTAACTCCTTTATTCAAAAAGGGAGGGAGACAGAAAGCAGGAAACTACAGGCCAGTTAACTTAACATCTGTCTTAGGGAAAATGTTAAAAGCTATTATTAAAGACGTTATAGCAGGGCATTTAGAAAAATTCAAGGTGATCAGGCAGAGTTAACATGGTTTTGTGAAAGGGAAATCATGTTTAACCAATTTATTGGAGTTCTTTGAAGAAGTAACATGTGCTGTGGATAAAGGGGTGGATGTACTGTACTTAGATTTCTAGGAGGCATTTGATAAGGTACCACATCAAAGGTTACTGCAGAAAATAAAAGCTCATGATGTAGGGGATAACATATTGGCATGGATAGAAGATGAACTCGCTAACAGGAAACAGAGAGTCGGCATAAATGGGTCATTTTCTGGTTGGCAAGATGTAATGAGTGGTATGCCACAGGGATCAGTGCTGGGGCCTCAACTTTTTACAATTTATATAAATGACTTGGATGAAGGGACCGAAGGTATGATTGCTAAATTTGCTGATGACACAAATATAGGTAGGAAAGTAAGTTGTGAAGAGGACATAAGGAGGCTACAAAGGGATATAGATAGGCTAAGTGAATGGGCAAAGAGCTGGAAGATGGAGTACAACATGGGAAAGTGTGAAATTGTGCACTTTAGCAGGAAGAATAAAAAAGAAGCATATTATCTAAATGGTGAGAGACTGCGGAGCTCTGAGATACAGAGGGATCTGGGTGTCCTAGTGCATGAATTGGAAACGGTTAGTATGCAGGTATAGCAAGTAATTAGGAAAGCTAATAGAATGTAATCATTTATTGTGAGGGGAATTGAATACAAAAGTAGGGAGGTTATGCTCCAGTTATACAGGGCTTTGGTGAGACCACATCTGGAGTATTGTGTACAGTATTGGTCTCCTAATTTAGGGAAGGCTGCAAATGTGTTAGAAGCAGTTCAGAGAAGGTTTACAAGACTACTACATATAAGATTCTGAGGGGTTTTGACAGGGTGGATGTGGAAAGGATGTTTCCTCTTGTGGCAGAATCTAGAACTAGGGGTCACTGTTTAAAAATAAGGGGTCGCCCATTTAAGACAGAGATGAGGAGAAATTCTTTCTCTCAGAGGGTCGTGAATCTTTGGAACTCTCTTCCTCAAAAGGCGGTGGAAGCAGAGTCTTTGACTATTTTGAAGGCAGAGGTAGATAGATTCTAGATAAGCAAGGGGATGAAAGGTTATTAGGGATAGGCAGGAAGGTGGAGTTGAGGTTACAATCAGATCAGCCAAGATCTTATCGAATTGTGGAGCAGGCTTGAGGGACCAGGTGGCCTACTCCTGCTCCTAATTCGTTATGTTCGTATTCATGAAAAACTAGGGGAGCCAAACAAATATAGATTTGCCCAATCTGATGCCCACAGCCTACATATACTTTAGTGGGAGATCAGTTAGCTAATATGGCATTAAAATGCTGCATCAAATTAAAACAAGGAGCCGGAGTCGTTTTATCAATAGCTTTGAGCCTTAATGGAGCTTCCCGCCTCTCCCTCCCGTCACTTGCTAAATTTACAGACATGATCACTGCCACGTTCATGAACCTAAGTGATAAATCATTGCAACATCTAGAGAATGGATTAAAGTAAAAAGTCCACTGCATTTAATTGATCAGGTGCAGGGTGCTTTGTTTCAAATATGTTCCCTGGTGCCACAATTTATATTGAAACTGTATAATAACTTTCACTTTAACTTGGCTTGTGTCAAAAATAATAAGTCAACAACACGCGAGAACTGTACTCCTTAAATGGGGAATTATTTTGATTACACCAAAGCAAGTCTAGTGCTTTTTATAAAAAAAAGTCCCCCACAATGTACAGTGTGAAATACAATTACACTCTAATAGGGAGAGAGAGGGACAAAAGGGCGTAAAATAGGATGAGAAGAATGAAGAGCAAGGGGAGACAGAGAAAGGGGAAGAATGTTAAGGGAAGAGAGATGGGTGGAAAGAAGGGGTGGACAGGGGAAGGGAAGAGGGGAATAGATGGATAGGATGAAACAGAGGCAGAGGAGAGGGAGAGAGCACTTACATAGTTTCGATGCATATAGGCAAGGGAAGTTCTCCTCTGCATATGCGGTAAGGGGGTAAGTGGAGTGAGCCTTTGTACAGGGGAGGTTTCCTTTCACACAAAGGAAGGAGGTGGAGAGGCAGAGCAACCCTATTCATCTACTGGAGGAGAGGAAGAGAGTGCACAATCGCACATCAGGGAATGAGTGACAGATGGCCATTGGCAGACGGTGAAGTGATCGGCACAGGAAAAGTGACTGAAGCCCATTTATCACTTGTAGGAGAGAGAGTCCTTAATGGAAGAAGTTTACAATCATGTCAAGGTGGGAGGATGGCAGAATGAATAGATAAATTTTGTTCAGAAATAACATTTTGGGACACAGTCTATGAGTAATTTGAGACAGGTCAGAGGCTGTGAACTCTGCAGCGAGTAACTCACCTCCTGCCTCCCTGAAGCCTGTATAAAGCACAAGTCAGGAGTATGATGGAATACTCTCCACTTGCCTGGATGGGTGCAGCTCCAACAACACTCAAGAAGCTCAACACCATTCAGGACAAAGCAGCCTGCTTGATTGGCATCTCATCCATTACTTTAAACATTCACTCTGTTCACCACTGACGCACAGTGGCAGCAGTGTGTACCAACTAGAAGATGCACTGCAGCAATGCGCCAAGGCTCCTTCGACAGCACCTTCCAAACCCATGACCTCTACCACCTAGAAGGACAAGGGCAGCAGACGTGTGAGAACACCACGTCCTGCAAGTTCCCCTCCAAGCCACACACCATCCTGACTTGGAACTATATCATCGTTCCTTCACTGTCGCTGGGTCAAAATCCTGGAACTCCCTTCCTAACAGCACTGTGGGTGTACCTACACCCCAAGGACGGCAGCGGTTTAAGAAGGCAGCTCACCACCACCTTCTCAAGAGCAATTAGGGATGAGCTATAAATGCTGGCCTTGCCAGCGACGCCCACTTCCCCTGAACGAATAAAAAAAAACATGACAGGTAGTGAGTGTACTGTGCTCTGGAGGAACAGGTGACTATGAACCTATGGTTCCCAAAGCTCTCCACCACTGGGGGTTTTCCTCACCTCATGTCTGGGTCTGTCAGAGACACTCACCATCAGGCATTTTTAAAAAAACACAAAACCCATGTGGACAAGCTTTTGACAAGGCTCAGAAGGAAAATGCAGGAGAGTAGTCAGGAGTTATTTAAGTGAAGCAAGGCTATCTATTGACATGGGGAAGTGTTGCATATTCCATTTTTTATATAACCATACAGTGAATCCAGTTCGAACTGTTACGCTATGCGTTAATATGTTAATTTGCTGTGAAATAAAACAGCTCAACAATCTGTTTCTGGCCTCGTCTTACCAAATGCTTTCTCCTTCAAATAAATTGGCGGGGAACATGGGGGCACATGCAAAAGACACAATTATCTTGCACAACCAAGCAAGGAAATGCAAAACATGTCCACCTTTTGAGTCAAGGTGGATCTTCTAGTTTAGAGCTGAATGAATGCTGCACTGTTAGAGGTACTGTCCTTTAGATAAGACATTAAACTGAGCCCCCATCTACCTGTTCAACTAATACAGATGGATGCAAAAGATCCCAGAAGATCAAACTTAAGAGATGCAGGGAGCTCTTCATATGTCCTTGTTAATATTTCTTTAGCAATCAATAACAAGAGATGAGGAGAAATGTTTTCTCTCAGAGGGTTGTGAGCCTTTGGAATTCTCTTCCTCAAAAGGCAGTGGAAGCAGAGTCTTTGAATATTTTTAAGGCAGAGGTAGATAGATTCTTGATAAGCAAGGGGATGGAAGATTATCAGGGGTAGATGGAAATGTGGAATAATCAGTTCAGCCATGAACTTACTGAACAGCGGAGCAGGCTTGAAGGGCCGAGTAACCTCATCCAGCCTTACAACCCTCCGAGATCTCTGTGCTCCTCCAATTCTGGCTGATTGGACTTCTGCAATTTCCGTTGCTGCAGTATTGGTGGCTGTGCCTTTAGGCTGCCGTGGCCGGGGGTCTACAACCGTTTTTACCTGAACAGTCTTTCAAAAAAAAAAATCGCTGAAATAAAAACCATTGGGAGCCACAAGATGAAAATTCAGCATTTCTAAACCAGATGCTTGGCAAATTGTCAAGTGTCTCTGGTAGAATGCTTAATTTGCATATGTCATAAAATACATATGTTGAATTTATGTATCAATAGAAAAAAAATCGAAATTAAAATAGAATTAGCTGAATTTTTTTGACCTTCTTTAAACTATCATTTTGTCAGTAAAGTCATCTTTGAAACAAACTTTAACTTAAGATGCGTAGAATTAAGACAATTTTTTCAGCTATTCATTCTTGAGATTAAAAAAAAGTCTGATAGCACATTCAGAATCATTTATCATGTTACGACCGGATGATGAAGGGGTGTTGGGCTCCCCTCTGGCCCCTTTCCTGGTTTGGCCATAATAGGGTTTAACTTTTAAAATGCAGTGCTTTTAGTTTAAGCCCTCAGTGAGTTCTTGCTCACTGCTCTCTAATTGTAATTGTAAATGAACCAATCAGACAGGTTTTCTTAGGTTTAAACAAGAAAGATGTAAGTTTATTAACCTTATCACTCTAGCTCAGTTAAAATTACTAAAATACAAGACGCAACCACGATAGCATGCATATGAGAGAAACACACACACAAATAGATACAGAGGAGGAGAAAGAATAAAGGGTGGTGAGGGGGTTTTGAGTAGTAAATGGAATTCGATTACTGTCTTCAGTTTTGCTGTCAAGTCCTTGCTTGGCATTGAAGTCTTGCAGTTCTCGCTGGGGCCCAGTGCACACTTTCAAACTCGTTTCTCTGGTACCAGAAGGCTGAAGAGGTCCTCTGTCTTTCGGCTTAAGCTGCTTCTGTGGGTGCCTGGGACTTTGCTTGAGAGAGAGACAGGGAGAGAAAGAGAGGGACTTTCTTTCTCTTTGGTCTTCATATTGCAGTCTGACCCAAACTGTTCTGTGAGACACAATTCAAACAGTTCCTAGGTTGGCCAGCAGGTTATCTGACCAGCTATTTGTTTGAAACAGCATCGTCTGCGTAAGTCATTGATTCTTCAAAGCTTACTACCTACACTTGGTGGGGAGGGGGGGGGGTGCAGTACTGTCTCTTACAAAGTCAATGGCTCTCAATGTCCTTTGATCATCACTATTGACAAAACCCATCTCGCTAATTGAATCAGAGAGCAGTCGCATTGTCTCTATGCAACTGTCTCTGGGAATGCAAATTTGCAGCCTGGTTTTAGCTGTTCAGCTCTGTGATCCTTTTAAACAAGTTATGTTCAATATTCAGTAAAAAGTTCAAGTAGTGTTCCATATGACGAAATTAATATTTGGCAGGTGTGGTTTCTGTCACAATCATCTCAGCTACATTAGAAACAATCATGGTCACAACCTTAAAACCTGTTCCTTGAACCAAAGGCATTATCTATAACCATAATGTAGCTATACCACTCAAGCAGGTTTATTTAGAGAACAATGATGTTTTCCATTAAAATAATCATTTGAAACTGCAAAGTGTAGCATAATGATTAGCGTTTTATCCCCACAATAAAAACACGGCTCTTACTTTGCTTGACAATTTTTTTAGGCTTTTTTCATGTTAATACAATCCAACTTGAAAAGCTTGAGAGCTGCAAATGAGTTAGGAGCCACAGGTTGCAGACACAGCTGGCGTGGGCCCTAAGCTCTGGAATTCCCTTCCTAAACCTCTCTGCCTCTTTCCTCCTTTAAGATGCTGCTTAAAACCTACGCCTTTGGCCATGATTTCTTATGTGGCTTGGCATCAAATTTTGTTTGATAATGTTCCTGTGGTGCCTTGAGATGTTTTACTATGTTAAAGGTGCTCTATAAATGCAAGTTGTTGTTGTTTCTGTTGTTCATCCGATTCTTCTTCTTCTTCTTTGGCCTCCCTGTCTCGAGAGACAATGGGTAAGCACCTATAGGTGGTCAGTGGTTTGTGAAGCAGTGCCTGGAGTGGCTATAAAGGCCAATCCTAGAGCGACAGACTCTTCCACAGGTGCTGCAGATAAAATTGGTTGTCGGGGCTGTTACGCAGTTGGCTCTCCTCTTGCGCTTCTGTCTTTTTTCCTGCCAACAGCTAAGTCTCTTCGACTCGCCACACTTTAGCCCCGCCTTTATGGCTGCCCACCAGCTCTGGTGATCGCTGGCAACTGACTCCCACGACTTGTGATCAGTGTCACAGGACATCATGTCGCGTTTGCAGACGTTGTTAAAGCGGAGACATGGACAACCGGTAAGTCTGATGCCAGTGACGAGCTTGCTGTATAATGTGTCCTTGGGGATCCTGCCACCTTTTTTTTAATTCATTCATGGGATGTGGGTGTCACTGGCCAGGCCAGCATTTATTGCCCATTCCTAATTGCCCTTGAGAAGGTGGTGGTGAGCTGCCTTCTTGAACCGCTGCAGTCCATGGGAGGTAGGTGTCCACAGTGCTGTTAGGAAGGGAGTTCCAGGATTTTGACCCAGCGACAGTGAAGGAACGGCGATAGTGGGGGATTCAGCGATGGTAATGCCGTTGAATGTCAAGGAGGGATGGTGAGATTCTCTCTTGTTGGAGATGGTCATTGCCTGGCACTTGTGTGGCGCGAATGTTACTTGCCACTTATCAGGCAATTATCGGGGATGGTGATGGCAGTGTCTGGGACATTGTCTGTAAGGTATGATTCCGTGAGTATGACTATGTCAGGCTGTTGCTTGACTAGTCTGTGGGACAGCTCTCCCAACATTGGCACAAGTCCCCAGATGTTAGTAAGGAGAACTTTGCAGGGTCGACAGGACTGGGTTTGCCGTTGTCGTTTCCGGTGCCAAGGTCGATGCCGGGTGGTCCTCCCAGTTTCATTCCTTTTTATTGACTTTGTAGTGGTTAGGTACAACTGAATGGCTTGCTAGGCCATTTCAGAGGGCATGTAAGAGTTAACCATATTGCTGTGGGTCTGGAGTCACATGTAGGCCAGACCAGGTTAGGACAGCAGATTTCCTTCCCTAAAGGACATTAGTGAACCAGGTGGGTTTTTATAACAATCGACAATGGTTTCATGGTCATCATTGGACTAGCTTTTAATTCCAGATTTATTAATTAAATTCAAATTCCACCTTCTGCTGTGGTGGGATTCGAACCCATGTCCCCAGAAAAATACAGTGGGTCTCTGGGTTGCTAGTCCAGTGATAATACCACTACGCCACTGCCTACCCTTCCATGTGGCTCACAAGGCCAAGCCATCTCAAGTGCCGCTGGCTCAGTAGGGTGTATATGCTGGGGATGTTGGCCGCCTCGAGGACTTCTGCGTTGGAGATACGGTCCTGCCACCTGATGCCAAGGATTCTCCGGAGGCAGCGAAGATGGAATGAATTGAGACGTCGCTCTTGGCTGACATACGTTGTCCAGGCCTCGCTGCCGTAGAGCAAGATACTGAAGACACAGGCTTGATACACTCGGACTTTTGTGTTAAAGGTGCTCTATAAATGCAAGTTGTTGTTGTTTCTGTTGTTCATCTGATTGCTGATTATAGAATCTGGCTGTCCGTAGAATGGCTGCTGCATTTGTCTACATCAGTCACTGCATTATATATGAAATGTTTTGAGATATTTGAGAGAGTGTTACAATTACAAGCAGTTTTTCCCTTCTGGTCATAGATTCAGATAATGAAGAAATTTTCAATATTATGAAGGAAACTGTCCAAACTGATCCAGGCGTTTAGAGATCAATGAAAATAAGGTGAAAATTAGGAAGTTAAGAACAAGAAGGGAAATCAGCCTGAAATGTTTCTCACAAAGGATAATAAGGCTGGTGCCAGAGAAGGTTATTCAAAAGGACACGTGACAATCTGCTGTGCCTTTGGCCGGAGAAGGCATTGTGAGCAACATTGTGAGGGTGGGAAGCAAAGTTGATCTACAAGAAGGGTTTGTGGGGTTTAATGGTCTCCTTCCAGCGCTAAAATGTCTTGCATCAGAATCCATAAAATATTCACATCAACAAATACTTTACTGGCTGGCATAGACAATATTATTTACCACAGACCTCAGATATATGGCAGTTAGCCAATGCAGAGAGAACAGCTTGAACTATCTCTGATTCACCAGGGCAGTATTGCTCTAATCTGAAGTGGGCAGGGGTTGCATCATTAAACAACGTTTCTCACAGACATCATACCATGAGTAGAATTTTTGACCTGATATTGGTGCGAGAATGGAGGCAGGTGGATGCGTAATTTCGAGCTACCGGCTGGTATGTCGATTTGCTGGCACCATCCCGCCCCCGAGCCATTTTGCTGGAGGCCAGATTGCGGGCAAATGGCTACACACCCGTAAGTGGCAGCTAGCTTATTAAGCTAATTAATAAGCCAATTACGGCCAGGGATCAGAAGCAGCTAACTGGAGGCAGCCTCTCAGCAGGAGGCAAACTTTGAGGCCACACCCTGACCTACCTGGCCACAGCTACGGCCACAGGCTGACCTGTGGACTGATTCCCTCTCACAATAGTGGTAGCCTGGCAGCAATGGCCAATTTTTAAGTTAAAAGTTTTGAAAGTTGCTGAGAGGGCGCCTCGAGATGGCGGCACCCTCTCTCTCCCTTACCTGCAACAGCAGACTGCAGCTCCTTCCATGCTGGGGGTGCCTCCTATTGACCTTCTAGCTTCGAGAGCCAGCCTGTCGTCCTTAATTGGATGCCGAGTGCGCCATCTGGCCACTAGTTGGCGAGTCAAGGTAAAATCACTGTCAGGTGACTGTTCCCGACAGTGCGGGGTCAGGACCCGCATTTGACCCCAATGCGGGGTCTTGAACCAAAATGCAAAATCCTTCCTCTTGTCTCGCTTTACATTTGACGACCCCAGCACAAAACCCATCAAATGTGAAGTCTCCAATGAAATTCAGTAATGCACACTTCTGTCAAGGAGAATTGCTACAATCAAGTGTTTTCTCAAAGCGGACTTAACACCTGTCGTATGCAGACAATGCCTCTTTCTGAAGTGTCTGATGCCATGGCTCAAAGCTTGACTACAGCAACGTTTACCCTCAAACCAAACATTTTATCAAAAACTTCAGTTTGGCTTTCAAATGGGATCCACCCCGCAGTACTGTCCAGCCTTTACAATGCTGTAAGACAGCAGTTTCCAAACACTTCAGTGCTTAGAGGTCCCCCCATGTGAATACCCTCTCATCTGCCGAGACTCCCACAAACATTGACATGCACCCACAAATTCCCTGTCTTAATTCCTGACCAACCCATGTCAGCAAAGGAAACCATTCCAGCACTACAGTCAGTAAACAAATATAGGAAAAATGTTCAAAGCAGAATTTGAGACATAACTCAAGGCACAGAGTAAAAGAAACTGATGACCTTGTAGATCTCAGTTTGAAAACCTACGGCCTAACAAAGGAACAAATAAATTATCCTCCAAATTCAAATCTTGCTCTTGGTTTTTAATGAATTTCCCAATCAGGGCTGAATCTTTTTCTTGTCCTTGCTACGTGAAGGCGTTTTTAAACGACATTGTAATACTGCAGCTGAATACTAACGGCTAGGAAAAGCAGCAGCCCTCCTGGGAAACGGCACAACGCTGAGCGTGATCTGCTTCTGCAGTCTGCTGGTTTTCTGCTGCTTGAAACCTCAATTACTGTTGCCTCAAAACACCAATTTACCACTGTGTTTTACAGCCCAGTGTTCATCGTGACAGCTATCGTTGCCATTCAGAATACCATTTTATTGCAGAACTTAATTCAAGCAAAATTCTGATCTCCATTCCTATGCCAAAGACATTTACTTGTCTTGGGATATAATTTCACAGGAGTCAGCCATCCTCTGGTACCTATTCCCTGTGGCCAATCATATATGACCCTAGATACAGTAGCTACTTCACTATGAGGGGCATCACAGTGGAGCATGTTCCTTTCCTCACGTAATGTCACTGTCACACACACACACATCCTTTGCAGTAGTGTTAACTGAACATCGATCAGGTGCAAGACCCTCCAGCATTTTCTTTCCACCTTCCTTTAGCACAAGGGTACTGAGGCCAATTGTTTCTATCCTCATTGCTTGTTCTGGCTATTGTGGTGGAGCACAGCTGTGCAGACATTTATTGTAGATTGGCACTTTCCACAAGAACACAAGAAATAGGAGCAGAGTAGACCATAGAGCCCATCGAGCCTGCTCTGCCATTCAATACGATCATGGCTGATCTTGGGCTTCAATTCCACTTTCCTGCCCGCTCCCCATATCCCTTGATTCCGTCAGAGACCAAAAATCTGTCTATCCCAGCCTTAAATGGATTCAATGATGGAGGATCCACAACCCTCCGGGGTAGAGAATTCCAAAGATTCACAACCCTTTGAGTGAAGTAATTTTGCCTCATCTCAGTCCTGAATGATCGACCCCTTATCCTGAGACTGTGCCCTCATGTTTGAGATTCTTTGAACAGCGGAAACAATCTCTCAGCTTCTACTCTATCAAGCCCTTTCAGAATCTTGTATATCCCAATTAGATCACCTCTCATTCTTTTTAACTCCAGAGAATATAGGCCCAATTTACTCAGCCTCTCATCATAGGACAACCCCCTCATCCCAGGGACCAATTTAATAAATCTTCGCTGCACTGCCTCCAGTGCAAGTATATACTTTCTTAAATGTGGGGTCCAAAACTGCACACAGTATTCCAGGTGTGGTCTCACCAATGCCTTGTACAATTTTAGGAAGACTTCTTTACTCCCGTGCTCCAATTTCCTTGCAATAAAGGCCAACATGCCATTTGCCTTCCTAATAGCCTGCTGCACCTGCATGTTAACTTTGTGCATTCCTTGTATGAGTACACCCAAGTCTCTCTGAACATTAACATGTACCAGTTTCACACCTTTGAAAAAATTTCTATTTTTATGACCAAAGTGAACAACTTTACACTTCCCTATGTTATCTTGTTGCTCATTCACTCAATCATTTTGCAGCCTCCTACGTCCTCCCCGCAGCTTATCTTTCCACCTACCTTTGTTGCATCAGCAAACATAGATACATTACTCTCCATCCAAGTCATTAATACAGAGTGTAAATAGCTGAGGCCCCAGCACTGATCCTTGCGGCACCCCACTATTCACTGCCTGCCAACTTGAAAATGCCCCATTTATGCCCACTCTCTGCTTCCTGTCTGTTAAACAATCCTCTATCCATGCTAATATATTACCCTCAACACCACGAGCCCTTATCTTGCCCATTAATCTTTTATGTGGCACCTTATTGAAGGCCTTTTGGAAATCCAGATATACTACATCTACTGGTTCCCCTTTTTCTACCCTACTGGTTAGATCCTCAAAAAGTTCTTGTCAAACAGAATTTCCCTTTACGAAAACCATGCTGACTTGTTCTAATCTTGCTATGCTTTTCCAAGTGCAATGTTAAGACTTCTTTAATAATAGTTTCCAGCATCTTCCCAACGACTGATGTTAGGCTAACTGGCCTGTAGTTCCCTGTTTTCTCTCTACCTCCTTTCTTGAAATGCGGTGTAACTTTTGCCAACTTTCAATCTGACGAGACCATTTCTGAATCTAAGGAATTCTGGAATTTTAGCTAGCGCATCCACTATCTCGGCAGCTATCTCTTTTAGAACCTTAGGGAGTAGGCCATCTGGCCCTGGGGACTTGTCAGATTTTAGTCCCTCAAGTTTCTCCATTACTTTTTCTCGGCTGATATCAATTTCCTTAATTTACTCACTCTTTTTAGCCCCTAGGTGACTGCCTATTTCTGGTGTGGAACTTGTGTCTTCTACTGTGAAGACAGACACAAAATATTTGTTCAATGCCTCTGCAATTTCTTCATTCTCCATGATGATTTCTGCTGTCTCTGCCTCTAAGGAACCAACGTCTATTTTAGCTACTCTCTTCCTTTTTATGTACTTATAAAAGCTCTTACAATCAGTTTTTATTTTACTCTCATATTCTACTTTTTCCCTTTTTATCAATTTTTTGGTGGTCCTTTGCTTGTTTCTAAAACGCTCCCAATCCTCAAACTTGCGACTATTTTTTGCAACATTGTAAGCCTCTTGTTTTGGTCTAATACTCTCCTTAACTCCCCGCGTGAGCCACGTATAGGTCTTTCTTGACACGTTTTTGTTTTTGAATGGAATGTACTTTTGTACTTTTCCAAACTGAACTGAAATACCAACTGCGCTCCATGTGTGAATTTCTAGCCGTTACTTACCACGTCGAACTCCAGCTTTTCTGCAGTAACCATAATGGTTTCTTGCTAAAAAAAACCCTCTGAATTATTGTTGATAACCACCAAGTTTTGGCGAAGAACTTCCCATTTCCCTTGTTTGAGGCCTTGCCAGTGACGCCCACATCCCATGACAGAATGAAAAAAACGACAATAACAAAAATAACTTCAATAAGTGCAAAATACTGCAGATACTGGAACTCTGAAATGAGAACAGAAAGTGCCGGAGCTACTCAGCAGGTCTGGCAGCATCTGTGGAGAGAGAAGCAGAGTTAATGTTTCTGGTCTGTAACCTTTGGCAGTTCTAATGAAAGGTCACAGACCTGAAACATTAACTCTGTTTCTCTCTCCACAGAGGCTGCCAGACCTGCTGAGTATTTCTGGCACTTTCTGTTCTCAACAAAAATGACTTACCTGATAATTTTTGCTGATGCTGGTGACAGTACAATTACTTGCGGCTCAGTTCTGATACACTGGGCTGGATTATATGTTGCCGCCGCTGAGTACGACAGTGGCTGTAAAAGATGGAGGCCCGAATGCGCGGGTTTCACTCCGTGGAGCCGCCACGATTTTATACGCAGCGGCTCATTAACATGGCTGGGGCAGACCGCCCCCCTTGATTACGTGGAGGGGGTGGGCAAGCCGTCCCCGGCAACTGGCATCACTGCGCAGGCCCCATTTTTAAAGGGCTTCCAGCCCTTACATTTACTTAAAATTTTTTAAGAGACATTACTTTAAAATTTATTACAAATAATGAAATAAATGTTCCCCAGCTGCTCTCCCACCTCCCCAATAAATTCATATTCATCCCTTGTCCTCTCTCCCGGCCCCAAAATACTCACTTTCTGCACCTCACCTTCCCCCCCTACCCAAAGTTCAGAAATTTTTAACTTTACCCCTTCCCATCACCCCCTAAACCAATATATTAAGTTTGACCCCGCTCCCCCATCCCCGCACTAATAAACTTAACTTCTCCCCCCTCTCCACAGGTGTCATGCCTCATTTCCCCGGACAGGGATCCAAAGGCGCATCAGTGCCGGCCGCCAGGATGAAGATCGCAGCGGTACCTCAGGAGGCTACGGGAACTTCATTAATGCAGGTAATTTAATTTATTTAAATATGTAAATTGTGGCCCCATCACCCAGCGGCGGGGAGGCCGCCACGAGGCCTCTCCACCTCTTTTGAGATTGGGCCGGGCCCTGCCGGCATCGAGGTCCGTGGCAGGCCTCATCTGGGGCAACCTTCATGCACCCCCCCACCATGGATTCCGACGTCGAGGCCTGTATAAAATTCAGCCCACTGTTATTTGCTTGGCCAGTTTTAAGTCACTGTCAGTTTTTGCTTGCAGGCTTGAATGCACAACAGGGGGTAACTGTGATGTTGTCACACTCTCAGAGACTTCAGTAACTTGTGCTGAAGCGACCCAGTGGTCTCCTCTGCTGTATCTTGGTAGTGGTGGGGGCACGGGGGGTGGGGGGAGTTAGTTGCATGCGGAAACATCGCCAATTATTCTTCACTGCTAGCATTACCTTTCAAAGCATCAATGCCGTCGTATCTTAGAGAGTCCACCAGAGTGTGTGCATTGGGAATCAGTTTTCTCTCCACTTTTCTGAACCCAGACATACTAGATTCAAGATTCTCACATTCCAGAGAAATTACACTCAATGTCAGATCCTTCAAGATTTGGGGGGGGGAGGGTGAGGCAGAAATGGAGTCACAGGTACATTGGCTCCAGTTGGCTGTCTTTTTGCACTAATATTTCAAAATGCAGCTAGAACTTTAACCAATGCTATGTTGGAAAGTCAAATATTAAAAAATGCCTCCAATTTTCATCTTTGTAAAGAGCGAAACTATTCTTAAAGAAGTCTTAACAATGCACTTGGAAAAGCATAGTATGATTAGAACAAGTCAACATTGTTTTACTAAAGGGAAATCCTGTTTGACACATTTATTAGAATTGTTTCGTAACACTTTATCCCATCTCCCAAAGTATTTCACTTCTTTTATTTATGTAGCATCCTCATTGTCTGAGGGTTGCTAACCACAACTTATGCCATAATATTACTCCAGGGCAAGGAAAGGAGACAGGCCCCAAAAACTACATCAGCTGGTACAGAGATTGAAGCCATGCTGTTGGCATTATACTGCGCCCCACCCTAACCACCTAGCCAACTGAGCTAACCAACCCCCAAAATATTTCACACAAAATGAATTACAGAGGGCCCCACAAAACTGATAAGTTAATTTGGTTTTGTGGTCTTCACTGAGGGAGAAATATTGGCCAGGGTAGTGGTGAAGCTCCCCGTTTTTCTTCACATAGTGTCAAGGGGTCTTTCTCATCCAGATGAACAGGCAGATCGGGCTTGCATTTAACAACTCATTGGATGGCTGGTACTTCTGACAGTACAGCACTCCTTCAGTGCTGCATTGGGACTGTTGGCTTAAATTATGTGCTGAAACCTTGGGGTGGTTCTCACAACCACAATCTTTTGAGTCAAAGGCAAGTGTTATCGATTGATGCAAGCTGATGCTTGAAGTAATCGCAACAGCAGAGAATTCTCTCAAGCAGAGGTATTTAATTGGGATTGGATAATGGACCCTTTGGACCTTCAAGATTGGTTCTTTTCTGTTCTTCTTTCTCCATCTTTCTCTTCTTTTCTTACCCTCCACTGCTTCACTATGTTCAATTTGTCCATTATCACTTAGCTGCCACGTTACTGTGTGGAAAACCAGACATGTACTTTTCCAATTGTTTAATGTACGCTGTTAACATTATATTAGATTTGTACTTTGCAAGACTCATTTCCAGTTACAACAACACTCCATTAAAGGTTTCAGAGTAAGAATTCAATTGTTCCATTGTCAGATCACAGAATCACAGAATTGTTACAGTGCAGAAGGAGGCTATTTAGGCCATCGTGTCCACACCAGCTCTCCGATAGAGCAATTCCCTCAGTTCCATTCCCCCGCCTTCTCCCTGTAACCTTGGCACATTCTTCCTTTTCATATAACAGGCTAATTCCCTTTTGAATGCTTCAATTGAACCTATCTCCACCACACTCTCTGGCTGCGCATTCCAGACCTTAACCACTCGCTGCATGAAAAAGTTTTTCCTCATGTCATAAGAACGTAAGAAATAGGAGCAGGAGTAGGCCATTCAGCCCCTCAAGCCTGCCCGCCATTCAATAAGATCATGGCTGATCTGTCCCAGGCCTCAACTCCTCTTTTGAGCCTGCTCCGCCTAATCCTCGACTCCCCGAGATTGCAAAAATCTATCTACCACCTCTTTAAATACATTTAGTGACCCAGCCTCCACAACTCTCTGAAGCAGAGAATTCCAGAGATTCACCACCCTCTGAGAGAAGAAATTCCTTCGCATCTCAGTTTTAAATGTGTGCCCCCTTATTCTGTAACTATGTCCCCTAGTTTGAGATTCCCCCACTAGTGGAAACACCTTCTCAACATCTACCCTGTCAAGCCCCTTTAGAATCTTATATATTTCAATAAGGTCACCTCTCATTCTTCTAAACTCCAATGAATAAAGGCCTAACCAGTTTAGCTGTTCTTGATAAGACAACCCTTTCATCCCAGGAATCAGTCTAGTGAACCTTTTCTGAACTGCCTTCAATACTAGTATATCCTTCTTTAAATATGGGGACCAAAAATGTACACAGTACTCCAGGTGTGGCCTCACCAACACCCTGTACAGTTGTAACAGGACTTCCCTATTTCTAAACTCTAACCCCTTGGCAATAAAGGCCAAAATTCCATTTGTTTTCCTAATTACTTGCTGCACATGCACGCTAACCATTTGTGTTTCATGCACAAGAACACCCAGATCCCTCTGTACTGCAGTATTTTGTAGTCTTTCTCCATTTAAATAATAATCTGCCTTTTTATTCTTCCTACCAAAGCGGATTACCTCACACTTTCCCACATTGAACACCATCTGCCAAGTTTTTGCCTACTCACTTAACCTATCTATATCCCTTTGCAGATTCTTTGTGTCCTCATCACAACATACCTTCCCAACTATTTTTGTATTGTCAGCAAATTTGGATACTCTACACTCTGTCCCTCTCTTATCTAATGTAGATAGTTGAGGCCCTAGGACCGAGCCTAGTGGCACCCTACTAGTTACGGCTTTCCAACCTGAAAAAGACCTATTGATCCCGACTCTCTGCCTTCTGTGTGTTAGCCAGTCCTCAATCCATGCCAACACATTACCCCAAATATCCTGAGCTCTTATTTTGTGCAATAACCTTTTATGTGGCACCTTATCAAACGCCTTCTGAAAATCCAAATACACTATATCCACCGGTTCCCCTTTATCCACTCTGCTTGTTATATCCTCAAAGAACTCTAACAAATTTGTCAAACATGATTTCCCTTTCATAAAACCATGTTGACTCTGTTTGATTGCATTATGTTTTTCGAAATGTCCTGCTATTTCTTCCTTAATAATGGACTCTAGCATTTTTCCAATGACTGATGTTAAGCTAACTGGTCTGTAGTTTCCTGCTTTCTGTCTCCCTCCTTTCTTGAATAGGGGTGTCACATTAGCGGTTTTCTAATCCGCTGGTATCCTACCGGAATTCAGTGAGTTCTGGAATATTACGACCTATGCCTGTAATATCTCTGCAGCCACTCCTTTTAAAACCCTTGGATGCAGGCCATCAGGTCCTGGCAACTTGTCTGCCTTTAGTTCCATCAGTTTGTCCAGCACCTTTTCCCCCGTGATAGAGATTGTTACAAGTTCCTCCCTCCCATTTACACCTTGCTCATAAATTATTGTTGGGATGTTTATAGAATCCTCCGCTGTGAAGACCGATGCAAAATATTGGTTTAAATTATCTGCCATTTCCCTGTACCCTGTTATTAATTCCCCAGTCTCATCATCTAAGGGTCCCACACTTACTTTAGCTAATCCCTTCCTTTTAATATGCCCATAGAAGCTCTTACTGGTTGTTTTTATATTTCTTGCCAATTTACTTTCATAATCAATTTTCTCCCTCTTTATTAGTTTTTTAATCATCCGCTGCTGGTTTGTAAAATTTCCCAATTCTCTGGCCTACCACTCGTTTTTGCCGTTTTGTACGCCTTTGTTTTTGATTTGATACTCTCCTTAACTTCCTTTGTTATCCACAGGTGGTTCATCGTTCTCTTCGAGTCCTTCCTTCTGACTGGAATAAATGTTTGCTGAGTGTTATGAAATATCTGCTTAAAAGTCTGCCACTGCTCATCCACTGACTTTCCCTGTAGTCTATCTTCCCAGCCCGCTTTAGACAACTCTTTCTTCATAACTCTGTAATTGCTCTTGTTTAAGTTGAAGACACTGGTTTGAGACCCGAGTTGCTCACCCTCAAACTGAATTTGAAATTCTACCATGTTATGAACGCTTCCCCCGAAAGGATCCTTAACTACGAGATCTCTTATTAATCCTACCTCATTACACAATACCAAATCTAAAATAGCCTGTTCCCTGGTAGGTTCTGCAACGTATTGCTCTGAGTAACAAACCCCGAGGCACTCTACAAATTTGTCTTCCATGCTACCCGTGCCAATTTGACTTGTCCAGTCTATATGCAGATTAAAATCACCCATGATAATTGCAGTGCCTTTCTTACACGCCTCCATTATTTCCTGATTTATATCGTGTCCTACAGAGAGGCTACTCTTCGGGGGCCTATAGACCACTCCAACCCAAGATTTCTTTCCCTTGGTATTCCTTATTTCCACCCAAACTGATTCTACATCAGTATCTATGACACCTCATCAGCTGATGACTCAGTACTCCTCCTTGTTGAACAGCACTTGGAGGAAGCACTGAGGGTGGCAAGGGCACAAAATGTACTCTGGGTGGGGGACTTCAATGTTCAAAGAGTGGCTTGGGAGCACCACTACTGCCCGATATGGCCGAGTACTAAAGGACATATTTGCTAGACTGAGTCTGCGGCAGGTGGTGAGGGAACCAACAAAAAGGGAAAACATGCTTGATCTCATCCTCACCAATCTGCCTGCCGCAGATGCATCTGTCCATGACAGTATTGGCAGGAGTGACCACCGCACAGTCCTTGTGGAGACGAAGTCCCGCCTTCACATTGAGGATACCCTCCACCGTGTTGTGTGGCACTACCACCGTGCTAAATTAGCAGATCTAGCAATGCAAAACTGGGCATCCATGAGCGCTGTGGGCCATCAGCAGCAGCAGAATTGTACTCAACCACAATCTGTAACCTCATGGCCCGGCATATCCCCCCCACTCTACCATTACCATCAAGCCAGGAGACCAACCCTGGTTCAATGAAGAGTTCAGGAGGGCATGCCAGGAGCAGCACCAGGCATACCTCAAAATGAGGTGTCAACCTGGTGAAGCTACAACACAGGACTACCTGCATGCTAAACTGCGTAAGCAGCATGTGATAAACAGAGCAAATCGATCCCATAACCAAAGGATCAGATCTAAGCTCTGCAGTCCTGCCACATCCAGCCGTGAATGGTGATGGACAATTAAACAACTAACTGGAGGAGGTGGCTCCACAAATAGCCCCATCCTCAATGATGGGGGAGCCCAGCATATCAGTGTGAAAGATAAGGCTGAAGCATTTGCAACAATCCTCAGCCAGAAGTGCCGAGTTGATGATCCATCTCGGCCTCCTCCTGAAGTCCCCAGCATCACAGATGCCAGACTTCAGCCAATTCGATTCACTCCGCGTGATATCAAGAAACGACTGAAGGCACTGGATACTGCAAAAGCTATGGGCCCTGACAATAGTACTGAAGACCTGTGCTCCAGAATTTGCCGTGCCCCTAGCCAAGCTGTTCCAGTACAGCTACAACACTGGCATCTACCTGGCAATGTGGAAAATTGCCCAGGTATGTCCTGTACACAAAAAGCAGGACAAGTCCAACCCGGCCAATTACTGCCCCATCAGCCGACTCTCAATCATCAGGAAAGGATGGAAGGTGTCATCAACAGTGCCATCAAGCAGCACTTGCTTAGCAATAACCTGCTCAGTGAAGCTCAGTTTGGGTTCCGCCAGGGCCACTCAGCTCCTGACCTCATTACAGCCTTGGTTCAAACATGGACAAAAGAGTTGAACTCAAGAGGTGAGGTGAAAGCGACTGCCCTTGACATCAAGGCAGCATTTGACTGAGCATGGCATCAAGGAGCCCGAAAAAAACTGGAGTCAATGGGAATCGGGGGGAAACCCTCTGCTGGCTGGAGTCATACCTAGCGCAAAGGAAGATGGTTGTGGTTGTTGGAGGTCAATCATCTGAGCTCCAGGACATCACTGCAGGAGTTCCTCAAGGTAGCGTCCGAGGCCTAGGCATCTTCAGCTGCTTCATCAATGACCTTCCTTCAATCATGAGGTCAGAAGTGGGGATGTTCGCTGATGATTGCACGATGTTCAGCACCATTCGTGACTCCTCAGATACTGAAGCAGTCCGTGTCGAAATGCAGCAAGACCTGGACAATATCCAGGCTTGGGCTGATAAGTAGCAAGTAACATTCGTGCGACACAAGTGCCAGGCAATGACCATCTCCAACAAGAGAGAATCTAACCATCTCCCCTTGACATTCAACGGCATTACCATCGCTGAATTCCCCACTATCAACATCCTAGGGGTTACCATTGACCAGAAACTGAACTGGAGTAACCATATAAATACCGTAGCTACAAGAGCAGGTCAGAGGCTCGGAATCCTGAAGCAAGTAACTCACCTCCTGACTCCCCAAAGCCTGTCCAACATCTACAAGGCACAATTCAGGAGTCTGATGGAATACTGTCCACTTGCCTGGATGGGTGCTGCTCCAACAACACTCAAGAAGCTCGACACCATCCAGAACAAGACAGCCCGCTTGATTGTCACCCCATCTACAAACATTCACTCCCTCCACCACCGACGTACAGTGGCAGCAATGTGTACTATCTACAAGATGCACTGCAGCAATGCACCAAGGCTCCTTAGACAGCACCTTCCAAACCCGCGACCTCTACCAACTAGAAGGACAAGGGCAGCAAATACATGGGAACACCACCATCTGCAAGTTCCCCTCCAAGTCACACACCATCCTGACTTGGAACTATATCGTCGTTCCGTCACTGTTGCTGGGTCAAAATCCTGCAACTCCCTTCCGAACAGCACTGTGGGTATACCTACCCCACACAGACTGCAGCGGTTCAAGAAGGCAGCTCACCACCACCTTCTCAAGGGCAATTAGGGATGGGCAATAAATGCTGGCCTAGCCAGCGACGCCCACATCCCATGAATGAATGAAAAAAAACCTATAAAATTACTCACAACTGCACTGATCCCTTCCTTTAATAACAAAGCTACCCCTTCTCCTTTTCCTTTCTGCCTATTCTTCTGGAACGTCGATATCTTTCAACGTTAAGATTCCAGTCCTGGTCATCCTGCAACCATGTCTCAGTGATAGCTATCAAATCATATTAATTTATTTCTATCTGCCGTCAGCTCATCTATCTTGTTAAAAATGCTATGTGCATTCAGATAAAGAGCCTTCAGCTTTGACTTATTACCATTTTTACCTACTCTGGTTCTAATTTCTGCTGTACTCTTATACTTGTATTCTCTGTCCCTTCCTGTCACTCTCCGATTAATGTATGATCCTTCACTATCCTGCACCTCTGCTCTCTCGTTACTTTTCGACTTTTTAAACTTCCTTTCAATTGAACCCTCCCCCCCATTATTTAGTTTAAAGCCTTATCTACAACTCTAGTTATACGATTTGCCAGGACACGGGTCCCAGCATGGTTCAAGTGAAGCCCATCCCAATGGAACAGCTCTCTCTTTCCCCAGTACTGGTGTCAGTGTCCCATGAATCGGAACCCATTTCTCCCACACCAATCTTTGAGCCACACATTTACCTCTCTAACCTTATTTACCCTATGCCAATTTGCACGTGGCTCAGGTAGTATTCCGGAGATTATTACCTTTGTGGTTCTGCTTTTTAATTTGGCCCCGAGCTGCTCATAGTCACTCAGCAGAACCTCTTTCCTAGTCCTATCTATGTCGTTGGTGTCTACGTGGACCACGACAACTGGATCTTTCCCCTACCACTCCACGTTCCTCTCCAGCCCAGAGAGATGTCCTTAACCTTGGCATCAGGTAGGCAACACAGCCTTCAGGACTCTCTATCTTTGCTGCAGAGAACAGTATCTATTCCCCTAACTAGGCTATCCCCTACTACAACTACATTTCTCTTTTCTCCCCCCACTTGAACGGCACTCTGAACCACCGTGCCGTAGTTAGTTTGCTCATCCTCCCTATAGTCTGTGCCCTCGTCCACACTGGGAGCAAGAACCTCTTACCTATTGGATAAGGGCACTGTCTGAGGCTCCTCCAAAGCTAAATTCTGGATCCCTGTGCCTGCCTCACTTGCAGTCACACCTTCCTGTCCCTGACCACTGGCCGAATTCAAGGTAGTTAATCTAAGGGGTGTGACTGTCTCCTGAAACACGGTGTCCAGGTAACTCTCCCCCTCCCTGATGTGTCGCAGTGTCCACAGCTCGGACTCCAGCTCATCAACTCTGAGCTGAAGTTCCTCGAGCAGCCAACACTTGCTGCAGATGTGGTCACCGTGGATCGCGTCCACCAGCTGGCGTCCACCAGCTCCCACATACTACAGCTGCAACACATCGCCTGCCCAGCCATCTCTACTCTATTTAATTAATTAATTTGGATCACAGTATTTAAGAAAAAAAACTATTTAAGTGTACTCTTAACCTGTAATGACATCGCCTGATTTAATTACTTGGCCAAAACTACAAAAAAAAACTTAAAATACTTTCAATCTGTCCCTTCTCGTTCTCGATCCTTTCACGAATGGGAACAGTTTTTCCCTATCTACTCTGTCCAGACCCCTCATGATTTTGAATACCTCTATCAAATCACCTCTCAGCCTTCTCATCTCCAAGGAAAACAATCCTATCTTCTCCAATCTATTTTCATAACTGAAATTCCTCATCCCTGGAACCATTCTCATGAATCTTTTCTGTACTCTCTCTGAAGCCCTCACGTCTTTCCCTAAAGTGCATCGCCCAGAACTGGATGCGATACTCCAGCCGAGGCCGAACTAGTTATACAAGTTCAACATAACTTCCTTGCTCGTACTCTATGCCCCTATTAATAAAGCCCAGGATAATATATGCTTTATTAACTGCTCTCTCACCCTATCCTGCCACCTTCAATGACTTTGTACATATACACCCAGGTCTCTCTGCTCCTGCACCCCCTTTAGAATTATACCCTTTATTTTCTATTGTCTCTTCATGTTCTTCCTACCAAAATGAATGACTTCACATTTCTCTGCATTGAACTTCATCTGCCACCTGTCTGCCTATTCCACCAACTTGTCTATGTCCTTTTGGAGTTCCACACTATTCTCCTCACAGTTCACAATGGTTCCAAGTTTTGTATCATTTGCTAACTTTGAAATTGTGCCCTGTGCACCAAGGTCTTGGTCATTGAAATGTATAACAGGAAAAGCAAGGGTCCACTGATCCCTGGGGAACTCCGCTACAAACCTTCCACCAGCCTGAAAAACATCCATTAACCATGACACTTTGTTTCCTGTCACTCATCCAATTCCGTATCCATGTTGCTACCGTCCCTCTTATTCCATGAGCTACGAGTTTGCTCACAAGTCTGTTGTGTGGCACAGTATCAAAAGCCTTTTGAAAGTTGTTGTACACCACATCAAGCACTGCCCTCATCAACCCTCTCTGTTATCTCCTCAAAAAACTCCAGCAAGTTAGTTAAACATGATTTTCCTTTAAGAACCTCAAGCTGGCTTTCCTTAATTAACATGCATTTGTCCATGTGACTATTAATTTTGTCCCGAATTATTTTTTCTAGAAGTTTCCCCACCACCAAAGTTAAACTGACTGGCCTGTAGTTGCTGGGCTTATCTTTACACCCTTTTTTGAACAAGGGTGTAACGTTTGCAATTCTCCAGTCCCCTGGCTCCACGCCCAGTCAAAGGAAGACTCAAAAATTATGGTCAGTGCCTCCGCAATTTCCACCCTCACTTACCTCAATATTCTTGGATGATTCTCATCGGGTCCTGGTGCTTTATCCACTTTAAGTATAGACAACCTATCTAATACGTCCTCTTTATCAATTTTAAACCCTTCTCGTGTCTGAATTACCTCCTCTTTCACCATTGCCTGGGTTGCACCTTCTTCCTTGGTAAAAACAGAAGCAAAGCATTCATTTAATACCTCAGCTATGCCCTCTGCCTCCATGTGTAAATCCCCTTTATGGTCCCTAATCGGCCCCACTCCTTCTTTTACCACCCTTTTACTATTTACATGTCTATAGAAAACTTTGGGATTTCCTTTAATGCTAGCTGCAAGTCTCTTTTCATGCTCTCTCTTTGCTTCTCTTATTTGCTTTTTCACTTCCCCTCTGGACTTTCTATATTCAGCCTGGTTCTCAAGAGCATTTTCGACCTGGCATCTGTCAGAAGCACACTTTTTCTTCTTTATCTTAATCTTTACCTCTTTTGTCATCCAGAGAGCTCAGGATTTATTTGCCCTACCTTTCTCCTTCGACGGAACATACCTTGACTGTGCCCAAACTATCTCTTCTTTGAAGGTAGCC
Source organism: Heterodontus francisci (assembly GCF_036365525.1). Taxonomy (NCBI): domain Eukaryota; kingdom Metazoa; phylum Chordata; class Chondrichthyes; order Heterodontiformes; family Heterodontidae; genus Heterodontus; species Heterodontus francisci. The sequence goes on along the minus strand of NC_090396.1, from coordinate 73,415,470 downwards.
CATTGTTCAGCTACTGTTTTTCCTGCCAACTTTTGACTCCAATTTATTCGCCCCAGCTCCATTCTTACCCCAATGAAGTTAATTATTCCCCCAGTTAATTATTCTTACCCTGGACTGTTCTTTGTCCTTTTCCATAGTCAGCCTAAACTTTATGATACAATGATTACTGACCCCTAAATGCTTTCCTACTGATACTTGATCCAGTTGGTCCACCTCATTCCCAAGAACCAGGTCTAGCAGTGTCTCCTTTCTCGTTGGACTAACAACATACTGCTGTAGAAAATTTTCCTGAACACACTCTAGTAACTCTTGCCCCTCACTGTCCTTTACACTACTATGCTTGGATAATTAAAGTCCCCCATTATAACTACCCTATAATTTTTGCACCTTTCTGTAATTTCCTTGCAAATTTGCTCCTCCACATCCCTCCCGCTAGCTGGTGGCCTATCGACGACACCAAGCAATGTAACTGCATCTTTTTTGTTACTTAGCTCAAGCCAAATTGATTCTGTCCTCAACCCCTCTGGGAGATGCTTTTTTCCAATACTGCAATGCTGTCCTTAATCAATACCGCCACTCCTCCCCCTTTTTTCCCTTTCCTATCGTTCCTGAATACCTTGTATCTAGGAATATTTAACACCCAATTCTGCCCTTTTTTGAGCCAGGTCTCTATTATAGCCACAACATCATACTTCCTCATGGCAATCTGCACCTGAACCTCACCAATCTAATTTACCACACTCCATGCATTCACATATATGCACATTAACTCTGAGTTAGACTTTATTACTTTCTCCCTTACTCTGACCTCACCTAATAACTTACTATGCAGAGTATTTCTTAAATGGTAAGAGATTAGAAAGTGTAGCTGTGCAAAGGCACCTGGGTATCCTTGTCAGTAAGTCACTGAAAGCTAACATGCAGGTGCAGCAAGCAATTAAAAAAAGTAGGAAAAAAAGAGCAACTCCTCCCCGCTTCACCGAACACCCCACTCACCAAACTTGTATCTCCACACTCAGCTTGCAATCTGCATGTCGTATTGATATCACAGATATCAATACAAATCATAAAACGGTTTATTGAACATGGAAAAAATATTATAAAATGGCATTGGGCAGTCTACAAGGACATTTGTAAGGCATTCAAATTTTGTTTGAAGACAGGGTTGTGTGAACCATTCGATTAGTTTATAGTCTTGCAATCACTCGTCATCAAATGTGTGCAATGTAAAAATTCATCCATTTCACACCATTTGCATGATTCAACATTTTGTTTAAATGTTTTAAGTGAAGCATGTGCAGTATAACAGGAACTCTTCAGTGGTGAACTGGGAATGCAGTTTTAATGCTCGTGATCAGGAAATTTATTCCATGAATAAGGAATACACATTCCATACATCTGCTGTGAATATCCTTAACCATCCCAGGGTCATAGATACAAGGATGCTAAACGATCAAGTTTAAAGAGAATTACAGGGTGAAGAGGAGCAGGATAGATCATACCCCAGCACCAGGACCTGTGTCAAGACCCGTGCGGAATGATTAAACATTCTTTTGTTTGAACCATTTTATTTGATTTGTTTGAAACATTTTTTAATGAGTGAGGCATTGCTGATATCATAAACACTTCTGTCTCAGAAGGGTTGATGAACCCAACAATGTGGAGGAGCAGAGCTGATACGCACAGGCAGTGCTGAATCATCCGTTGCCTTACAACTCCACCTCGACCACTGCTAGCGCAGCTTCCCCACAAGCAGTCTCTAGGATGCCTTCAAGCCTTCGATTAGCTTATTGTTTATAGTGTTGAAAAAAAAATACAGACCAAAAATTCTGCTGAGCTCAAAGTGAGTGCAAAAAGCCTGAAATAGAACCACAAAATACTGCAAATACACACCAGGCCAGTCAGCATCTGAAAAAGAAAGGCAGGTTAAAGCACGTTCATTTACGTAATACTTCTAAAACCCAATAAAGTTACCCTAGTGTACACTACAGTCAATGTCGAACATTGGATCCCAAAAACAGCAATTACATTTTCAAGTCCTGGAGTGGGGTTCAAAGCCAATCTAATTAAACTGACATGCTCAACATTTCTAGTAGAAACAGACAGTGATGAAGAGCCTTTACCCAAACTTTAGCCTGTTGTTTCTCATTTCTGATGCTGAAACACCTGCTTTAACATTTGTAGTGATTTCTGTTTTTAGATTACGTTGATTGTGGCTCATTTTTTAAAAATTCATTCATGGGATGTGGGCGTCACTGGCTGTGCCAGCATTTATTGCCCATCCCTAATTGCCCTTGAGAAGGTGGTGGTGAGCTGCCTTCTTGAACCGCTGCAGTCCATTTGGGGTAGCTATACCCACACTGCTGTTAGGAAGGGAGTTCCAGGATTTTGACCCAGCAACAGTGAAAGAACAGCGATATAGTTCCAAGTCAGGATGGTGTGTGACTTGGAGGGGAATTTGGAGGTGGTGGTGTTCCCATGTATTTGCTGCCCTTGTGCTTCTAGGTCTGCAGCAACCACTGCACACACAGATATATGACAGGCTTAGATAAGTTAGACAAGGAAAAACTGTTCCCATTAATTAATAATACAAGGACTAGGGGACACAGATTGAATGCTTTGGGCAAGAGATACAGGGGGAATATGAGGAAAAACTTTTTTACACAGGTAATGCCCTGGAACTCGCTGCCCACAAGGGTGGTGGAAGCAGAGACAATCAATGACTTCAAGAGGAAGTTGGATGGCCACTTGAGGGAAATAGACTTGCAGGGCTACAGGGATCGAGTGGGGGAGTGGGACTGACTGGATAGCTCTGTGGAGAGCCGACATGTACTCGATGGGCCAAATGGCCTCCTTCTGTGTCTTATATTAATCTATATCCATGAACACTCAAGCTAGCGACAAAAGAGATGCTGGAGGCGCTAGGACATTTCACTAGAACAGTAGTAGACTCGCCAACTTTAAGGGCATTTAAGTGGTCATTGGATAGACATATGGATGTAAATGGAATAGTGTAGGTCAGATGATCGGCGCAACATCGAGGGCCGAAGGGCCTGTACTGCGCTGTAATATTCTAATTCTAAAAAAAAAGTTGTGAAAGATGTGCGGTTATATTGAGGGAAGTAGTGGCAGATTGTAACTACTGGTCGATGAGATGATAACCAGTACACAGACTTTAATAATAATAGGGTAGGCAGTGGCATAATGGTATTATCACTGGACTAGTAACCCAGAGACCCAGGGTATTTCTCTGGGGACATGGATTCGAATCCCACCACAGCAGAAGGTGGAATTTGAATTGAATTAATAAATCTGGAATTAAAAGCGAGTCGAATGATGGCCATGAAACCATTGTCGAATGTTGTAAAAACCCATCTGGTTCACTAATGTCCTTTAGGGAAGGAAATCTGCTGTCCTTACCTGGTCTGGCCGACATATGACTCTAGACCCACAGCAATGTGGTTAACTCTTACATGCCCTCTGAAATGGCCTAGCAAGCCACTCAGTTGTACCTAACCGCTACGGAATCATTGAAAAGGAATGAAACCGGACGGACCACCCGGCATCGACCTAGGCACCGGAAACGACAACGGCAAATCCAGCCCTGTCGACCCTGCAAAGACCTCCTTACTAACATCTGGGGGCTTGTGCCAAAGTTGGGAGAGCTGTCCCACAGACTAGTCAAGCAACAGCCTGACATAGTCATACTCACGGAATCATACCTTACAGACAATGTCCCAGACACTGCCATCACCATCCCCGGGTATGTCCTGTCCCACCGGCAGGACAGACCCACCAGAGGTGGTGGCACAGTGGTATACAGTAGGGAGGGAGTTGCCCTGGGAGTCCTCAACATCGACTCCAGACCCCATGAAGTTTCATGGCATCAGGTCAAACATGGGCAAGGTAACCTCCTACTGATTACCACCTACCGCCCTCCCTCAGCTGATGACTCAGTACTCCTCCATGTTGAACACCACTTGGAGGAAGCACTGAGGGTGGCAAGGGCACAAAATGTACTCTGGGTGGGGGACTTCAATGTCCATCACCAAGAGTGGCTCGGTAGCACCACTACTGACCGAGCTGGCCGAGTCCTAAAGGACATAGCTGCTAGACTGGGTCTGCGGCAGGTGGTGAGGGAACCAACAAAAGGGGAAAACATACTTGACCTCATCCTCACCAATCTGCCTACCGCAAATGCTTCAGTCCATGACTGTATTGGTAGGAGTGACCACCGCAGAGTACTTGTGGAGACGAAGTCCCGCCTTCACATTGAGGATACCATCCATCGTGTTGTGTGGCACTACCGCCGTGCTAAAGGGGATAGATTTCGAACAGATCTCGCAATGCAAAACTGGACATCCATGAGGCGCTGTGGGCCACCAGCAGCAGCAGAATTGTACTCAACCACAATCTGTAACCTCATGGCCCAGCATATCCCCCACTCTACCATTACCATCAAGCCAGGAGACCAACCCTGGTTCAATGAAGAGTGCAGGAGGACATGCCAGGTGCAGCACCAGGCATACCTCAAAATGAGGTGTCAACCTGGTGAAGCTACAACACAGGACTATCTGCGTGCCAAACTGCATAAGCAGCATGCGATAGACAGAGCTAAGCGATCCCATAACCAACGGATCAGATCTAAGCTCTGCAGTCCTGCCACATCCAACCGTGAACGGTGGTGGACAATTAAACAACTAACTGGAGGAGGTGGCTCCACAAATAGCCCCATCCTCAATGATGGGGGAGCCCAGCATATCAGTGTGAAAGATAAGGCTGAAGCATTTGCAACAATCCTCAGCCAGAAGTGCCGAGTTGATGATCCATCTCGGCCTCCTCCTGAAGTCCCCAGCATCACAGATGCCAGACGTCAGCCAATTCGATTCACTCCGCGTGATATCAAGAAACGACTGAAGGCACTGGATACTGCAAAAGCTATGGGCCCTGACAATATTACGGCAATAGTACTGAAGAACTGTGCTCCAGAACTTGCCGCACCCCTAGCCAAGCTGTTCCAGTACAGCAACAACACTGGCATCTACCCTGCAATGTGAAAAATTGCCCAGGTATGTCCTGTACACAAAAAGCAGGACAAGTCCAACCCGGTCAATTACCGCCCTATCAGCCTACTCTCAATTATCAGTAAAGTGATGGAAGGTGTCATCAACAGTGCCATCAAGCGGCACTTGCTTAGCAATAACCTGCTCAGTGAAGCTCAGTTTGGGTTCCGCCAGGACCACTCAGCTCCTGACCTCATTACAGCCTTGGTTCAAACACGGACAAAAGAGCTGAACTCAAGAGGTGAGGTGAGAGTGACTGCCCTTGACATCAAGGCAGCATTTGACCGAGTATGGCATCAAGGAGCCCTAGCAAAACTGAGGTCAATGGGAATCAGGGGGAAAACGCTCCGCTGGCTGGAGTCATACCTAGCGCAAAGGAAGATGGTTGTGGTAGTTGGAGGTCAATCATCTGAGCTCTAGGACATCACTGCAAGAGTTCCTCAGGGTAGTGTCTTCGGCCCAAACATCTTCAGCTGCTTCATCAATGACCTACCTTCAATCATAAGGTCAGAAGTGGGGATGTTCACTGATGATCGCACAATGTTCAGCACCATTCGTGACTCCTCAAATATTGAAGCAGTCCATGTAGAAATGCAGCAATACCTGGACAATATCCAGGCTTGGCTGATAAGTGGCAAGTAACATTCGCGCGACACAAGTGCCAGGCAATGACCATCTCCAACTAGAGAGAATCTCACCATCTCCCCTTGACATTCAATGGCATTACCATCGCTGAATCCCCCTCTATCAACATCCTAGAGGCTACCATTGACCAGAAACTGAACTGGAGTAGCCATATAAATACCGTGGCTACAAGAGCAGGTCAGAGGCTAGGAATCCTGAGGTGAGTAACTCACCTCCTGACTCCCCAAAGCCTGTCCACCACCTACAAGGCACAAGTCAGGAGTGTGATGGAATACTCTCCACTTGCCTGGATGGGTGCAGCTCCAACAACACTCAAGAAGCTCGACACCATCCAGGGCAAAGCAGCCCCCTTGATTGGCACCCCATCTACAAACATTCACTCCCTCCACCACCGACGCACAGTGGCATCAGTGTGTACCATCTACAAGATGCACTGCAGCAACGCACCAAGGCTCCTTCGACAGCACCTTCCAAACCCGCAACCTCTATCAACTGGAAGGACAAGGGCAGCAGATGCATGGGAATACCACCACCTGCAAGTTCCTCTCCAAGTCACACACCATCCTGACTTGGAACTATATCACCGTTCCTTCACTGTCGCTGGGTCAAAATCCTGGAACTCCCTTCCTAACAGCACTGTTGGTGTACCTACCCCAAATGGACTGCAGCGGTTCAAGAAGGCAACTCACCACCACCTTCTCAAGGGTAATTCGGGATGGGCAATAAATGCTGGCCTAGCCAACGACGCCCACATCCCTGAATGAATAAAAAAAAAAATTAATAATAATATAAAGGGAGGTTAGAACAAAAACAGTTCTTTACAGAGAGTAGATAGAATCTGTAGTTCTCTGCCACAAGTCATTGATTTAAAGAAAATTCATTGCTGTAAAGAAGGGTTTGGAGAGTGAACCAGTGGGATTAGAATACATGGCTCATGTAGAGTAAATGCTACAAGTGCTTCCATTTTTTTGTTAAATTACGAGGATTTGTGTGTTAAAACTGAAAAAAGATTCCATAGATGCTGGAATTTTGTTTTTATTTAAGAGGTCATCAGAAGGTCTTTTGGACTGAGCTCATAAACAACCATTACAGAAAGAATCAAGGATTGCTAAAAACAAGCTCTTACTGGAAGGCACCTGTCTTCAGATAATTACCCAGCAGGGTTTTTTTTTGACTTGGGGAAAGATGTTTACAAATGAGTGACAGGTCAAGAGTTATAGGGGTCAGGAGGCTTGACTCCTGAAATGTTTTTGGTTTCGCTTTGGACAGGCAGTTGGGATATGAACAATGGTTTAAAAAGGAGTAAAAGAATCAACTGGCCCAAGCACAAGCCCCAACTCAGCCAGTTCCAGCTCTTTGAAAAGCCTGACAGTTTTCCATCTCTTTGAGAAGTTCTGAGAAGGAAGTGTAAGAAACTGCCTGAAACTCCTGTTGCTGCATTTTTCCTGGAAAGCCTGCCCAAACTGATCTTCAACATCGCCTGATAAGAACTGTTCTAGGAAGATCCCAGTGACAGCTGTCTACGCCTATTTGGGACACCAAATCAAAACAAAGGACATCTGACATCTTTCCATATCTTCTATTTTTTCTTCAAGAATTACCAAGTATTTGACCAAAGTATTTTTTTTTGCCTTTATTTTGTAATGGAGCTCGAAAGAATAAATCTCTTTTTGGTTAACTGGTGTGTGTATATGTGTGTGTGTGTGTGTGTGTGGGGATGGGGGGTGGGGGGCTAAGGTAACAAGGGAACTTCTATATTTCAATATGTGTGTTAATATTTGCATTGTTACTGCTTAAGACTTGTTTTATAATAAATTGATAATTTTGTTGTTTATTAAAGAAACCTAGTTGGTGTATTTTATTCGGTGATAAAAATAGTCTTTGATTGACCATATCGGTAACTGGAACAAATGTAAGTCTATATTGTGACCTGTGGAGAAGTGGAATGAGAAAAACAGTGCATTCCTCCTGCCTCGGTCGTAACAAAAATCATAGGCACAATCCATAAGAGCTGAATGGCCGATTTCTTGCTGGAATACTCTATAGTTTTAAAATGGATTCCTAATGGTCACATGCCTTTTTTGATTTTAAAAAAACTTCAGTGCTAATGAATTCAATACTTTCTAAGTGCTATGCAAATAAAGTCAAAATATCACTTCATTTAAACAATCAAAGGAAGTAACAAGACTAGCAAATGTCAATATTTAAATGGTAGTGAAGCAGATAAAAATAAGCTTCAGAACACCAGGTCCATTGGTGATTTCAGGATACTGTAATATCTGAATTATAAAAGATAAGGTCACACCCAAGGTTCTTGATTATGAGTCAAGACACTATACTTGTTTCATTAAGTAAAAAAACAGTGGGGAGATGGAATTTTTTTTACGCTGTGACTCATTATGATCTCGAATGCACTGCTTGAAAGGGCAGTGGAAGCAGATTCAATAGTATAATTCAAAAGGGAATTGGATAAATACTTGAAAGGGAACCATTTGCAGGGTTTTGGGGAAAGAGCAGGGGGGGAGTAGGACTACAGAGAGCTGGCACAGGCACGATGGGCCGAATGGTCTCCTTCTTTGCTGTATCACTTTATGATAACTAATGTACAGCTGGAGCAAACCTTGTGAGTGTTACAATTGGTCTCTCAAGCCCAGGCTGCTGGAATTGCTGGATTGGAGGACTGCCAGCCTTGTATGGTTGTTTAAAAAGGGAGGAAGGGATACTACAAGTCATTTTAGGCCAGTTAGCTTAACTGGTTGTGAGCAAATTAATGGAATCAATTCTGAGGGATAGTATAAACCTTCATTTAGAAAGGCATAGACTAATCAAGGAAAGTCAGCATGGATTTGTTAAGGGAAGGTCATGACTGACTAACTTGATTGAATTTTTTGAGGAGATGACAAGTAGGGTTGATGAAGATAGTACTGTGGTCTTCATGGATTTTAGCAAGGCTTTTGACAAGGTCCCACATGGCAGGCTGGTCAAAAAAGTAAAAGCCCATGGGATCCAGGGAGAATGGCAAATTGGATCCCAAAAGGGCTAGTGGCAGGAAGCAAAGGGTAATGGTTGACAGGTGTTTTTGTGACTGGAAGGCTGTTACCTGTGGGATTTTTGTTTTTTGTAATGATTTAGACTCAAATGTAGGTGGCATGATAAAGAAGTTTGAAGATGCTCCAAAATTGGCCATGTGGCTGACAGTGAGAAGAAAAGCTTTCGACCACAGGAAGATATAGACGGTGTGGTCCTTCGGTCTGAAAAGTGGAAAATGGAATTCAATCCGGAGAAGTGTCAGGTAATGTATTTTGCAAGGTGCAACAAGACAAGGTAATTCACAATAAATGGGAGGATATTGAGTAGTGTGGAGGAACAGAGGGACCTTGGAGTGTATGTCCACGGATTAGGCAATGACCATCTCCAACAAGAAAGAACCTAATTATCTCCTCTTGACATTCAATGGCATTATGATCACTGAAACCCCCACTATCAACATGCTGGGGGTTACCATTGGTCAGAAACTGAACTGGACCAGCCATATAAATACCATGGCTACAAAAGCAGGTCAGAGGCTAGGAATCCTGCAGTGAGTAACTCACCTCCTGACTCCCCAAAGCCTGTCCACCATCTACAAGGCACAAGTCAGGAGTGTGATGGAAAACTCTCCACTTGACTGGATGGGTGCAGCTCCAACAACATTCAAGAAGCTCGACACCATCCAGGACAAAGCAGCCCGCTTGAGTGGCATCCCATCCACAAACATTCACTCCCTCCACCACCGACGCACAGTGGCAGCAGTGTGTACCATCCACAAGGTGCATTACAGCAACGCACCAGGACTCCTTAGACAGCACCTTCCAAATCCGTGACCTCTACCACCTAGAATGACAAGGGCAGCAGATGCATGGGAATACCACCACCTGCATGTTCCCCTCCAAGTCACACAGCATCCTGACTTGGAACTATATCACCGTTCCTTCACTGTCGCTGGGTCAAAATCCTGGAACTCCCTTCCTAATACCACTGTGGGTGTACCTACACCCCAAAGACTGCAGAGACTCAAGAGGTAATCTCACCACCACCTTCTCATCAGCAATTCGGGATAGGCAATAAATGCTGGCCTGGCCAGCGACACTGACATCCCCATAACATGAATAAAATAAAATCCTGAAAGGTAGCAGGACAGATCGATAAGGTGGCTAAGAAGGCATATGGCAGGCATTTTCTCCTTTATTAGCCGAGGTATAGAATATAAGAACAGGGACGTTATTCTAGAACTGCATAGAACACTATTTGGACCTCAGCTTGAGTACTGCGTACAGTTCTGGTCACCAGATTACTGGAAAGATGTGATTGCACTGGAAAGGGTGCAGAGGAGATTTAAGAGGATGCTGCCAGGCTAGAAAATTTTATCTATGAGGAAAGATTCAATAGGCTGGGGTTGTTATTCTTGGAACAGAGGAGACTGAGAGGTGACTTAATTGAAGTGTATAAAATTATGAGGGGCCTAGATAGAGTAGTGACGACCTATTCACTAGGGGCACATTCATATGTTCAGCTTTAAAAAAAAATCCTTTCCTTTGTTGCCCAAGATTTTCTCCTATTTTATCGTGTCATTTCCCCTATTTTTCAAGGTGCTAATTCTGACTTTTATACTAGATTTTTTTGGGAGGAATTCAAATTATTTTGTTTTAAAAACAGTCATTTTATTGAGAAAATCTTGACTTATTTCACCAGCTTCACAAGCTGACTGATCCAGATTTGTAAATTTGGTGATTTTAATTAGCTATGCACCGATCCCATTTTAAATCTGAAACACACAACTTGACAAAGAAACACAGCGTCATTTTAATCTAAAATATTAATACTTAGAGGAAACAAAATATTCAAAGCAACTGCATAAGCATTCTTATTTTTAGATATGGCTGATGTTAACTACAATAGGATATACTAAAAATAATGCATCTGATGGAAGAGAAAAGTTCACTTAAAAACCAGATGTCGTAGTTTGCAGATTCTGTGGTTACAAGACGAAATGACACCCAGCACTGACAACTGTCACGCTCACACAAAGAAAAATTGCGAACTATAAAATGAATCAATGAACTCAAAACAGACACCTTTTTCTGCATAACAAAATGGAGTAGGCAGTCAGGTGACCTCTCCTGTACTGCAAATACACATGGTAACTGCTTGAACAAATCGTTATGTTGAAGAAAGCGTTAGAAATGTGATTGCCCATTCAATGTTAATGGCTACCCTTCTTCAAAATGTTGGGCTAACAATGACTTTGCAAACATAGAGGCCGGAATTTTACAGTGGGCGGATGGGAGCCGGACTCCGACATAAAATGTTGGTGACGAACCCGGTCACGCCCAGCCTGGGGATCCGTCCCGTACTTTACAGATCCCCAGGCTTTAATTGGCCTGAGGCGGGACTGCCACCCACTTGACGGAGGAGGTTCCGCCTCAGTGAGCTGCCAGCCAATCAGTGGGTCGGCAGCTCTTAGTCTCAGCAGCGCCACCGGGAGCGGTGGCCACTGTTGGGACTGCAGCCTAGCTGACACCGTGGACCGTAGTAAGTTTGGGTTGCCTCACCAGGGGAATCAGTCGTGCCCTGGTGAGGATAGGGTGGTCATTTGGGGGGAGGGGGGGGGCATCTTGGATCCCGGGGGTAGGTTGGGAGGCGGGGGCGGCCCTCAATCGAGCACCCTGTGCCCGACTGCCATGCCCCCCCACCGGGGCGCGGAAAGGCCGGCAGCTATCGCTGGGCGGCCTTTCCCATCCCCAGCCCACCCGTTTGCCACGGGTAAAGTACCTGTGGAGGCGGGCGAGAGCCCTTAAGTCGCCGTTAAGTGGCCACTTAAGGGTCTTGATTGGCCTCGGGCGGGCGGGCTGTTTCCCACACTCGCCCCCCCCACCCCGCCTGACCTCCATAAACTTTTCTGGAGGCGGAATCGGGGCAGGTAGGCCTCCCAGAGCCTGCCGTTCAATTTCACGCCGCCACCATCTGATCCGCTGGGGTGGCGTAAAATTCCAGCCAGAGACTCCAGACTCAAACTCAGGATCAAGGATTTGGAAAAACACCACTTTATCAAGATGGCATAGAGATGAGCAACATCCAAACCCCATTGTCTAACAACGGCCACACCAGTAAATACCATTTATGAAAACACAATGAGACTGAAACGTGGTTCACCTGACAGAAGCCAAGGAGTTTTTAATAAGAGACATATTTTTGTGCAGAAAGCCAGAATCCAGAAGGAAGAGAGACGCATTCTGGCAAGAAGAAGGACCCTGCTAGAATACCATCTTTAAACTAACTAGAGGCAGAGACGAAAGGTGACCGTGAAACTCCCTGCCTGAGATATTATGACAGGATTTTTTGCCAATGAACTGTATCTGCGATTTAACCAAAGAAGTTGGCTACAAAACATCCATCCACCTGAAACTTTCAAAAGTTTGGCATCAGTGATCCGAAAAAAGGAAAAGAGGCCTGCACATTTTTAAATCTTCCTCCTGGGGAAGCAAGCAAGGTTTCATAATGAACTCTTTTTTAAACCATCAGACCTAAATGAATGCTATATTTTAATCTCTATCTTTTCTTGTACGTGTGTGTGTGTGTGATTGGGTGACGTTGCGAATATTTCAGGTATTGTTTGATAAACATTCATCTTTCTTTAAACCTTTGAGAAATCCTGTCATTTGTCTGTTTATTGACCATTAATACGCTCATGGGTTAAAACACATTTCTAATAAGAACGCTGCCTTCAGTCGGTTGAGAGGAGAAAAATGGAAACCATTACTGTCATTTTCCACTTGTCCGTAATATTACTAAAACTGGCCTGGGATAAATTTGCTTCTGGGAAAAATAACCCTCTTTGTTCTTGAACTTTGCAGTATCTGAAAATATTTCTGGGAAATGTCAAATGAGAAGGAATATTCAAAATTAGAGTGGTGCCTTAATTATTAATAGTACATTTAGGTTAAACTGATGGGTCTGTCGTCCTAGATTTAGGTGAAACTGGTGGAAGTGGTCTATTCCAAACTCAGTGAAATGCAAACAGCTGGGTCTGCTACCTTTCACAATCTTTTCTGCAGTCTCCATGCCGCAGACTTGTCCTGAGCATCACAACTGACGGTGGACTCAAAATTGTGTTCTAACTGATGCTCCCTTTAAAATGTTGTTGTGCATGGCCAGTTTTGTCAATGTGTGGCCTGCACACGCAGTATTTGAATGGAACAAGGCCTGCACAGTATCTTCCAGGTAGCTGCACATGCACACAGTTTAGCAGGAGCACTGGTTCCAACAAAAGCAATTGGTTGTGCTTTGTGATCAAATGGGAGCAGAATTTCCCGAATTGTCAGACAGGCTGTCAAGGTTTTGATACCGTTTGCTACAACTTACCCATGAGAAAGTGGTGCAGTGGTTAGCACCGCAGCCTCACAGCTCCAGTGACCCGGGTTCAATTCTGGGTACTGCCTGTGTGGAGTTTGCAAGTTCTCCCTGTGTCTGCGTGGGTTTCCTCCGGGTGCTCCGGTTTCCTCCCACAGCCAAAAGACTTGCAGGTTGATAGGTGAATTGGCCATTATAAATTGCCACTAGTATAGGTAGGTGGTAGGGGAATATAGGGACAGGTGAGGATGTGGTTGGAATATGGGATTAGTATAAATGGGTGGTTAATGGTCGGCACAGACTCGGTGGGCCGAAGGGCCTGTTTCAGTGCTGTATCTCTAAATCTAAATAAAATCTAAATTACTCACTGGAATGAAATCAAATTATCATTAACGCCTTTGTTTAGAAAACAACTTATGACTCAAGCTATCTCCTATCACTCCACACATTATGCGCTAAGCTCAAATAAACAAATTCATCTGTCACATTAATGGCAAGTAATATGATTAAGCTATGAAGTTGTATACTTGTATTATAATTTGTATATTTTGTACAACGCTAGGGAAATAAAGGGGTTAAAATATTAAAACGGTCGGGATACATGGGCAGCTCTGGAAGAGAGTATGCAATATGTAAAGTTTGGGAACCTCTGATCTACAACAAGTGCACAATACAAGGAGTAAAATATTGCACTGAAAGAGTCCCTTGAAGCTCAGAAATACAGGAAAATGTCCACATTTGGATACAAACGTTAACAAAAAATGACCCGAGTTCAATCACCACTCAGCTGCAGAACAGGAGAAGATGCCCTCATATGGGGAAGAGGAGAAAAATGAAATCAGCCAGGGTTGACACCTGATCGGTATCCAATGCTGCAGGAATGTCCACAACCTGCAGGAGAGCCCAGAACCAGGTCCTGCTGTGATGCCTTTACAATTGAATATCTAGCTGACACACTGTTTGGGCACACACTTGAAAAATGACAGCTTACAAGAGGTGACAGAGGCTGCTCATGGAAATACACCCTAATCAGGGTTACTGGGTTCAGAAGAGGATGGGGAAGGAAAGGAGGAAGTAAAAGATAATGAGATCTGATACTCAAATTAAACTGAAGAAGGAGGAAAGAAGATCCTACAAGCTAAAATATTTCAGATCAATTTAGGCTTTCTCTTGAACACAGGAATTATCTTTACTTGAGTTATAGTACGTTAATTTGTAGAGAAACGAGGGGGTCTCTGTCCTCTTTTTTTTCTCTTCTTAGCTGTACTTGTAATGTGCCGTATAGGGAGCAGGCTGTACCTGTAACCTTTCCTATCGGGAGCAGACTGTATTATAATGTGCTCTATAGCGAGCAGGGTGTATTGTAACCTTTCCTATAGGGAGCAGGCTGTACCTGTAATGTGCCTTATAGCGAGTAGGCTGTTGTATGATTGCCTTTAAGGGTGATATCCCTTTAAGATCTTAGTATGATAATAAGTTAAGGGCCAGGACACAGTCATGTGACTCAGAGCCAGAGTGACTTTGCAACTGTAACACCTTGAGGCAAGTTCTGTAAATAGTTAGCTCTGTACTGCATATACCTGTTAGCTGTTAAAAAGCCTGTTTGAGATCTTCAATCGACTGGACTCCAAGCATCTCATTTATGTTGCACCAGACCACATAAAAAGAACTCATTAGATGGTGGCAGCTCGTCATTACACAGGCTGTACCTGTGATCTGCTCTGTAGCAAGCAGGCTGTAACTGTAATGTGCCCTATAGTGAGCAGGCTGTGCCTGGAACATATCCCATTGGGGGGAAGGCTGTACCTGTAATGTGCCCTATTGCGACCAGGCTGTGCCTGTAATGTGTCCTATAGGGAGCAGGCTGTACCTGTAATGTGCCCTAAAGAGAGCAAGTTGTACCTTAAACATATCCTATAGTGAGCAGGCTATATGTTTAATATGCCCTATAGTGACCAGGTCGTACCTGTAACGTGCCCTACAGGGAGCAGGCTATACCTGTAATATGCCCTATAGAGAGCAGGCTGTTCCTGTAATGTGCCCTATAGTGAGCAGGCTGTTCCTGTAATGTGCCCTATAGGGAGCAGGCTGTTTCTGTAATGTGCCCTATAGTGAGCAGGTTGTTCCTGTAATGTGCCCTATAGTGAGCAGGCTGCACCTGTAATGTGCCCTATAGTGAGCAGGCTGTACCTATAACATATCCTATAGTGAGTAGGCTGTACCTGTAACATGCCCTACAGGGAGCAGCTGTACCTGTAACCTGTCCTATAGTGAACAGCTATATATGTAATGTGCTTAGATTGGTTTGGTAAGGTTGAAATTAAAGCACACCCAACAAGACTTAAAATAAAACCGATTTATAGAAATCACTTTTTTCAATGATATCAACATTATGAGATTTTAGACATAAACACTGTCCTTGCAATTTCTTGGGCAAAATTATTGATGTCAACATGGTTGAACTAGAAACAGTAATATTCTACATCAAAAGAAACCCACATCCTGTGATAGGCAACATTGGTACAGTCTATACAATCTTACATGAAACAGAGGCAATTCTTCAAACACTTACAATATAGAAAGATAGCCTTCACACATTGGGTAGGCTCCCTTCATAAAAGACAAATACAGAGAGCTAGGTGAATGAAACATAATTCTTTTAGAGTATGTGAAAAGGTCCCCACATATTAGAGCTACTCAGACCAGAGGTCCATCAGTTATTGGATGAAACATACTTTTTTTAAACTTACATTGCGTCCACAGCACAGAAACAGGCCATTTGGTTCAACTGGTCTGTACCAGCGTTTATGCTCCCCACGAGCCTTACCATACCCCCCATCTTCTAACCCTATCAGTATATCCATTTATTTCCTTCTCATGTGCTCATTTAGCTTCTCCTTAAACGCATACATTATTCGCCTCAACCACTTCATGTGCGAGCAAGTTCCACGTTCCCACCACTCTCTGAAGTTTCTCTTGAATTCCCTATTGCATTTATTAGCGACTTATATTCATAGCCTCTAGTTTTGGACTCCTCACAAGTGGAAACATCTTTACCACATCTACCCAATGAAACACTTTCAAATTTTTTCTCCAATGCCTTTTTATAATATGGAGACCAGAACTGTTGTAAGTACTTCTGTTAGTGGTAATGGGATGGGGGTGGGGGGGAACCTTGTATGGTCTTGCAGGGACAATAAATGCAGTCCCTTCAATGATCAGAAGCTGACTTTAGTTAGATCTGCCCAGCAATTATTGGCTTTAATGGGTACTTTGTTGACTTCTTCATGAACCCACTTTCAAAGATGTAAATTGTCAAACTGGTAAGCACCTCCTGTGGTGTACAGATGCACTAAGGTAGTACAGCTCTATCCAGTGGGCAATATATTTTTGTTTTGAAAGCTGTACTCAGAGAAGGATGCAGACTTTTTGAATAAGCTTTGGAACAAGCTGCAGATAGTCTCCCGAGAGGAAACTGTTCAAATAGGCTACAAACCTTTACATGGTGTTGGACCTGGGATGCAAACAGAAAGCTTAATATATATTCAGAAGCTGAGTATTCAACACAGTCAAACATTCCACACAACCCTGGGAACTAGAACAAGGCAGAAATCCATTTTGTTACTTGGAGACTGTGCATACAAATGGAAATACGTTAACACAAAACCTGAGAATCACCTTCAATTCTGGTCTCTTGGTCAAGGTTTCAGCAATAGCCTCAGCAGCAGCAACACCCACTGTGTTCCCCTCTAACCGGAGGGCATGGAGACAGGAAAACTTTGTAATCGCTTTTGTTATTTCCACAGCTGAAAGAAAGGAAGAAGTAAAAAAAAGTAAGAGATCTATACCCAATGACTACATGGATGTACAGAAAATTAGAGATGCATGCGATAAAGAAGCATCTGTAATTATGGGTGATTCTAATCTGCATATAGATTGGGCAAATCAAATTAGTCACAATACCGTAGAGGAGGAATTCTTGGAGTGTATACGGGATGGTTTTCTGGACCAATACGTTGAGGAACCAACTAGAGAACAGGCCATCCTAGACTGGATCATGTGTAATGAGAAAGGAATAATTGACAATCTAATGGTGCGAAACCCCTTGGGGACGAGCAACCACAATATGATAGCATTCTTCATTAAGATGGAGAGTGACGTAGTTGATTCTGAGACAAGGGTCCTGAATCTTAGTAAAGGAAACTACGAAGGTATGAGGCACGAGTTGGCCATGACGGATTGGGAAACGTTACTTAAAGGGATGACGGTGGATAGGCAATGGCAAACATTTAAAGAGCACATGGATGAACAGCAACAATTGTTTATCCCTGTCAGGCGCAAAAGTAAAACGGGAAAGGTAGCCAAACCATGGCTTACAAGGGAAATTAGAGATAGCATTACAAGGAAGAGGCATATAAATTTGCCAGGAAGAACAACAGACCTGAGGATTGGGAGCAGTTTAGAATTCAGCAAAGGAGAACCAAGGGATTGATTAAGAAGGGGAAAATAGAGTACGAGAGCAAGCTTGCAGGGAACATAAAAACTGACTATAAAGGTTTTTATAGGTATGTGAAGAGAAAAAGATTAGTGACGACAAATGTAGGTCCCTTACAGTCAGAAACAGGGGAATTTATTATGGGGAATAAAGAAATGGCTGACCAACTAAATGTATACTTTGGTTCTGTCTTCACAAAGGAGGACACAAATATCATACCAGAAATGTTGGGGAACACAGGGCTTACTGAGAGAAAGGAACTGAAAGAAATCAGTATTAGTAGAGACATAGTGTTGGGGAGATTGATGGGATTGAAGACTGATAAATCCCCAGGCCTGATGGTATGCATCCCAGAGTACTTAAGGAAGTGGCCCTAGAAATAGTGGATGCATTCGTGGTCATCTTCCAAGATTCTATTGACTCTGGAACAGTTCCAACAGATTGGAGGGGAGCTAATGTAACCCCACTATTTAAAAAGGGAAGTAGAGAGAAAGCAGGGAATTATAGACCAGTTAGCCTGACGTCGGTAGTGGGAAAAATTCGAGAGTCCATTATCAAAGATTTTATAGCAGAGCACTTGGAGAACAATGGGAGAATCGGGCAGCTAAGCATGGGTTTACGAAAGGGAAAGCATGCTTGACAAATCTACTAGAATTCTTTGAGGATGTAACTAGTAGAGTTGATGAGGGGGAGCCAGTAGATGTGGTTTATTTGGACTTTCAGAAGGCTTTTGACAAAGTCCCACATAAGAGATGAGCATGTAAAATTAAAGCGCACGGGATTGGGAGTAGTGAATTGCGATGGATAGAAAATTGGTTGGCGGACAGGAAACAAAGAGAAGGGATAAATGTTTTTTTTCTGAATGGCAGGCAGTGACTAGTGGGGTACCTCAGGGATCGGTGCTAGGACCCCAGATATTCACAATATACATTAATGATTTAGATGAGGGAACTAAATGTAATATCTCCATGAGGAGCATGCAGAGAGGCTTCAGGGTGATTTGGACAAGTTGAGTGAGTGGGCTAATGCATGGCAGATGCAGTATAATTTGGATAAATGTGAGGTTATCCACTTTGGTAGCAAAAACAGGAGGGCAGATTATTATCTGAATGGCTATAAACTGAGAGAGGGGAATATGCAGCGAGACCTGGGTATTCTCATACACCAGTCGCTGAAGGTTAGCATGCAGGTGCAACAGACGGTAAAAAAGGCAAATGGTATGTTGGCCTTCATAGCGAGAGGGTTCGAGTACAGAAGCAGGGATGCCTTACTGAAATTATACAGGGCCTTGGTGAGGCAACACCTGGAATATTGTGTGCAGTTTTGGTCTCCTTATCTGAGGAAGGATGTTCTTCCTATAGAGGGAGTGCAGCGAAGGTTTACCAGACTGATTCCTGGGATGGCGGGACTGACATATGAGGAGAGATTGAGTCGGTTAGGATTATATTCGCTGGAGTTCAGAAGAGTGAGGGGGGATCTCATAGAAACCTATAAAATCCTAACAGGACTTACAGGGTGGATGCAGGATGGTGGGGGAGTCCAGAACCACGGGTCATAGTCTAAGGATACGGGGTAAACCTTTCAGACTGAGATGAGGAGAAATTTCTTCACCCAGAGTGTAGCCTGTGGAATTCGCTACTACAGAAAGCAGTTGAGGCCAAAACATTGAATGTTTTCAAAAAGGAGTTAGATATAGCTCTTGGGTTTAAAGGGATCAAAGGGTATGGGGCGAAAGCAGGAACAGGCTACTGAGTTGGATGATAAGCCATGACCACGATGAATGGCAGAGCAGTCTCGAAGGGCCAAAGGGCCTACTCCTGCTCCTATTTTCTATGTTTCTATGTTGGCTGTAATTCTGACCTGAATCAGTGTCTTGTTTGTGCTGCTTCTGAGGGAGGGAGAGTCAAGAGGATTCTGCTTTCATGCTGGTTCGACTGAAAGAAGTTTCTAGTAGATCTTCAGTCTGCCAGAAGTGAGTTCCAAAGAGTATTTGGTGTGCACGTTGCAGTACACATTGTGGACCATTTACTATTCATGCCTGCAAAGGGCAGTACAAAAAGGGATACTGGAAAAAAACTGAAAAACATAGGAGTCAATCAGCCAACTGAGAGTGGAAAAACAATGCTATGAAAGAACAGTATGGAGAACACTGAATAATGCTGCTAATTTTTGTTTTGTTTAGATTAGATTAGAGATACAGCACTGAAACAGGACCTTCGGCCCACCGAGTCTGTGCCGAACATCAACCACCCATTTATACTAATCCTACACTAATCCCATATTCCTACCAAACATTCCCACCTGTCCCTATATTTCCCTACCACCTACCTATACTAGTGACAATTTATAATGGCCAATTTACCTATCAACCTGCAAGTCTTTTGGCTTGTGGGAGGAAACCGGAGCACCTGGAGAAAACCCACGCAGACACAGGGAGAACTTGCAAACTCCACACAGACAGTACCCGGAATCGAACCCGGGTCCCTGGAACTGTGAGGCTGCGGTGCTAACCACTGCGCCACTGTGCCGCAGTGAAACAACTGGCTGGGTGGGAATAATTGGCATGGCAGAGACTGAACAGTGATCACCAAGTTACAGCAACCTGGTGCAGAGGGAGAAGCAAAGTGGACCGAGAGAAACCCAACTCAGCCTCCTTCTGTTCTTTAATGTGTGTGCAGCAGCAGCTGTCATCTGTTGAGCACTTGCTCAACAAAGAACAAAGAACAGTACAGCACAGGAACAGGCCATTCGGCCCTCCAAGCATGCGCCAATCTTGATGCCTGCCTAAACGAAAACCTTCTGCACTTCCGGGGACCATATCCCTCTATTCCCATCCTATTCATGTATTTGTCAAGATGCCTCTTAAACGCCGCTATTGTACCTGCTTCCACCACCTCCCCCGGCAGCAAGTTCCAGGCACTCACCACCCTCTGTGTAAAGAACTTGCCTCGCACATCCCCTCTAAACTTTGCCCCTCGCACCTTAAACCTATGCCCCCTAGTAACTGACTCTTCCACCCTGGGAAAAAGCTTCTGACTATCCACTCTGTCCATGCCGCTCATAACTTTGTAAACCTCTATCGTGTCGCCCCTCCACCTCCGTCGTTCCAGTGAAAACAATCCGAGTTTATCCAACCTCTCCTCATAGCTAATGCCCTCCAGACCAGGCAACATCCTGGTAAACCTCTTATGTACCCTCTCCAAAGTCTCCACGTTCTTCTGGTAGTGTGGTGACCAGAATTGCATGCAATATTCTAAGTGTGGCCTAACTAAAGTTCTGTACAGCTGCAGCATGACTTGCCAATTTTTATACTCTATGCCCCGACCAATGAAGGCAAGCATGCCGTATGCCTTCTTGACTACCTTATCCACCTGCGTTGCCACTTTCAGTGACCTGTGGACCTGTACGCCCAGATCTCTCTCTGCCTGTCAATACTCCTAAGGGTTCTGCCATTTACTGCATACTTCCCACCTATATTAGACCTTCCAAAATGCATTACCTCACATTTGTCCAGATTAAACTCCATTTGCCATTTCTCTGCCCAAGTCTCCAACCGATCTATATCCTGCTGTATCCTCTGACAATCCTCATCACTATCCGCAACTCCACCAACCTTTGTGTCGTGCGCAAACTTACTAATGAGACCAGCTACATTTTCCTCCAAATCATTTATATATACTACAAACAGCAAAGGTCCCAGCACTGATCCCTGCGGAACACCACTAGTCACATCCCTCCATTCAGAAAAGCACCCTTCCACTGCTACCCTCTGTCTTCTGTGACTGAGCCAGTTCTGTATCCATCTTGCCAGCTCACCTCTGATCCCGTGTGACTTCACCTTTTGTACCAGTCTGCCATGAGGGACCTTGTCAAAGGCTTTACTGAAGTCCATCTAGATAACATCCACTGCCCTTCCTTCATCAATCATCTTTGTCACTTCCTCAAAAAACTCAATTAAATTAGTGAGACATGACCTCCCCTTCATAAAACCATGCTGCCTCTCACTAATAAGTTCGTTTGTTTCCAAATGGGAGTAAATCCTGTCCCGAAGAATCCACTCTAATAATTTCCCTACCACTGACGTAAGGCTCACCGGCCTATAATTTCCTGGATTATCCTTCTTAAACAAAGGAACTCAGTATTCTGGGGTAGATCCCATCAGGCCCTGGGGACTTATCTACTTTAATGCTTTGCAAGACACCCAACACCTCCTCCTTTCTGATAACGACATGACCCAGACTATCTACACTCCCTTCCCTAGGCTCATCATCCACCAAGTCCTTCTCTTTGGTGAATACTGATGCAAAGTACTCATTTAGTACCTCGCCCATTTCCTCTGGCTCCACACATAGATTCCCTTCTCTGTCCTTGAGTGGGCCAACCCATTCCCTGGATACCCTCTTGCTCTTTATATACGTATAAAAAGCCTTGGGATTTTCCTTAATCCTGTTTGCCAATGACTTTTCATGACCCCTTTTAGCCCTCCTGACTCCTTGCTGACTCCTCAACAACAGCACAACAGTGATGAGGAACTCACTGGGTAGGGAAGCAAAAGCGTGAACCAATGCTTTCCAACTGTTTAGGACCTTGAACATCATGTATCAAAACCGCTCCCAGGGAGAGCTAGCAACGAACAAGGTTCTTCCCCTTTTACTGGTCATTTGGATGCTGGTTGCTATTCTGTAACATGGAGAATCACTTGCTCAATAAAGTAAAACACAGGAGCCAGGATCACCCCATTCACTTTATAATAACTAGAATTGCATAGAGTGCACAGCATAGAATCAGGCCATTCGGTCCATCTGGTCTAAGCCAGTGATTATGCTTCACACAAGCCTCTTCCCACCTTACTTCATCTCACCCTATCAGCATATCCTATTCCTTTCTCCCTCATTTGGCTCCCTTTAAATACATCAACGCTATTCACCTCAACTACTCCCTGTGGTAGCGAGTTCCACATTCTCTGGGTAAAGAAATTACCCAAAAGTAGAGATGTACCTGGCAGCCTTAGCCTGACTACAGGGTCTTAAGAAAACAGCTTGCATTTATATGGTGTATTTCATGTAACAGTGTCCTAAGATGCTTTACAGGAGTGGCTGGCGGATGCTGAGCAGAAGGAGGACAGAAGTTTTTTTTTATTCATTCATGGGATGTGGGCATCACTGACTAAGATAGCATTTTATTGCCCATCCCTAATTGCCCTTGAGAAGATGGTGGTGAGCTGCCTTCTTGAACCGCTGTAGTCCACGTGGGGTAGGTACACCCACAGTGCTGTTAGGAAGGGAGTTCCAGGATTTTGACCAAGTGACAGTGAAGAAACGGCGATATAGTTCCAAGACAGGATGGTGTGTGGCTTGGAGGAGAACTTGCAGGTGGTGGTGTTCCCATGCATCTGCTGCCCTTGTCCTTCTAGTTGGTAGAGGTCGCAGGTTTGGAAGGTGCTGGCTAAGAAGCCTTGTTGCGTTGCTGCAGTGCATCTTGTAGATGGTACACACTGCTGCCACTGTGTGTCAGTGGTGGAGGGAGTGAATGTTTGTGGATGGTGTGCCAATCAAGTGGGCAGCTTTGTCCTGGATGGTGTCGAGCTTCTTGAGTGTTGTTGAAGCTGCACCCATCCAGGCAAGTGGAGAGTATTCCATCACACTCCTGACTTGTGCCTTGTAGATGGTGGACAGGCTTTGGGGAGTCAGGAGGTGAGTTGCTCGCCACAGGATTCCTAGCCTCTGACCTGCTCTTGTAGCCACGGTATTTATATGACTACTCCAGTTCAGTTTCTGGTCAATGGTAAACCCCAGGATGTTAATAGTGGGGGATTCAGTGATCGTAATGCTCTTGTATGTCAAGGGGAGATGGTTAGATTCTAGCTTGTTGGAGATAGTCATTGCCAGACATGTGGTGCAAATGTTACTTGCCACTTATCAGCCCAAGCCTGGATATTGTCCATGTCTTGCTGCATATGGACATGGTCTGCTTCAGTATCTGAGGAGTCACGAATGGTGCTGAACATTGTGCAATCATCAGCAAACATCCCCTCTTCTGATCTGATCTTGAAGGAAGGTCATTGATGAAGCAGCTGAAGATGGTTGAGCCGAAGACACTGCTTTGAGGAACTCCTGTAGTGATGTCCTGGAGCTGAGATGATTGACCTCCAACAACCACAACCATCTTCCTTTGCGCTAGGTACAATTTCAACCAGCGGAGAATTTTACTGCTGATTTCCATTGACGCCAGTTTTGCTAGGATTCCTTGATACCATACTCTAGGGTGGCACAGTGGCGCAGTGGTTAGCACCGCAACCCCACAGCTCCAGCGACCTGGGTTCAGTTCTGGGTACTGCCTGTGCGGAGTTTGCAAGTTCTCCCTGTGACCGCGTGGGTTTCCGTCGGGTGTTCTGGTTTCCTCCCACAGCCAAAGACTTGCAGGTTGATAGGTAAATTGGCCATTGTAAATTGCCCCTCGTGTAGGTAACTGGTAGGAGAATGGTGGGGATGTGGTAGGGAATATGGGATTAATGTAGCATTAGTATAAATGGGTGGTTGTTGGTCAGCACAGACTCGGTGGGCTGAAGGGCCTGCTTCAGTGCTATATCTCTCTGTGACTCTACTCGATCAAATGCTGCCTTGATGTCAAGGGCAGTCGCTCTCATCTCACCGCTGCTGACCACGGTGGAGTCTGCTGCTGAAGTTAAACGAGGTGTATGAAATATGATGGAACATCATGTTTCAAAGCAGGTTTTTAGGAGGAGGCAAGAGAGGCAGCAAAGCAAAGGTATTCAAGGAGGGAATTCCAGAGTACATTTCTGCTAGTGATGATGGAGCAGGGGACACACAATAAACCCAAGTCAGAAAAGCAGAGGCTAAGTGCCAGGATGAAGGGCTGGTGAAGTTTTCAGAGATAGGGGCTTGCAGATGAAGACACTAATTCTAAAATTGATACATTGGCAGTCAGGGAGGCACTGAGGGTCAGCAAGGACAGGGCATGCTGGAGTTGGTACAAGGCTGCAAAGTTCTGGATGTGTTTCATTTGTGGCAGAACTGGAAAGCCAGTGAGAGGAACAACAGAAAGAGAATCGAATCTGCACGTATATGGGTTATGGTTCCATAGGTTGGGCTGTTTGCACTTAGGAGCAGTGGAAAGAATGGGGCACCTGATATGAACTTCAGCACCATTCTGACCACTACACACTGTGGGTGAGGACAAAGGACGAACAGCGTCATTTCAAGGTGGCGCATGTGAATTTGCACTACAAGAAAACAGACATGACAGTCATTTCAAGAATATCCTTTAGTCTTCAGATTTGTACCGAGAGATCTACAGTCACCGTTTTGTGCTGCTACCATGATTTGGGGGGAAATAAAGTCATTATTTAAAAGATCAAGTGCTTTCCACAAAAACATCTGACTATTTGAGTAGGAAATATGCTTGAATTTAAAGGCACTTTCACAGTGCTGCGTTTTTTTACAATGTGTTCTTGGGAGAGTGGCCCCCATGTGCCATACTATCCTCATTTTATGGAGCTGCCCATCTTCAATGGAGACCCGATTGTGAAAGTGACAGAATTCTGATTGAACAACTTCATCAGTGAAACTGGCCATCACCCCAGGATAAAGCACAAACACTTACAACACCTCAGCACAGTTTGAATGACGAATTGGTTGAATAATTAGCAATTAAATGGTTCTCCAATAACTATGAAAAGCAGGGCTTTTATTTCTTGCACAAGAATCTGCAGTTTCAGCTTATATTCCAACATTGGGCAGCATTAACCTGACAGTATGTTAAAGCACCTTCAGCTATGAGCATCTAACCTGCAGGCCCCTAAACTCTCGCAATCCTTCCCTCAAATCTCAGGCAGTTCCATCCTAATTGTGTTTACATTTCTCCCACACTGCTTCGTCCTGGAGGTTTGCACTTTGCCTCACTATCGGCCAAACAATTCATTTAAGTATTTTTAAATTTGAAATGGTACCCCTATACGTCAAAACACCATGATCTGTTAGGTTCCACAGCTCGAGGTACATGCAAATTTTACACTACAAGTGTGCAGATACAGCAGGCACATTGTTTACCTTGTGTTAGCTGCGCTCTCTCATGTCAACAAGATGACTTGCAATAAACCCAGGATCATTATATGTGGCCCTGAGATTTCATCATCTGCAATAATGTGGATCCATAACATAAGCCCGTGTTGTCCAATTTGTTAGCCACATGTGGATAATTGGGAATCCAGATGTGGATAACCGCATTTCTGACTAGTGTTATGACCAACGGCTCCTGTCAAAGCCCCCAGTCAAAATATACGATTCTGATTGTGGTGGAACCAACGCACTGTTAATTCAATCCCGTCATTCCACAGATTGGCTAACATATCATTTAAAACTTTCCAAATTCAAGAAAGACCCAACCAAATTGTACCATCTATTAACCCCCGAATGAGGCTAACCAAACCAGGTGCCTTTAAATCAACTAATTAACTCTTTAATTAGAAGAACTAAATTCTTAAGCACTATGAAGATATAAACAACATTTAAAATGGGCGGCACAGTGGCGCAGTGGTTAGCACCGCAGCCTCACAGCTCCAGGGACCCGGGTTCGATTCTGGGTACTGCCTGTGTGGAGTTTGCAAGTTCTCCCTGTGTCTGCGTGGGTTTCCTCCGGGTGCTCCGGTTTCCTCCCACATGCCAAAGATTTGCAGGTTGATAGGTTAATTGGCCATTATAAATTGCCCCGAGAATAGGTAGGTGGTAGGGAAATATAGGGACAGATGGGGATGTGATAGGAATATGGGATTAGTGTAGGATTAGTATAAATGGGTGGTTGATGGTCGGCACAGACTCGGTGGGCCGAAGGGCCTGTTTCAGTGCTGTATCTCTAAACTAAACTAAACTAAAATAGAAAAAATTAGAATCCTTGCAAATTTACAGTCCAATGTTGTTTGAAGTCGTCACAGGATGTTGCTCGAAGTCCTTACAGGATGTCGCTTGAAGTCCTCACAGGATATTGCTTTCCTTCTCCAGCGAATTTCAACAATTAACGACTTGCAAACACTTTTAATTGAATCAAACTGACTTTAGAGTTTTTGAGGGAAAAAAGATTGTCACAGTCTAACTTCCCTTTCTTCAGTTTAAATTACCAGAAATCTCTGTTTTGGCTTGATGTTTTAGAATTTTGAGAGTTAATAATTAAACAGACTAAAATCCTATTCCTTCAGTTTAAATGGTTGAGAGCTCTTTTTCAGGTGTGCTCATCACAGCTGTGTCATCTGTGTCTTCTGTCTGTTAGAACAAACTGTCTTCCATTA
Source organism: Heterodontus francisci (assembly GCF_036365525.1). Classification (NCBI taxonomy): domain Eukaryota; kingdom Metazoa; phylum Chordata; class Chondrichthyes; order Heterodontiformes; family Heterodontidae; genus Heterodontus; species Heterodontus francisci. Next base: position 73,388,577 of record NC_090396.1, on the reverse strand, counting down.
ACAGCCAGTTCAAAATTGAATTGTAACAAATGTATCGCATGAGACTCACTCCCAGTGGCTGTTTCTATGGTAACGAGAATGCACCCTTTGAATCGCAGTCTCCAAACGGCTGTTTCTAAGGCAACGAAAATACACATTCCTATAACTCCTGAGGCTTGCTGGTTCTTAAAGCAATACTGATCCTTTGCAAACCTTAAAGGCAAACCGCATATTCCGAAAAAAAACTACAGGACCATGACACTAGCAAATATAAATTAAGTAATGGACACTTGATACTCATTGGCACAGTGTGTGCATGTGAACTTTAACCTTTCCGTGTGTTTGTTGGTAAAATGGTAAGGTCAAAAGCAGTGTGTGAATGTTTCTTTAATTGTTGTGAGTGCCTTGCTGCCTTTGTTACTAAATGGTGGAAGATGTTTGTTAGGTAAGAAAGACAGACTTGCAAGTCTACAGCACCTTTCTGAATGCAGGTCCTCTCAAAGCGCTATGCAGCCAATAAAATACTTTTGACATGTAGTCACTGTTGTAATATAGGAAACACGACAGTCAATTTCCTCACAACAAGCTCCCACAAACAGTAAGGATATTGACCAGATAATCTGTATTAGTGATGTTGGTTGAGGGATAAACATTGGCCAGGACACACATGTAATACATTTACCTGTATTTTGTGAATGCACTTTAGGCATTTTCTACAAAAATTAGTGCCTGTGGTTAAAACAATATTCGTAGCCACACTTCTGGCTAGTCAGCAATTTCTATTGCACAATAAATGATGAACACTGGTCATTCCATCACTAGGCATGTTAATCACTTGTTAAATATATTATGTCTGTGCTGTCTTTATAAAGCAATTAGGAGAGATGGAGAATGTATATTAACCAGTTTATCTGGTGTGACTAATTGAATGACTGATAACTCTGAACACAAGTGAACCTTCGGAAGAAATAAAATTTGATGGAACTTGGAAGCCGTCTACTGAAATAATGTCTAGTACAAAAAGGAAAGTGCTATAGATGCTGGAAATCTGAAATAAAAACAGATACTGCTGGAAATACTCAGCAGGTCAGGCAGAATCTGTGGAGAGAGGTACAGAGTTAACATTTCAAGTCAATGGGCTGAGGGAGTGCTGTATTGTTGGCAGTGCCTCTTTCGGATGAGACGTTAAACTGAGGCACTGTCTGCTTTCTAAAGTGGAAGTAAAAGATCCCATGGCAATATTTCGAAGAAGAGCCAGGGAGTTCTCCCTGGTATCCTGGCCAATGTTTAACTCTCAAACAATATCACTAAAACAGATTATCTGGTCATTATCACATTGCTGTTTGTGGGAGCTTGCTGTGCGCAAACTGGCTGCTGCTTTTCCTACAATCAGGGATGCTTCTAGTGTCCCTGATGACCATGTGTGCAGGAAGTGTATCCATCTGCAGCTACTGGCTACCCGCATTACAGAGCTGGAGCTGCGGGTGGATTCACTGTGGAGCATCCGCGATGCTGAGATCGTCCTGGATAGCATGTTTAGCGAGCTGGTCACACTGCAGGCAAATGCTGCAAAGGCAGAAAGGGAATGGGTGACCACCAGGCAGAGCAAGAGGAAGGCAGGTAGTGCAGGAGTCCCCTGTGGCCATCCCCCTCTCTAACAGATATACCACTTTGGATACTGTTGGGGGAGATGGCTCAGGGGAAAGCAGCAAAAGCCAAGTTCATGGCACCATGGGTGGCTCTGCTGTACAGGAGGGGCAAAAGAAGAGTGGCAGGGCTATAATGATAGGGGATTCAATCATAAGGGGAACAGACAGGCGTTTCTGTGGCTGCAAAAGAGACTCCAGGATGGTATGTTGCCTCCCTGGTGCTAGGGCCAAGGATGTCTCTGAGCGGCTGCAGGGCATTCTAAGGGGGCAGGACAAGCAGCCAGTTGTCATGATACATATCGGTACCAACGACGTAAGTAAAAAAAGATGAGGGCCTACAAGCTGAATATAGGGAGTTAGGACATAAATTAAAAAGTAGGACCTCAAAGGTAGTAATCTCAGGATTACTACCAGTGTCACGTGCTAACGAGAGCAGAAATAGCAGGATATATCAGATGAATACGTGGCAGGGGGGAGGGATACAGATTCCTGGGACATTGGGACTGGTTCTGGGGAAGGTGGGACCAGTACAAGCTGGACGGTTGGATCTGGGCAGGACCGGGACCAATTTTCTCGGGGGGGGCGTTGTTTGCTAGTGCTGTCGGGGAGTTTAAACTAGAATGGAAATCTGAGCAGGGAGACAGAGGAGGGGGTAACAAGGAGAGAAATGAAAGACAGAAAGGTAAACAGCAAAAGTGGAAGGCAGAAGAAACAAAGGCGAGAAACAAATGGGGCCATAGTGCAAAATAAAGCTAAGATGACTAACAATGTTAAAAATACAAGTCTAAAGGGATTGTATCTTAATGCATGGAGGATTCGTAATAAGGTAGATGAATTAAGAGTGCAAATAGATATAAACGGTTACGATATAGTTGCGATTATGCAGACATGGCTGCAGGGTGACCAAGGATGGCAACTGAACATCCAAGGGTATTCAATATTTAGGAAGGACAGGCAAAAATGGAAAGGAGGTGGGGTAGCGTTGTTAGTAAAGGAGAAAGTCAATGCAATAGTGAGGAAGGATATTAGCTCGGAAAATCATGACGTGGAATCTGTATGGGTGGAGCTAAGAAACACCAAGGGGCAGAAAACGTTGGTGGGGGTTGTCTATAGGCCCCCAAACAGTAGTGGAGATGTAAGGGATGGCATTAAAAAGGAAATTAGAGACGCATGCAATAAGGCTACAACTGTAATCATGGGTGATTTTAATCTACATATTGATTGGTCAAACCAAATTAACAATAATACTGTGGAGGAGGATTTCCTGGAGTGTGTACGTGATGGTTTTTTAGACCCATACGTTAAGGAACCAACTAGAGAACAGGCTATCCTAGACTGGGTATTATCCAATGAAATAGGATTAATTAACAATCTTGTTATACGGGGTCCCTTGAGGAGGAGCGACCATAACATGATGGAATTCTTCATTAAGGTGGAGAATAAAGTAGTTGAATCCAAAACTAGGGTCCTGAATCTAAATAAAGGAAACTACGAAGGTATGAGGCGCGAGTTGGCTATGGTAGATTGGAGAACTTTACTAAAAGGGTTGACGGTGGATAGGCAAGGGATAATATTTAAAGAACATGTGCATGAATTACAACAATTATTCATTCCTGTCTGGCACAAAAATAAAACCGGATAGGTGGCTCAACCATGGCTTACAAAAGAAATTAGGGATAGTATTAGATCCAAAGAGGAGGCATATAAAATTGCCAGAAAAAGCTGCAAGTCTGAGAATTGGGAGCAGTTTAGAATTCAGCAAAGGAGGACAAAGAGGTTGATTAAGCGGGGGGAAGTAGAGTATGAGGGTAAACTTGCGGGGAACATAAAAACTGACTGTAAAAACTTCTATAAATATGTGACGAGAAAAAGATTAGTGAAGACAAATGTAGGTCCCTTACAGTCAGAAACGGGAGAAATTATAATGGGAAACAAAGAAATGGCAGAACAAATAAACACATACTTTGGTTCTGTCTTCACAAAGGAGGACACAAATAACCTCCCAGAAATGTTAGGGAACCAAGGGTCTAATGAGAGGGAGGAACTGAAGGAAATCGTATTAGGAAAAAAATAGTGCTGGGGAAATTAATGGGGTTAAAGGCTGACAAATCCCCAGGGCCTGATAATCTACATCCCAGAGCACTAAAGAAAGTGGCCCTGAAATAGTAGACGTATTGGTGGTCATCTTCCAAAATTCTATAGACTCTGGAGCAGTTCCTACAGATTGGAGGGTGGCAAATGAAACCCCACTATTTAAAAAAGGAGGGAGAGAAAAAACAGGGAAGTACAGACCAGTTAGCCTTACATCAGTAGTGGGGAAAATGCTGGAGTCTAGTATAAAGGATGTGATAACAGAACACCTGGAAAGCATAAACGGGATTGGACAAAGTCAGCATGGGTTTACGAAAGGAAAATCAGGCTTAACAAATCTACTGGAGTTTTTTGAGGATGTAACCAGTAGAATAGATAAGGGAGAACCAGTGGATGTGGTGTATTTGGAGTTTCAGAAGGCTTTTGATAAGGTCCCACTTAAGAGGTTAGTGTGCAAAATTAAAGCACATGGGATTGGGCGTAATATACGGCATGGATTGAGAATTGGTTGACAGACAGGAAACAGAGAGTAGGAATAAACGGGTCTTTTTCTGGGTGGCAGGTAGTGATTAGTGGGATACTGCAGGGATCAGTGCTTGGGCCCCAGCTATTCGCAATATATATTAATGACTTGGATGAGGAAACTAAATGTAACATTTCCAAGTTTGCAGACAACACAAAGCTGGGGGGGAACTGTGAGCTGTGAGGAGGATGCAAAGAGGCTCCAATGTGATTTGGACAAGTTGGGTGAGTGGGCAAATGCATGGCAGATGCAGTGTAACGTGGATAAATGTGAGGTTATCCACTTTGGTTGCAAAAACAGAAAGACAGATTATTATCTGAATGGTGATAGATTGGGCAAGAGGGAGGTGCAACGAGACTTGGGTGTCCTTGTATACCAGCCGCTGAAAGCAAGCATTCAGGTGCAGCAAGCAGTTAGGAAGGTGAGTGGTATATTGGCCTTCATTGCAAGAGGATTTGAGTACAGGAGCAAGGATGTCTTACTGCAGTTATACAGGGTCTTGGTGAGACCACATCTGGAGTATTGTATCCAGTTTTGGTCTCCTTATCTGAGGAAGGATGTTCTTGCCATGGAGGGAGTGCAAAGAAGATTTACTCGGCTAAATCCTGGGATGGTAGGATTGACGTATGAGGAGAGATTGGGTCGACTAGGCCTATATTCATTGGCGTTTAGAAGAATGAGAGGGGATTGCATAGAAACCTATAAAATTCTAACAGGACTAGACAGGCTAGATGCAGGGAGGATTTTCCCGATTGCTGGGGAGTCCAGAACCAGTGGTCACAGTTTCAGGATATGGGGTATGCCATTTAGAACTGAGAAGAGGAGAGATTTCTTCACTCAGAGGGTGGTGAACCAGTGGAATTCTCTACCGCAGAAGGCAGTCGAGGCCAAGTCATTAAATATATTCAAGAAGGAGATAGATATATTTCTTAATGCCAAAGGGATCAAGGGATATGGGGAGAAAGCGGGAACAGGGTACTGAATTAGATGATCAGCCATGATCTTTTTTGAATGGCGGAGCAGGCCCAAAGGGCCGAATGGCCTACTCCTGCTCCTATTTTCCATGTTTCTATGTTTCTCATACAACAGTGATTGCATTTCAAAAGTACTTCATTGGTTGTAAAAGGTTGAAAGCAGCCATGGCAGCCACCCATTCTGACGCTCCCTTGTGTGAACATCTCCAAATTTTAGCAACACATCTGTCACCACAAGACACTCAGCAAACCATTTACCAGAGGGAACAGGGAAAGCAGCTATGAGCAACGAACCTTTATTCATATTGAGACACCTGCCCTTGAACTAACCCCATTAAGTGCTACTCAATCTCACATTGGGTTTACTGCCGAGTTGTCCCAAGTCCCAAGAAACCCGTGCAGGAGGTGTTAATTGCAAATCACAGTCAGAATTTGAGGAAAGTACCTTCATTAACATACCATAATGATGGATCACCCTCTCTTCAGATTGGGTTACTCAGCCACACCTAAATCCACCCCATTAAAACTGAAAGTGGGTGCGTTGGGGTCTTGTTTCTCATTTTTGGTATTTTAACCCACCCCACACCACTAACCCACATGTCATGGGGGGGGGGGGGGGGGTTTAATACTCCCCCCACAGATACCTGGTCAGAAGTTGCAGCTCCTAACGGTGAATACCAGTGAATACTGGCATTTGATAAGTGCCTCATCAAAGGTTATTGCGAAAATAAAAGCTCATGGTGTAGGAGGTAACATATTGGCATGGATAAAAGATTGGGCGGCACAGTGGCGCAGTGGTGAGCACCGCAGCCTCACAGCTCCAGGGACCTGGGTTCAATTCCGGGTACTGCCTGTGTGGAGTTTGCAAGTTCTCCCTGTGTTTGCGTGGGTTTCCTCCGGGTGCTCCGGTTTCCTCCCACATGCCAAAGACTTGCAGGTTGATAGGTTAATTGGCCATTATAAAATAGTATAGGTAAGTGGTAGGGAAATATAGGGACAGGTGGGGATGTGGTAGGAATATGGAATTAGTGTAGGATTAGTATAAATGGGTGGTTGATGGTCGGCACAGACTCGGTGGGCCGAAGGGCCTGTTTCAGTGCTGTATCTCTAAACTAAACTAAACTAAACTAACAGGAAACAGAGAGTAGGCATAAATGGGTTATTTTCTGGCTGACAAGATGTAACAAGTGGTTATAAGTGGCCACAGGGATCTGTGCTGCGACCTCAACTTTTTACAATTTATATAAATGACTTTGATGAAGGGACCAAAGGTATGGTTGCTAAATGTGCTGATGACACAAGGATAGGTAGGAAAGTAACTCGTGAAGTGGACATAAGGGGGCTACAAAGGGATATAGATAGGTTAAGTGAGTGGGCAAAAACCTGGCAAATGGAGTATAATATGTGAAAGTGTGAAATTGTCCACTTTGGCAGGAAGAATAAAAAAGAAACATATTATCTAAATGGTGAGAGATTGCAGAGCTCTGAGATGCAGAGGGATCTGGGTGTCCTAGTGCATGAATCGCAAAAGGTTAGTATGCAGGTACAGCACATAATTAGGAAAGCTAATCGAATGTTATCATTTATCGCGAGGGGAATTGAATACAAAAGTAGGGAGGTTCTGCTTCAGCTATACAGGGCACTGGTGAGACCACATCTGGAGTACTGTGTACAATACTGGTCTCCTTATTTAAAGAAGGATATAAACGCTTTGGAGGCAATACAGAGAAGGTTTACTAGACTAATACCTGGAATGGCTGGGTTGTCTTACGAGGAAAGATTGGAGAGGCTAGGCTTGTATTCGCTGGAATTTAGAAGTGTAAGAGGCAACTTGATTGAAACATATAATATCCTGAAGGGTCTTGACAGGGTAGATATGGAAAGGATGTTTCCCCTTGTGTGAGACTCTAGAACTAGGGGTCACTGTTTAAAAATAAGAGGTCGCCCTTTTTAAGACAGAGATGAGGAGAAATTTTTTATCTCAGAGGATCGTGAGTCTTTGGAATTCTCTTCCTCAAAAGGCGGTGAAAGCTGAGTCTTTGAATATTTTTAAGGCAGAGGTAGATAGATTCTTGATAAGCAAGGGAGTGGAAGGTTATCGAGGGTAGGTGGAAATGTGGAGGAATCAGTTCAGCCATGAGCTTATTGAATGGCAGAACAGGCTCGAAGGGCCGAGTGGCCTACTCCTGCTCCTAGTTCATATGTTCGTAATACGGTACCCCTCTACTCTAGACACCGTTCCTGTTTCCTTTCAATAAATGTGCAATTGCAAAAATAAAAATACTGACTAGTTTGCAATAATCAGTTTGTGACTGACTCATGTTACACAGCAGAAGCAGCAATGTCAGTTCGAAAGGAGGATTCCACTCCTTACACATTACTCCAAATTCACAGTGTATTTAATATTTTTAAATTGGACAACTGCAAAAGAAAAATTTAACTACAAAGAAGATCGCTGTCAGTGAGCCTGAAAATGTTTTGAGGTGCATCAACAGTACATGGTTCTGTAGCTGCAGAAAATGAAGCGTGGTTCAGTTACATACTATGACCAGAACATTCCTCGTACATCTCTACTAAACACTCAAGAAAAGCAAAAACAATGTTTAACCTTATTGCAAAGTGTAAAAAAAATTACTTTTACTGAAAATTCTGCTGTGACCCCAAGAACAACCAATTCCTACCTCATGGTACGTGAATTACCAACAGCCATTGTGATTCCACCAGGGACCATGTCTGTGCCTCTCCCAAATCCCAGTCATATTACTGGGATTGGTAGACAATAACTCTCTGATTGATAATACACACATTTCTGAACAACAACCATTTTCTCTTAACACGAAGCAGATGAGCTCCTGATCGCTCAAAAACTTCAAACCTAACACTGACACTAAAGTCGGGGGAGGCTGATTTTACTTTATTGCACAGCAGAACTCAATTTAAGACTGAATATTTGCAATGTTCCAACAGAAATGGCAACATTTTTATACAACATACACACACACATATTTCGTAGCATGAAAGTCTTTTGTTAACTTGCAGAGATTACATTGGAGATACTAGTCCTGGTGCGTGAACACAACAAACAACATTAGATAGTGTCCATACAAGGACAGCAAAAAAAAGGGGAACCAGAAACAAAACTCAATGGCTGGGATTTTACCTGGGCGACAGGGGTCTTGACGCCCGACAAAAGCGACGCCAAGAACCCCATGTCGCCTCTTCAGGGAGGCCCCCCAAATCAAGTGCCAGTTAGGCACGTAACTGGACAGCGGAGGCCTCCCACGGGATGAAGGACCCCGGCAACGGAAGTTCTTCTCTCTGGGAGCTGCTGGCCAATCAGAGGCTGGCAGCTCTTTAACTGAGCAGTGCCACCAGGGAGGCGGTGGCTGCAGCCAGTGGAGCATCCACCCAAGGCCCAGGAGTGGTGCTGGATCCAGGCCACAGGTGGGTCAGGCGGGAGGGATCTTGTGGGGTAGGGTTGCAGAGGAGAGGGGAGTAAGGGAGTCAACAGCAAGGGGGGGGCGGGAAATGGCTCTCAGCGGGCCCACCCTCTTCCTGATGCCGGGTCCCTTGTTCAGTCACTAAGTGCCTTCTAATAAGGGACCTCCCCCACCCTCAATTCCCAAGAGCTGGCAAGCAGCCTGCACAGTTTTTGCTGCATGCTTCCCGTGTGGCGACAGGGCCATTAATTACCCAGTTAAGGGCTTCAATTGGCAGAGAGGCAGGAAGACAGTTCACAAGCCTTCCCTCCCCGGGCTTAATTTGTGGCTGCGGTCCCCCTACCACCATCCCACCCGATTATCTGCTGTCCCCGCCTCCAGAACTGCAGCGGGGGACAGCATAAAATCCCCCCCAGTGATTCCAATGCTAATGAGACACTGCGGCTGATTTTAACTATCAGCAGCTGCAAATCAGTCATCTATTATAAACCACGGCCTTGTCGCCCCCTAGCTCTGTAACCTCCTCCAGCTCGACAACCTTCCAAGATATCTGCGCTCCTCCGATTCTGGCCTGTGCAAAACCCTGATTTTAATTCCTCCACCGGTGACGGCCACACTTTCAGCTGCCTAGAAACTAAGCTCTGGAATTCCCTCCCAAATTCTTTCTACCTCTCCTTCCTCCTTTAAGAAGCTCCGCAAAATCTACCTCTTATCCAAGCTTTTGGTCACCTGTCCTAATATCTCGTTCTGTGACTCAGTGTCAAATTTTGATTGACAATCATTCCTGTGAAGTACCCTGGGATGTTTTACTACATTAAAGGTGCTATATAAATGTAAATTGTTGTTGTTGGTCCAATTTCCCTGTGCATTTACTTTAAGGGAAAGGAAATGCAAGCAGGGTGTCTAACAGGTGGTAAGTCCACTACTGCCCACTTCCAGTCACTGCTGAAAGTTAAAACCCGCTCCACTGTCTCAATCAAATTAGAACAGTAGTTTTCCAAATATTCAATATTCCTACGTTCCTCACAGCTATTATTTGAAATTATAGAATCACCAATAGCACCTGCAAACTAGCACAAATTAAGTGAGCTCACCTGAGAATTTGGTTAAAGTTTTTAACAGTGAAATTGAAGATGGGACATTCAAAGAGAGAGTGAATGAGTGCAATCGTCTGACTAGGAGGATTTGAATATATCAAGGATAAGGGATAAGGGGAAAAGAAAGACTTGCATTTATATAGCGTTTTTCACGATCACTGGATGTCCCAAAGTACTTTACAGCCAATGAATAACTTTTGAAATGTAGTCACTGTTGTAATGTAGGAAATGCAGCAGCCAATTTATGCACAGCAAGCTCCCACAAACAATGTGACCAGATAATCTGTTTTTGTGATGTTGATTGAGGGATAAATATTGGCCAGGTCACCAGGGATAACTCCACTGCTCTTCTTCGATATAGTGCCATAACGTCCACCTGAGAGGACAGACAGAACTTTGATTTAACGTCTCATCCGAAAGACGGTACCTCTGACAGTGCAGCACTCCCTCAGTATTGCACTGGAGTGTCAGCCTAGATTCTTGTGCTCAAGTCCTGCAGTGGGAGTCAAACCCACAACTTCTGATTCAGAGGGAAAAGGGTTGTCAACTAAGCCGACGCTAACACCTGAAAGGAGAATATCACTTAAAAGAAACCTACCATCTATTTTTAAAACTGATGGCCCAGTCATAAAAGAATAAAACATTGCAAAGAGCATTTCTATAAGACTTGTTCCTAAACCCTTCCCACACACACCTCCATACAACTCTGCCCAGCACCTAATTTCAATCCATGCCTGAAAAAATTCAGAGATAGCAACCCAGAGCACTCACTGCAATTTCTGGAATGTCAATTGAGCAAGAGTAAATTTCACCTTTATATCTTGATATAGATTAATGACTTAGACTGGGGTGTACAGGGCACAAGTTAGAAAGGAAAGAACAAGGTAACAGTGCAGGGTAGTGATATGGGTAATGATAACCAGAGTGTGACAGGAAGCATGCAGCATTCATAACAAGATAGATGAATTGATGGCACTAATAGAAATAGCCATTACAGAGATGTGGTTACAAGGTGACCAAGGCTGGGAACTGAATATTCAGGGGTACCTGACATTTCGGAAGGACAGGCAAAAAGTAAAAGAAGGTGGGGTAGCTCTGTTAATAAAGACTGAGATCAGTACATTAGTGAGAAATGATCTTGGCTCAGAAAATGTGACAGCCTATGTACGCACAGCAAATTCCCATAGACAGCAATGTGATGATGACCAGATAATCTGTTTCTGTGATGTTGATTGAGGGATAAATATTGGCCAGGTCACCGGGGAGAACTCCACTGCTCTTCTTTGTCCACCTGAGAGGGGTAGACAGAACCTTGGTTCAAGATATAGAATCAGTGTAGGCAGAGATACGAAAAAGCAAGGGAAAGAAGTCAATGATGGGAGTAGTTTATACGCCCCTTAACAGTAACTGCACTGTAGAACAGAGTGTAAATCAAGAAATAACATGGGCTTGTAAGAAAGGTACTGCAGTAATCGTAGGCAATTTGAATCTTCATTTAGATAGGACAAATCAAATTGGCAAAGGTAGCCTTGAGGACAAGTTCATAGAGTGTATTCGGGACAGTTTCTTAGAACAAGAATGCATTGTGGAACCAACCAGGGAACAAGATATTTTAGTTCTGGTAATATGTAGTGAGACAGGATTCATTAATGATCTCATAGTAAAGAATCCTCTCGGGAAGAGTGATCATAACATGATGAATTTCATCTTCAGTTTGAGGGTGAGAAATTAGGTCCGAAACTAGTGTCTTAAATTTAAATAAAGGCAGTTACAAAGGTATGAAGACAGAGTGGCTAAAGTGGACTGCACAAATAAATTAAAAATTAAGACAGTAGATAAGCAGTATCAGACATTTAAGGATGGTATCAAAGTTAAGGATGGTATCAAATTGAAAAAAAAGGTATACAATGCTGCAAAGATTAGTGGTAGGCCAGAAGATTGGGAAAATTTTAGAAACTAGCAAAGGATGACTCAAAAAAGAGGGAGAAAATAGATTGAGATGGTAAACTAGTAAGAAATATAAAAACAGAGAGCAAGAGCTTCTACAAGTATATAAAAAGGCACAGAGTAGCTTACGTAAACATTGGTCCCTTAGAGGTTGAGACTGGGGAATTAATAATGGGAAACAAGGAAATGGAAAAGACTTTGAACAAGTATTTTGTACCTGTATTCATGGTAGAAGACATTAAAAGCATCCCAAGAAAAGTAAGAAATCAGGGAGCAAAAGGGAGGGAGAAACTTAAAACAATCATTATCACTAGAGAAGCAGTACTAGGCACACATAGGGTACTAAAGGCTGACATGTCCCCTGGACCTGAAGGCCTGCATCCTAGGGTCCTAAAAGAAGTGGCTGCAGAGATAGTGGATGCATTGATTGTAATCTTCTAAAATTCCCTAGATTCTGTAAAGATCGCAGTGGACTGGAAAACTGCAAATATAACACCCCTATTCAAAAAAGGAGTGAGATAGAAAGCAGGAAAATATAGACAGTTAGTCTAACATTTGTCATTGGGAAAATGTTCGAATCCATTATAAAGTAAGTTGTAGCAGGACATTTAGAAAATCATAATGCAATCAGGCAAAGTAAACATGATTTTGTGAAAGGAAAATTGTGTTTGACAAATTTATTACAGTTCTTTGAGGATCTAATGAGCAGGGTGGATAAAGGGGAACCAGTAGATACAGTGTATTTGGATTTCCAAAAGACATTCAATAAGGTGCCACATAAAAGGTTACTGCTCGAGATAAGAGCTCATGGCATTGGGGGCAATATATTAGCATGGATAGATGATTGGCTAACGAACAGAAAGCAATGGGTCATTTTCAGGTAGGCAAACTGCAGGTCGGTGTTCGCAGGTGACTGCAGCCCAGAGGGACAGATGTCAACCGCTGAGGAGGAGGACCACTCAGAGAATGCACGATCTCCTGCACCTTCCACCAGGGCAGATACTTTCACCTTGGTGGGTAATCGATCGGCATTAGAATCAGAGTTACTAGCTGGTAAGAACACTGCACATTTGCCCAAGCAGCTAGCTGAGGCTGAGACAACCGAGGCCTCTGACAGTCGGAGGACTGTGGGTGGCCAGGCCCATGCTGAGCCCCAGGCTGATAAAGAGCCTCTGCTGTCGACAGCACAGGGAATGCTGGAATTGCAGTGAGAGGTAAGGCAGCATCTGGCGGAGATCTAGAGGCCATGCACAGTCATGAGTGGATCACAGAATCGTTACAGTGCAGAAGGAGGCCACTCGACCCATTGTGTCTACACTGGCTCTCTGAAAGAGCAATTGCCTCAGTTCCATTTCCCTGCCTTCTCCCCAGAACCCTGCACATTCTTCTTTTGCATATAACTGTCTAATGCCTTTTTGAATGCTTCAATTGAACCTGCCTCCACCACTTTCTCAGGCAGCGCATTCCAAACTTTAACCATCTCGCTGCATGAAAAAGTTTTTCCTCATGTCACTTTTTCTCCTCTTACCAAATACTTAAAAAATCTGTGTCTTCTCGTTCTTGATCCCTTCATGAGTGGGAACAGTTTCTCTCTATCTACTCTGTCTAAACCCCTCATGATTTTGAATATCTCTATCAAATCACCTCTCAGCCTTCTCTTCTCCAAGGAAAACAGTCCTAACTTCTCCAATCTATCTTCATAACTGAAATTCCTCATCCCAGGAACCATTCTCGTGAATCTTTTCTGTACTCTCTCCAATGCCCTCACGTCTTTCCTAAAGTGCGGTGCCCAGAACTGGACGCAATACTCCAGCTGAGGCCGAACTAGTGTCTTACATAAGTTCAACATAACTTCCTTGCTCTTGTACTCTATGCTGCTATTAATAAAGCCCAGGATACTGTACGCTTTATTAACCGCTCCATCCATGCCAAGACTGCTGCCATGTCGCAGGCATACGAGTGCATGGCTTTCTCCATCAACAAGTTGACGACCCTCCTGGAGAGTCAGATTCCACAGATACGCCAGGACCTGCACACCATCGCCTTGGCCATGAGCTCAACGCAGCAGTGGCAAGGCAGAAGAAAGACCATGAGCTTGGAGACTTTTCCTGCTCCTTGTACTTCTCTGGTGAGCAGGGAGGTTCCAGCAAGCCTTGAAAGGGAGGAGTAGATGTGGCACTGCACAACTGGGGGCTCCCCTCAGGGCGCTTCAAGTGTGAACACCGGCTGCTCAGCCCCTCCACCAGTGAGCCCGGCTCCACAGCAGCGATGCCTGAGGAGAGTCCCGCACCAGTTCAGGAAACCCTTAGGCAGCCAGGGCCCTCCAGGCACCCACAGGACAGCTGCCGAAGTCATCTTAGGTAAAGGGGCATCCTGATCAGCAGCCTTCCTCTAGCACAGCTGCTAGTGCAGGAGTCACACTGCGTAGGAGCACCTGCAAGCATATTAAGAAAAGCACAAACAAGAAATGCTGGAAATACTCAGCAGGTCTGGCAGCATCTGTGGAGAGAGAAGCAGAGTTAACGTTTCAGGTCAGTGACCCTTCATCAGAGGTCCCCAGTTCTGATGAAGGGTCACTGACCTGAAACGTTAACTCTGCTTCTCTCTCCACAGATGCTGCCAGACCTGCTGAGTATTTCCAGCACTTTTTGTTTGTGTTTCAGATTTCCAGCATCTGCAGTATTTTGCTTTTATTAAGAAAAGCACCTAGCCACACACGTGTATTCAAGGGTGACGCAAATATGTTATTTGAAATATAATTAAACGATCTTAGCTGTTCAAAGGACAAACTGTACATGTACAGGATCCAATTATGAAAACCTGGAGCCCAGCAAAAGTTGTTGGTGAAGCTGAGACTCCAAGAGAATAAATACATTATTGAGAGTGAAACTGGTAACCAAATGAGAAGGAACAGAATCCATATTTGACCTACAGCTGAGTTGGAAAAACGGAAAAGACCATCAACAACACCGGAAACATCACTATCCAGCGAGACAACATGAACAAAGTCACCAGCAAGTGACACATTAGCATCAGCAAGCACGACTCCTGCAAAACCAGGAGCAACAAGCATAACATCGCCGATACAGCATGCCAACTCACCATTGAGAGCAACGAATGCCAAATCTACAAGCTGGAGGCACAGCATCTTATCACTTGAGCAATACCGTGAATAATATTTTTAGAAAAGAATACACGCTATAAGAGACACTAAAAAGGGTTCAGATTATTTCCAGAAGTTGTTTGATAATCTGTAGTTCAGAAAAAGTTAATGACTGGGACAGTTATATTGATATAGAAGATAAGAACATAAGAAATAGGAGCAGGAGTAGGCCATTCAGCCCCTCAAGCCTGCCCCACCATTCAATAAGATCATGGCTGATCTGCCCCAGACCTCAACTCCTCTTTCGTGCCAGCTCCTCATAGCCCTCAACTCCCCGATATTTCAAAAAATCTATCTACCTCCTCTTTAAATACTTTCAGTGATCCAGCCTCCACAACTCTCCCAGGTAGAGAATTCCAGACATTCACCACCCTCTGAGAGAAGAAATCCTTCGCATGTCAGTTTTAAATGAGTGTCCCCTTATTCTATAACTATGTTCCCTAGTTTGAGATTCCCCCACTAGTGGAAACATCTTCTCAACATCTACCCTGTCAAGCACCTTCAGAATCTTGTATGTTTCATTAAGATCACCCCTCATTCTTCTAAACTCTGATGAATAAAGGCCTAACCTGTTTAGCCGTTCTTGATAAGTCAACCCCTTCATCCCAGGAATCAGCCTCGTGAATCTCTTTTGAACTGCCTCCAACGCTAGTAAATACTTTCTTAAATACAGGGAGCAAAATGTACACAGTACTCCAGGTGTGGCCTCACCAACACCCTGTACAGTTATAACAAGACTTCCCTATTTTTAAATTCCAACCCCCTAGCAACAAAGACCAAAATTCCATTTACCTTCTTAATTACTTGCTGCACCTGCATGCTAACTTTTTGTGTTTCATGCACAAGAACACCCAGATCCCTCTGTGCTGCACTTTTTTGAAATCTCTCTCCATTTAAATAATAGTCTGCCTTTTGATTCTTCCTACCAAAGTGCATGACCTCACACTTTCCTACATTAAACACCATCTGACAAGTTTTTGCCCACTCACTCAACCTATCTATATCCCCTTGCAGATTCCTCATGTCCTCATCACAACATGCCCTCCCACCTATTTTGGCATAATCAGCAAATTTGGATATATTACACTTTGCCGCCTCCTTCAAGTCATTAATATAGATAGCAAATAATTGAGGCCCTAGGACTGATCCTTGTGGCACTCCACTAGTTACGTCTTTCCAACCTGAAAAAGATCCATTAATCCAGACTCTCTGTCTCTGTGAGTTAACCAATCCCCAATCCATGTTAACGCATTGGAGCTGAACTCAAGAGGTGAGGTGAGAGTGACTGCTCTTGTCATCAAGGCAGCATTTGACTGAGTATGGCATCAAGGAGCCCTAGCAAAACTAAGGTCAATGGGAATCAGGGGGAAAACTCTCTGCTGGCTGGAGTCATACCTAGAGCAAAGGAAGATGATTGTGCTTGTTGGAGGTCAATCATCTGAGCTCCAGGACATCACTGCAGGAGTTCCTCAGGGTAGTGTCCTGGGCCAAACCATCTTCAGCTGCTTCATCAATCACCTTCCTTCAATCATAAGGTCAGAAGTGGGGATGTTCGCTGATGATTGCACAATGTTCAGCATCATTCGTGACTTCTCAGATACTGAAGCAGTCCGTGTAGAAATGCAGCAAGACCTGGACAATATCCAGGCTTGGGCTGAGAAATGGCAAGTAACATTCGCACCACACAAGTGCCAGGCAATGACCATCTCCAACAAGAGAGAATCTAACCATCTCCCCTTGACATTCAATGGCATTACCATCGCTGAATCCCCCACTATCAACATCCTCGGGGCTACCATTGACCAGAAACTGAACTGGAGTAGCCATATAAATACAGTGGCTACAAGAGCAGGTCAGAGGCTAGGAATCCTGCGGCGAGTAATTCATCTCCTGACTCCCCAAAGCCTGTCCACCATCTACAAGGCACAAGTCAGGAGTGTGATGGAATACTTTCCACTTGCCTGGATGGGTGCAGCTTCAACAACACTCAAGAAGCTCGACACCATCCAGGACAAAGCTGCCCACTTGATTGGCACCCCACCCACAAACATTCACTCCCTCCACCGCCGACCAACTACAACACCGTACCATCTATAAGATGCACTGCAGCAATGCACCAAGGCTCCTTAGACAGCACCTTCCAAACCCATGACCTCTAACAACTAGAAGGACAAGAGCAGCAAATGCATGGGAACACCATCACCTGCAAGTTCCCCTCCAAATCACACACCATCCTGACTTGGAACTATATCGCCGTTCCTTCACTGTCGCTGGGTCAAAATCCTGGAACTCCCTTCCTAACAGCACTGTGGGTATACCTACCCCACATGGATTGCAGCGGATCAAGAAGGCAGCCCACCTCCACCTTCTAAAGGGCAATTAGGGATGGGCAATAAATGCTGGCCTGGCCAGCGACGCCCACATCCCATGAATGAATAAAAAAATTACCCCCAATACCATGAGCTCCTATCTTGTGCAATAATCTTTTATGTGGCACCTTATCGAATGCCTTCTGCAAATCTAAATATACTACATCTACCGGTTTCCCTTTATCAACTCTGCTTGTTATATCCTCAAAGAACTCTAGAAAATTTGTCAAACATGATTTTCCTTTCACAAAACCATGTTGATTCTGTTTGATTGCGTTAAGCTTTTCTAAATGTCCTGCTTTTTCTTCCTTAATAATGGACTCTAGCATTTTCCCAACGACCGATGTTAGGCTGACTGGCCTATAGTTTCCTGCTTTTTGTCTCCCTCCCTTCTTGAACAAGGGCGTCACATTCGCGGTTTTCCAATCTGCTAGGACCCTCCCGGAATGCAGTGAGTTCTGGAATATTTTGACCAATGCCTCTGCAGCCACTTCCTTTAAAATCCTTGGATGCAGGCCATCAGGTCCTGGCGACTTGTCTGTCTTTAGTCCCATTAGTTTGTCCAATACTTTGTCCCTCATGATAGACACTGTTACAAGATCTTTCCTCCCATTAGCTCCATGCTTAACTGATATCTGTGGATGTTTATAGTTTCCTCCACTGTGAAGACCGATGCAAAATATTGGTTTAAATTATCTGCCATTTCCCTGTTCCCCGTTATCAATTCTCCAGTGGCATCCTCCAAGGGTCCCACGCTCACTTTAGTTATTCTCTTTTTATATACCCGTGGAAGCTCTTACTGTTTGTTTTTATATTGCTTGCCAATTTACTTTCATATTCAATTTTCTCCCTCTTTATTAGCTTTTTAGTCATCTGCTGCTGGTTCCTAAATAATTCCCAATCCTCTGGCCTATCACTAGTTTTCACTGCTTTGTATGCCTTAGTTTTTGATTGGATACTCTCCTTGACTGCCTTTGTTAACCACATTAACCGGGACATTATGTTTTTAAAGAAAGAGGGATGTTATATATTGTTATACCATCTGTAAAGTGCTAGGAACTAATTATCTAGGAACTAATTATTATGTGTACGTGTTCCGCAGGGGCCACATTCAAGGCTGCACTGCAGAATCATGTGACATGTAACAAGAAACCAGGCTGGGGCAGTCCTATGTTGCGTGATTGACTTTAAGAGTAATGTACCTTTAAGGTCTTAGTATGCTACCTGCCATTCGGACTCTGTACTGTAACACCAAGAGGCAAGACCAGCAAATAGATCGTTCTGTACCGTAATTTTGTTAGCTGTTTAATAAACCTGATCTTCAACTACCTGAACTCAATGCATCTCATTTATGTTGCATCAGACAACATAAAAAAGCTTCTCACTTCACCCTTCATTTACTAAATTGGTCCCTGGGATGAGGGAGTTGTCCGATGATGACAGGCTGAGTAAATTGGGCCTATATTCTCTGGAGTTTAGAAGAATGAGAGGTGATCTAATTGAGACATACAAGATTCTGAAAGGGCTTGATAGGGTAGAAGCCGAGAGATTGTTCCCACTGGTCAGGGAATCTAGAACACAGGGATACAGTCTCAGGATAAGGGGTCAATCATTCAGGACCGAGATGAGGAGAAATTACTTCACTCAGAGGGTGTGAATCTTTGGAATTCTCTACCCCAGAGGGTTGTGGATGTTTTATCATTGAATACAGTTAAGGCTGGGATAGATACATTTTTGGTCTTGCGGGGAATCAATGGGTATGGGGAGCAGGCAGGAAAGTGGAATTGAAGCCCAAGATCAGCCATGATCGTATTGAATGGCGGAGCAGGCTCAATGCACTATATGGTCTACTTTTGCTCCTATTTCTTGTGTTCTTGTGTCCTATACCAGGCAGCATGGAAGCTGAATGATTAAAACAAAGACTACAGCCTTTCCCAGTCTAAAGTGTGATTATTTCCAACATATGGGAACCAGAAAACAACCAGGAGACAGAATAGCCCCCCAAACACAAAACCCCCTTGCAGAGGCACCTGATACACACAATCCCCTTGCAGAGCCACCTGATACACACAACCTCCTTGCAGAGCCACCTGATACACAAAACTCCCTTGCAGAGGCACCTGATACACACAATCCCCTTGCAGAGCCACCTGATACACAGAACCCCATTGCAGAGCCACCTGATACACACAATCCCCTTGCAGAGCCACCCGATACACACCATCCCCTTGCAGAGCCACCCGATACACACAACCCCCTTGCAGAACCACCTGATACACACAATCCCCTTGCAGAGCCACCTGATACACACAATTCCCTTGCAGAGCCACCTGATACACACAATCCCCTTGCAGAGCTACCTGATACACAGAACCCCATTGCAGAGCCACCTGATACACACCATCCCCTTGCAGAGCCACCCGATACACACAACCCCCTTGCTGAGCCACCTGATACACACAACCCCCTTGCAGAACCACCTGATACACACAACCCCCTTGCAGAGCCACCCGATACACTCAGCCCCCTTGCAGAGCCACCCGATACACACAATCCCCTTGCAGAGCCACCTGTTACACACAACCCCCTTGCAGAACCACCTGATACACAAAACCCCCTTGCAGAGGCACCTGATACACACAGCCCCCTTGCAGGGTCACCCGATACACACAACCCCCTTGCAGAGCCACCCGATACACTCAGCCCCCTTGCAGAGCCACCTGATACACACGACCCCCTTGCAGAGTCACCCGATATACACAGCCCCTTGCAGAGCCACCTGATACACAAAACCCCCTTGCAGAGGCACCTGATACACACAGCCCCCTTGCTGAGCCACCTGATACACACAATCCCCTTGCAGAGCCACCCGATACACACAATTCCCTTGCAGAGCCACCCGATACACACAATCCCCTTGCAGAGCCACCCGATACACACAACCCCCTTGCAGAGGCACCCGTTACACACAACCCCCTTGCAGAACAACCTGATACACAGCATCCCCTTGCAGAGTCACCCGATACACACAACCCCCTTGCAGAACAACCTGATACACACAACCTCCTTGCTGAGCCACCTGATACACACAATCCCCTTGCAGAGCCACCCGATACACACAAACCCCTTGCAGGGTCACCCGATACACACAACCCCCTTGCAGAGCCACCCGATACACACAATCCCCTTGCAGAGCCACCCGATACACACAATCCCCTTGCAGAGCTACCCGATACACACAGCCCTCTTGCAGACCCTACATCAGTAGAGCAGCAATGGCTGCAGAACCCCACACTTCCCCTATGCTGAAATGGTCAGGATACCTCCCCGCCGCGACACTGCGGCCTCTTGCCTTGGTACTGCCAGATTTTAACGATCAAAAAGCTGAAGGCATGTGAGTGCTGAATGCCATCAACAAAATCACAGTCCAATCATTAAATTGGGAATAATTACACTTAAATTCATGCAATTGATATTAGGTTGCGTCGGGGCATCAATACTGCCATGGTACTTCCCCACCTCTGACGAAATCGACACTACAGAGCGGCACAAGGATTCGGAGCAGCTGGTTCTGTACAGATTCTCTGTCCCCCTGCCACTGAACCAGCTTTTAATAGCCGCACAAAATTAGCCCTATATGAGCACAAAATGTTGAAGGTGTCAGGATAGGTTTGAGAATGTGGTTAAAAAAGCATACCAAGGCAAGGCAAGACCAGATCCTGGTCTTTACAAATCGAGGCAGAGAGTACAAAAACAAGGAAGTTATGATGAACCTTTATAAAATACTGGTTTGGCCTCTATTGAAGGATGATGTCCAATTCCAGAATGTGAAGGCTTTAAAGAGGGTACAGAAAAATTTTATGAAAATAGTTCCAGGGATGAGGGATTTCAGTTACGTGGATCTGGGGTTGTTCTCCTTAGAGAAGAGAAGATTGAGAGGAGGTGTGTCAATAGTGTTCAAAATCATGAGGAGTCTTGACTGAGTAGATGGAGAGAAGTTGTTCCCATTGGTGGAAGGGTCAAGAAGCAGAGGACACCGATTTAAGATGATTGGCAAAAGAACCAAAGACGACATGAAGAAAAACATTTTTACACAGTGAGTGGTTAGGATCTGGAATGCACTGTCCGAGACTGGTAGTGGAGGCACATTCAATCATGACTTTTAAAAGGGAGTTGGATAAGCACCTGAAGAGAAAAAAATTTGCAGGGCTACAGGGAAAGGGCGGTGGAGTGGGACTAGATAAATTGCTTTTGCAGAGAGCCGACATGGACACGAAGGGCTGAATGGGCTCCTTCTGTGTTGTAACCATTCTAAGATTCAATATCAACGACTTAATGGGTCAAAATCCACTATACACTTTGGGGCTTCCAATAAGGAGAACCTTTTTGGTTACCATTTTCAAATGAATGTTTTCTCATTGCAAATGGAATAAGTAGAACAGCTGCAATCACTATATGGCGGCCAAGAAAAGGAAACTTCATTCTAGCCTAGGGGATGTTAAGACCAAAGATATCACCCACCTTGCTGCCCCAGAGCAGGTAATCTAACTCAGCCACAAACAGGGATTGAACGTAGGACTTCCTGTTTTACAGAGCTCAGTTCCATATCAAAGTGGGAGCCTTTAGCTAATAAAACATGGGGGAAGCCTGAGTCATATTTTATGATATTGCACACAAACACACACGCACAAATCAGGCACACACACAAACGTGCAAATCATATTCCTGTTCTCAGCCAGAACATTCACCAGTCTTGGGGGCAGAAAGAGGGTGGTGGTGAGGAAGGTTTTACAGGGGAGACAAAGCACCAAAGAGACCTGTAGCAGCAGTGATATCTGGCCCACTGCTTCCCTTCTTCAAGATGCAACTGAAAATCATTACACTTTTACGGAAACAGTTTTCTCGTCATGTAAAGGCAGAACTAGGTTAAATGACAGGAGGTGGTTCTATCCCCAGAGAATCGTGGATCTGCGGAAAAGGCTGCCAATCTGTGCGCTGAATGTTTATTCGCTGAATTCTTTCAAGTGAGAGGTGGAACTATTTCTGGCTGTGGCAGAGATCACATTGTACAAAGGGTAAGTATTGTATAACATTAATCAGGGCCAGAATGATCTGGGCTAGTTTCAGTTACCTAAAGGGGTTGGAGAGGAATTTTCCAGATTTGGCGTTTAATCTGATGGTTTACCTCTTCCAGGAAAGTACATGGCTTTCAGGGGGAGTGGGGAGTGTACACAACACATCCCAATTAAATGGGACAGGCTGGTTAGGGTTTTTTCCTGCCTGTTATTTTCATATGTTCATAAGTCAGGCCTTCAACCACCTACACTTGTTGGGGTACAGTTCCGAGGGCTCTAGTCGTCCTTCCTACCCTCCAACACCTGGGTGAAGTAACTATTCTTCAAAGGTGTATGCCGGTTAGCTGGTTAATCAACTGTTTTGGAGTGGGGTTGTATGACAGCTCAACCTGATCTTGTCTTCCATTCCCTTCAACAACATGAAGCCCTTAAGGCAGTGTCCAAGCAATTCCCTCTCGGCATGGGCCTAACAGCACAAAACTGTCTCAAGTTCAGCAATAAATATCAGGTGTTCCATTCCTCACCACAACATCCCTCAACAAGATGAGGACGAAAAATAAATGCATTTAAACAGTATCATACAAGACCAAATTTGATACACAAGATTTTTCCACTCCTTCAATGATGATTTTCATTTTTACATAGAATTGCATAGAGTATCCAGCACAGAAATAGGCCATTCGGCCCGATTGGTCTCTGCTGGTGTTTATTCTCCACATGAATTTCCTCTCATTCCAATAATCTTATCTCAGCCTTTCAGCATACCTTTCATTTCCCTTTTCTCTCCTGTAGTCACCTAGTTTCATTTTGAAAAGATCTAAGCTATTTGCCTCAACCACTTCCTGTAGTAGCGAGTGCTACATTCTAACCATTCTCTGAGTAAAGGCATTTCTTATTATTTCCCAATTGGAATTATTATTAACTATGTTGTCTTTATGACCCTTAATTTTGGATTCGCCCACAAGTGGAAACATCCTCTCCACATCGACCCTGCCCAACTCATTCATCATTTTAAAGACACCAATCAGGTCACCTCTTAAGTCTTCTCTTTTTCTAAAGAAGAATTTGTGAATGCATTGTCCTTAACCTGTGGCCACTAGAATTATCACGCATGCAGCTGGAACAGCACAAAAAAAGGATTGTGGCCAAATACTAAAATTGAAGTTTGCATGCACAATCTTCCAAGAGGAAGACTAGATGGATGTTGATAGATCTCAGATTCCAGTTTCATTTCTCACTCTTTCACAACAAACCTTGACCTTTCAACCATTTAAAAAATCAATAGGGTCAGCTTTTAGCCAAACACAAACTGCGATTTCATCACAAAACTTCACT
The DNA here is from genome assembly GCF_036365525.1 of Heterodontus francisci. Classification (NCBI taxonomy): domain Eukaryota; kingdom Metazoa; phylum Chordata; class Chondrichthyes; order Heterodontiformes; family Heterodontidae; genus Heterodontus; species Heterodontus francisci. Next base: position 73,364,935 of record NC_090396.1, on the reverse strand, counting down.
GTCAAAGGAATTCCAGTCAGTGAAATATTAGGAACCAAAAGCTCTTCTGAATCAATAAAACTTTGCTTTCAGAACTTTTTGGTATCTCACATTCTACAATGTTAGTTTTTCTTTGAGGGGTCTTAATAACTGCTCATAACAGCCCTTTCAGATCATCACGTAATACAATGGGGCATAGAGTTTACTCTTTAAATAAGTTTTAAAAGGTTTACGCAAGTTACATAGTGTAACCTCAACTGTCCAGAGAGTACTTTGAAAAAATATACATACATTTTTGAGACAATTGATCCTGTCACCTTCCAGCTCAGCTGGAGTGAGAGAGGCTGTGATGATGAATCATCACACAACTGCTGCCTGCACTATGGAATCAGGCTGTTAGTGGGTAAGAGTCCGAACAGCCTTGGTAAACCTCAAAGCACAGATGAGACAAAACTCGGCCTGAATTATAATTTTTTAAGAACGTATTTTGGACCAGATAGGCAGTTGGAATACATCAGTTAGTAAACTGACAACAACAATTAAGCAATATTGCACCTATAAAAGCGAATTGTGCCAGATATCCTTTACCTAAAATAAAAGTGTTATGACCGAGGCGGGAGGAATGCACTGTTTATTCTAGTGCCACTTCTCTACAGGTCACAACGTATATTTAAGTTCTTTCCCCCTTACTGATATGGCCAATTATAGACTCTATTTTTATCCCAGAATAAAACATATCAACCAGGTTTCTTTAATAAACAACAAAATTATAAGTTTATTATAAAACAAGTCTTAACCAGTAATGAAGCAAAGCATAAACACACAAATAGAAATATAAAAGTTCTCTTTTTACCTTAGCCCCTCACACTCACACACACACACACACTCACACATACAATGGTTAACTGGAAAAATAAAGGGATTTTTGTTTTTTGAGCTCTCTTACAAACAAGAAAATACTTGCTCATCCTTGAAGAAATAGTAGATAAGATATGTTGTGTTCCAAAACTGGCATACAGCCTGGCCTCCAAGTACACGTAGACGGGTCATTGGGATCTTTTAGAACGGTTCGTTTCAGGCAGCGTTGAGAATTAATTTAGCAGGCTTTTCTCCAAAGACAGGAGATGAGATGAGTTGACACATTGGACTTCTCAGGGTCTTTTAGAGAGGTGCTGGAACGCTGAGCTGGGTTGTGGTCTTCTCTCTTTCCTTGGGAATTCTCTTCTGTCCTTGGAAGTTCTCTCCCTTTTTATACTGTTCAACCCTAACTCACAACAATTCAAAAGCAAAACCGACAACAGGAGGCCAACCTTTTGACCTCCATCAATCTTGACCTGTCACTTCTTTGTAAACAACTTCTCCAAAGGTCCAAAGTGCTCTGTTGTTTATTGAGCTGTAAGTCAGGTGGTTTCCCAGAAAGGCTTGCTGTTGTTGCTGGAAGTCAGGAAGTTTCCCGGAAAGGTTTGTTTCCTCACAAGACCTCTCAGTGCCCCTTTTAAAAAACATTTCCAGGGACTGTTTTTCAAAGTCAAGTGGCCTTTACATGACCCCATTTGAAAACCCCAAAGTTTAACATTTCTTCAATCTTTCAAAAATAAATCCGCAAAAAATGTATTCAACAAAACATAGAGGCACTTTTGTAATAAAAGCAAAATACTGCGGATGCTGGAAATCTGAAATAAAAACAGAAAGGGCTGGAAATACTCAGCAGGTCTGGCAGCATCTGTGGAGCGGGAAACAGAGCTAACATTTCAGGTCTGTGACCTTTCATCAGAACTGATATATATCTTTTGCTTACACTGTCTACAGAATTTTGGCCACACACCAGAATTATCAAGTACTTACTACAGTGGTGAGGAAAACTTGTGATTTATGAAAACCTCCTGGTCTGTGAAATACAAACCAGGGTCTCTCATTGATCAATAATCAAACCAAAAACAATTCCTTTCTGGATCATTACTAATAGACATCCTTTCATTGTACTCATGTCTATCTTCCAACATGTATCACCATACCTTTATAAACATTAAAATCAAGCTAACATTTCTTAACCCATCTGATTGTTTCAGATCTCTGTTGCATAATTAGACCTGCCTCCAACACCATCTCATTATTGCTAATGGACTGTTACATTCATGTTTTCTTCCAAAATGTATTATACACATATATCTACATTAAAATCCATCTAACATTCTTAGTCCTGTTATTTGATGAATCCAGATCTTTTTGAATGGTGTCTCTTTCCCTTGCGTCACCTGGCTACTTAGTTTGATACAATCAGCAAATTCTGTAACGTTACAAGTAGTATTCTCTAAATGGTATGACCTGTAGGGAGTCCAGAGCATATCTCTGCAGAACTCCACAAATCACAGGCACCCAGACTGATTTATTTTGTCCATTTGTCACCATCTTCTGCTTCCTTTTGCCAACCTAGCTGCTAATCCACGTGGCACAATTCCCATTAATGACACAAATCTTAATTTACAATGGACGTCCCACATCTGGAATGTTATCAAATGCCTTTTAAAAATCCAAGCAAATTATATTAACCAGATAGCAAGGCATGAACTATTAGTTCTAAGTCAATACCAATTGCTCCTTTAGGCCTCTGCACTCTTTAAAATTGGCAGCATACCTTAATGCTCTCTAATACACTACCTATTACACGTTAGGCTAACTGGTCTATAATTCCCAGGATCGCTCTTCTTTCAAGCATTAGGATAACATCTGCTATCCTCTAGTCCTCAGCACCTGTGCCAGCATTCACTTGTCAATCTATATATATAAAGTCAGAAGTACATAAGCAAGCCAGTTATTTCATTTTGGTTTGTGTTGGTGTGGGAATTTTACAAATTGACCAGGAGCTAGGAATTTGCAGGCACCTAGTAATCATGGCCTTGATGAAAATCTGGCTGAGGGGTGATGACACCTTCCCTTTAAATGAAGCCTCCCCACCTGGCTATACCTTCCGCCACTTGCGTCACCAAGACTGTCATGGTGGTGATGTGGCTCTCATCACCAAATCACACCTTGCCCTGACCCCTGCATCTCTGACATTTTCTCCTCCTATGAGTATCTCACCTTGTTCCATCCCTCTCACCCCATTCTCTACTTCCAACCTAAGTACAATAAAAATGTTATCGCCGAGAGATTTTCACTGCTTTCCTCCCTCAGGCTCTGCACTGAACGACTTCTCATCCTCGGTAATTTCAACCTCCATCTCATGATTCTCTGTCTCCTTTGACTTCACTGCCCTCTTATCATCCCTTAATCTCTCCCTCCAGGTAAATTCCCCAACCCATATACACAGCCACCCCATTGACCGTGCCATCTCATATAGCCTCACTACTCCCATCGCATCAATCACAGATATGGCTATCTCTGATCATTTCCTTAGATTACTCATCACCCATATCCCTATTCCACAACCCAACCCTATTTCCTTCTGTATTCCCTGGAAAAAATTATCCCCTAATTAGCTTACAACTGCCCTTTCAAAACCCCAAGTGTGTAGCCTTTGGCCCTCCATTCATCACAACATTTCTGCAGCTACTGATTTGCTCAACTGCACTCTCACCTCCACCTTCGATGCCTCCCCAATAAAGCCATTACTCTCTCTGACCCTGGCCTGTCCTCCTGGTACAGCCCTCATCTTCACTCCCTAAAGACAAAGGGAAGCAGACTTGAACAGATATGGCAGATAACTAGTTTATCCATTCACCGCCAGATCTAGCTGGATCACATAATGTCCTGGTCGTCTGCCAAAACTGTTTATATTCCAAAATCATCCTGAAATGCAGCTTCTTTCCTCTACTGCAAACCATCCTCTTAAATGTCTCTCCCCTGACTCCTCAAACTTCACCTCCAACAATAAATGTGGGAGCTCATGGTCTTCTTTGTCATTGAGATTGGGACCATTTGATCAGCTGCCTCTGCCGCATCCCTAGCTTCCACTAGCCCACTGGGCCAAATTTCCTCTAAAGCCCTCCTGTGCCCCAGACCTGAACTTGCATCTTTCTCCAGTTTCTCTCCTATCTCCCTTCATGTCCTCTCTGAGCTCATCTTGACCATGAGACCCACTTCCTGCTCCATCTATTACCACTAAACTGTGGACCACCCAACTTCCCTTCCTAGTCCCCATGTTAGCTTATATTGTTAATTGTTCTCTTTCTCCATGTACTGCCCCTCTCTCCTTTAAATCTGCCCATATCACCCCTCTCTTCAAAAAACTAAACCTTGATCCCACCATCCTTGCTCTTATATTCAAGAAAGGCAGTTAGTAAAGGATAGTTCCAGAGTTTGGGGTCTAGGCAGCTGAAGACACAGCCACTAATGGTAGGTCAAAGCAGGTGGGAGATTTTTTAAAATTCATTCATGGGATGTGAGCGTCACTGGCTAGGCCAGCATTTATTGCCCATCCCTAATTGCCCTTGAGAAGGTGGTGGTGAGCTGCCTTCCTGAACTGCTGCAGTCCATGTGGGGTAGGTACACCCACAGTGCTGTTAGGAAGGGAGTTCCAGGATTTTGACCCAGCGACAGTAAAGGAACGGCGATATAGTTCCAAGTCAGGATGGTGTGTGACTTGGAGGGGAACTTACAGGTGGTAGTGTTCCCATGCATTTGCTGTCCTTGCTCTTCTAGTTGGTAGAGGTAGCGGGTTTGGTATCTAGGGTAAACATTTTTAATAAAAGTTACTTACACTGTGCCATCAACATAGAAAACAGTCAAGGTTTTTCATATTTTGGGCTGAAAAATGCATCAAATGTACTGTCAAAAATCAAAGTTTTTTTTAGTGGGTGCATGTAGTCAGTTCCACACCCTCACTTAATCAAGAAATAAATCTTGTAAAATTCACTTCTAAAATTGCCCCATCGTACCCTAAAGGGGAAAATAATGCACCGTTTTTGATATTATTCCACTGTGCAGTTACATGTCCCATGTCAGTAACTGTAGATCTGGTAATCTCCCTTTAAATCTATTGCCTGACCCCTATAAGCCTATCCAGTTATGCAACAAATGTCCTGTGTGTGTGGTCAGAGAAGCCAGAGTTGATTTAGCTGATGTTTAGGATTCAGGCACATGGCACAGCAAGGTCAGTTTTACAAGAGATTTCCACTTGCATTTTGCAATGAACAATTGCAGGATCCAAATGACTGATTTTCACGAACATGATCCCAGCTTTTGGGAAAGGGCATACACGGGACAAGTTAAACTGCCTTTTCCATCTACAGATGCGGACGGACCTGCTCTACATTCCCAGCAGTTTCTGTATTTATCTCAGATTTCCAGCATGTGCAATTTATATTTTCCTTTTTTATTACCAGACCACCATTTATTTCCTAGCCTCGATCCGCTTTGCCATTTGCCATATGCACAGCAAGAACACGTTTTTAAGTAGTGTCTTTCTATTTAGCCGATAGAAGGCATAATAGTTTTGGACAGATCACAAAGGTTTCCTGAACAATGTAATAAATCTTGCTGCTGGCTGAAAGAATACTGGTACAACCTCAGTAAGACTGTTAGTGTTAAAATACGAGATATGAACCCCCAGACCATTTAATTTAAAGAATTACCCAACAAGATTTCAAGTTTTAAGACTTTTATTATAACAACTAAAATAAAAGAAATCCCCATTAATAAATTGTACTTTGTAAGTAGCTGATACCCCAAATTACAAAGAAAGGTTTTTTATTTACTTATTAAAACATTTGAAAACCTCACATCACACTTGTATGTTACACAGTCCTCTTTGATGGCAAAATCTTTGCGGTTAAAAGTCCCAAACTCCTCCCAGTTGCAATGGTTGGATCTCCCTGACGTTTCTCAAAGGCAATGTCCTCTTTGCTCACTTCTCTGAGCACTTTCGACCTGGATGTCCGTGAATAAAATGATTCCTGGTGATCCTGTTTACCTTCTCTGCAAACTCCAACTTTCAAAACAGGTTCAAGTCTTCACAGTCTTTAGCTGTATCAATTTTTTTCTGAGAGCAGGTGTTCCCTCTCTATCTGCCTTCAGGCTGCCACTGCTGGTTGTCTTCCTTTCTTACAACCTACTCTGAGGCTGCAACTGCTGGTTTCCTTTCTTACAGCCTGTCTGCCTTCAGAAAATCTGTAAAATTTATCTGGAATCACTGACTCCTTGCTTCCCCCGCCTCGACAAAAAATACATAAAAGGGGCCTGGGGTATAAAGGCCACCTTAAGAGAAGAAAAACGGAGTTAGATACAATTGCATGGGAAGGTGGTGCTGTGGGGGGTTGTGGGGGTGTGGGGTGGAATGTGCGCGTGGAGTGGCTGTCACCTTCCCGATGCCTCCGAATTTAGTCTGGGGCAGGGAAAGCTAAAGATGGCCTTCCCGCTCAGAGGCCAATTGAGGCCCTTAAGTGACCAATTAATGGCCACCTAATGACCTCTTCCTGCTGCCACTGGCATTTTACCAGCAGCAGGGGGTGCCTCTGCCACGTGAGGCAGCCTTCCCATGCAATTTTATGGTCCACCCTGCCTCCGTTCCCTCCGAGGAGGCACATAAAATTCAGCCCTATATATTCTCTAGTTGGGCATGCAATGACAAGGGGGCCATCTTTTAAAAACAGTGACTGAGTGAGCAGCAAAGTTGAGAGTAATGTTTTTATGCAGCAGGTAGTTGGGAGTGTGGGATGCTTTGCTAGAGGGAGCAGTTGACACCAAGACTGCTGCATCTTCTGTAGGAAGTGGAAAAACTATTTAAAGCAAGGGAAGGTGAAGGGGTATGGGGAGAGCCCAAGGTCATGGGATTAGTTTTGGATCACTCTAGCAAAGAGGTGATGCCACAGGCACGATGGACTGAAAGGCTTCCTTCTGCTTGAGGCTGCCCAGTAACTCAAGGTGGGTTTGAGGGGGAGGTGCCCTCCTCCATGAGCAATCTGTGGCCCAGAGAGGGCCCCCAGCAGCAAAGGTCGCTCCTGTGGCATCACGCAAACCTCTGCCCTCAGCTTTTGCAGTTTCAGGGAATTAGGTATTGAATCCCTAGGTTTCTCTGTTCATCACATGTTTCAGCACCCTTCCATTGAGGGCATACTACAATTCCTTGCTTTCCTCCCAAAATGCATTACCTCACACTCATCTACATTAAATTGAATCATCACTTGTCTACCCAATTCCTCACCTGCCGATGCCTCCCTGAAGTCTTTTGCAGTCTTCCTCACTCTTTACCAAACCTCCTACTTTTGTTTAGTCACCACATTTCAACATTACCCTCCCTATATCAAAGTCCAAATCGCATACACACAGCAATAAAATGGACCCATCACTGACCCTAGAATACATCAGCCCAACCCTTCTCCAATCTGAGCAACATGCATTTACTCCAACTTTCCTATATTACAACAGCGACTTCACTTCAAAAGTACTTCATTGGCCGTAAAGTGCTGGTGGTCTTGAAAAGCACTATACAAATGCAAGTCTTTCTTTCTTTTTCTTCGTTTCCTGTCTGACAACCAATTTTCCACCAATGCTGTTACATTTCCTCTTGTACCATACACCTAAATATTTATAACAAGCCTCTTGGAAGACAGCTTATCAGACGCCTTCTGAAAATTCATATACACTACATCCACTACACTCCCTTTATCTACCCACTTGGTTACTTTTCCAAAACCCCTTAAATTCATCATGCACAATTTGCTTTTAACAAACCATGCTGACTATCCTTGAGTTTCTAAATGCTTACTAATTTAATCACTCACTATGAATTCTGAGAGTTTGCTGTAACTGGTCGATAGTTATCCATTTATCCTTCCCTTCCTTCTTAAACAGAAGCACAACATTGGCAACCTTTCAGTCTCATAGCATAATTTGTAGATCCAAACAAGATTGAAAAATTGAGGTAAATGCCTTTTCCATCTCCTCTGACTTCCAGCGTGCATGTCATCAGAGCCCAATGAGTAATCAGTCTTAAATTCTGCTAATTTTTTTCAGAACCAATTCCTTCTTTAAAATTATTTCTAAAAATTATTCCAAATTCTCCTCGACTACACCAATATTCTCATTTCTACCATCATATAGAAACACCGATGCTCAATATTTAATATTTTCACCATCTAGTGCAATTAGACTCCCTTCTTGGGTTCCTAAATAGTCCTTTCCTCTTCTTAACTAATATAAATGTTCCACCATCTCTTGTGCTGACAGTCACAGAACGCAATCTTGTGTGGATCTTGGGGGCCGCTGCCAGCAAAAAGGATTATTCAGTTCTGCATTTGCCTGAGAACAGCAGCAGGTGGAAGTACAAAGAGGAGAGCGTGGTGTGGGGAATTTGGCAACACTCTCTTGAATCGAGAGCTGATGTATAAAAACAGGTCAAAGTAAAAGGTGGCACCTTCCCTGCACCAAAGGTAGCCAAGGAAGAGTAGGAACACACACAACCTTCAGCTGCCATTTCTTTCTGGTCGCAGCCAGCTGGATAGTCCGCCTGCTAGCACAGAACAGTGATATGGTTTACACTCTGTTGACAGGAACAAACCCTCAACAGTTATCAGAAAAGGTATAGCATCCAGAAGTGAAACATTCTAGTTGCAACTTTCTGCTGCTTGTGAAACTACTGTGACCACAAAGACGCACTTTATGGGCAGCACTATAAAATGGACAACCTGTTTCAATCAATTTTACAAGTACCACTTCACTGCAAATACCTTCAGGATTTGCTCCATTATAGTTGTTGGATCAAAGTTGCAGCAGAATTATCCAGATTGAAACTGTACCATGACTCTGTTTGAAATGTTTTGTTAGAGCAGCCTTTTTTCTTTTCCTGTCAGTTATGGTGAGTCAGAGGACATGCTGAAAGATTGAGAGGGATACAGGGAGAGGAAGTGGATAGAGATGAACTGTTTCTTTTCTGGTTCTCACTCAAACGGTATAATGGGATAATGGAGATTTTTTTTGTTTGGACAGGCTTAAATTTCAGTGGCAGTTTAGCTCACTCAATAAATAGTACTCTTATTTGCATCAGGAGGTTGTATGTTCAAGCCTGCTTCAGACCTTCAGCCTGTAATCTAGACTGACACTCCAGAGCAGTACTGAAGGAGGGCTGTATTATTGGAGATGGCATGCTGTAAAACAATGCTAAACTAAGGCCTGAGCTGGATGTTAAAGAACCCATGGTTTGGTTCCTCTGGTGGACTAGAAAACATTTCTCCCCTCCTCCAATGGGTTCAAAAATAGCTTAACATTCTGGACATTGAGCCACATAAGGAGACATTAGGACAGGTTTCAAATCGCTTCATGGACTTGCCCCTCCCTCTCTCTGTAATATATTTCAGCCCTACAACCCCATGAGATCTCTGCACTCACAAATTCTGGCCTAATGAACATTCCTAATTTTGATCACTCCACCATTGGTGGTGCCTTCAGCTCTCTAGGCCCTAAGCTCTGGAATTCCCTCCCTATCTCTCTAAGTCTCTCTTGTCTCCTTTATTTTGCTCCTTAAAATGTACCTCTGGCCAAGCTTTTGGTCACCTGTTCTAATATCTCCTTATGTGGCGTGGTATTCAATTTTGTTACATAACATTTCTGTGAAGCACCATGGGATGTTTTATTATGTAAAGGTGCTATATGAATGCAAGCTGTTGTTGATAGAGGTCTTTCAAATTATGAAGGGATTTGACAGGGTAGACGTAGAGAAGATTCTTCCACTTGTTGGGGAATCCAAAACTAGGGGCTATGAATATAAGATAGTCACTAATAAATCCAAAAGGCAATTCAGGAGAAACTTCTTTACCCAAAGAGTGGCAAGAATGTGGAATTTGCTACCACATTGAGTGGTTGAGGTGAGTATCATCAATGCATTTAAGGGGAAACTAGATAAACATATGAGGGAGAAAGGAGTAGCAGGATATGTTGATAGGGTGAGATGAAGTAAGGTGGGAGAAGACTCACATGGAGCATTAGCACCAGCATTGAACTGTTGGACCTAATGGCCTTTTTCTGCGCTGCAAATTGTGTGTAATTGTTTGATTCATATTTGAAGCTTTGTTGCCTTTTTGTTTGCATTTTTAAACTCCATTAACTCTACAGAACCAGAGTGGCAGCATGTTACACTACTGCCTCAGGTAGATGTGGCTCTTCAAAATAAATATGTAATCGGTTCTGCAGAGTGTGCAATTGTGTTGCACACCATCTAGCTTCCAATATTTCCAACTGGTGTTGGAGAGCTACTGACAATTGTTTAAAAAGCAGTTAGTTGCTACAAGCAGGTAAGTTAAAAGTATTCAGTTGTTGAAGTGTTTCTTTCCTCCAGTGTGTGGGCGAAAATGATAAAAAATGAATCAGTGATAGGAACTAGATATTCAAGGAATATCAATATCCTCAATTGTATGGACCTGCTGCTTTGCTTTATCTGTGACGGTACAAATGGGCAAACGGTTCAATAAAAAACTGAAAGGCTTTATTAAGTTTTATTCCCCAGCTTCAGTGTTGGCAGGTCAGCAAATGGCACCGTTACAATTTAAAATGTGGGATTACTAGAAACAAGAAATTCTCTCAAAAAATGTTCACTGTCTCTGAACTACTCTATTCTTTTGACCTTCTAGTCAGCGATGTCAGAAACCAATAATAAGTCTTGTACAATATATGTCGACTCTCCAAAAGAGGGACATGGTCTGTGTCTCATTAATATCACCGAATTAGATGGGGCAGGTTGCAGTTTCAAGGTAGAATTTCAACTTTGCTTTATGTCCTAAGGGCCTTTGAATAAATTTTACCCTTTCAATCATACAATGGCATTATAAAATCATGAAGAACAGTCCTAGGCTTATAGCCTGCAGACAGCAATTTAAAAAACGACGCAAGACTCTTCATTTCTTTTGAACCATCAGCCCAGGGTGCTGCATGGGATAAGACAGCTATCAGGAATGGCCTGGTTTTGGTTGAAGCATCACTATATCACGAAATTGCAAAAGGATTGAACTAATGCCATGTTGCAGGGTGTGAAAGATCTCCTGTCGATTGAGCTGGGTTCTATCACACAACAGGCAAACATGAGGAAGTGCAGTACTTAGCCACTGCACAATTCCTCTTCGTCATCATTGCAGATGAAATGAAACCACCACTATACTTTGTTACTTCCTTAGTGATCCGGGTTCATTCATCAGCCAGGAAGCAAGCGATTTATAAGCCTCATTTACTGTTGCCATTCTCTTGTCATAATTTTTTTAAAACAGCAGCACACACTGCAACATACTTTGGATGTGTTCCAGCCTGTAGTTATAACTGTACATTTTATAATTAAAATTAAATGCACCAGGAAAATCAATTTTTATGAAATTAATTTCTCAATAAAAATTCAGTGTACAGCAGTTCAACACTGAGCCAAGAATTAACATAAATGGATCTAACTAGTACACAAGAATTGCATTTTAATTTTTTCCTTGCCCCCATTTAGTATTGAACATTTACAGGGAATAACCACCTTTTAGTTTAAAAACAAATTCTCTGCAAGTTTTATGCTCCACAGAAATGGAATTATATTCTACTTGTTCCTCTCAGCAAAAACATCAAACATTCCCAGGGCAGGTACAGCATGGGGTTAGATATTGCGAGGTTGCAGCCCCTCTTTGAGTATCTGAAGGGGCTGCTCCTCAAATTCTGGCTGCACTTCAGTCCCACGCTCCTGATCTTTGGGCACCCGGTGCGGAGGGGCTTGGGCCGGGAGGAGGACGACATAGAGAGACCTCCACCGGGGTTTCCCCTCGCCGCCAGATGACAACAAGGACTGTCAGGTCGTGTCCGGCCGGCTGATGAAGGCGAGGAAGTGGAGAGTGTGCAGGAGCAGCCCATACAGGAAACCCCTTCACGCCATTTGTATTGGCATGGAGGGCATTTCCGAGAGGCGGCTTGGGTTGTGTGGGACCGACTCCCGAGGAGGGTTTCGTGGTCTGGGTCCGATGAGCAGTTCCAGTCGAGCAGGGGTCAGCTCAGCCGGGAGCACTCCGCACTCCCGATCCCCTTCGTCACCCGCAGTGAGGGGCATCCTGGGGGATTCAGCTACTCCTCCACCCGTCAGTCTGTCCCCGGAGCTGGCTGCCCAGACAGCCAAGGCGCTCTCCTCCACTGGCGGGGGAGCGCCCTGACTGGAGGCGACCATGTTCCAGACTCTGAATAGATCCCGGTAAAAGACAGGCAACTCTCTCAGGGAGACATGGCTAACGTTCTCCGCCGGGAGCTGCGTGTCGTCTGGAAGGCAGTGCCCCTGGCGGAAAAAATACGTCGCCAGCGCACACCATCTGGGAGGACGCTCGACGTACAGGTATCTCTGCAGGATCCGAAGGTGGAAGTATCTAACCCCATTTTTTTTTTTTACCCCCGTACTGTACCTGTCCTGGCAGTGTTTGATGGGGACAGTGTAGAGGGAGCTTTACTCTGTAGCTAACCCCCGTACTGTACCTGTCCTGGGAGTGTTTGATGGGGACAGTGTAGAGGGAGCTTTACTCTGTATCTAACCCCCGGTTTTTTTTCTTCTTTTTTAAGGTGGCCTTTATACCCCAGGCCCCTTTTATATTTTCACATCGAGGGGGCCTTTATTGCTCAGGCCCCCTTTATATACATAATTTTAAAATAACTTTATTAAAACCAGATAAATAAACAAAACTCAAATTAAAATGCCATTCTCGGCGTCGACGATGCACTCCAGTCCTTGCGGTGCCCACCGGTCGTGGAAGGCCTCAAGCGTACCGGCTCGAGTCCTCCCCCTTTATGTCGGGGACCTGGGGTGAAAGGTGCTGCACAGGGCAGTCCCATGGAATAGGTTTTTAAGCAGGTTCACAGACTCCCAGGCCGCCTGTACTTTCTGCGGCCTGGACGAGTCCGTGTTCCATGTATATATGGAGTGTGCGAGGTTGCAGCCCCTTTTTGAGTATTTGAAGGGGCTGCTCCTCAAGTTCTGGCTGCACTTCAGTCCCACGCTCCTGATCTTTGGGCACCCGGTGCTGAGGGGCATGGGCCGGGAGGAGGATCTCCTCGTCAGTCTGCTCCTGGGTCTGGCCAAGGTGGCAATTCACAGATGCAGGCTGCGGGCCATCAGGGGGTGGGGGGGGTGTCCGTCCTCCCTGATTGCCTGCCCCTCTTCTGCGGTTTCGATCGCGCCCGGGTGTCCCTGGAGAAGGAGCATGCGTTGTCCGCCGCTACGCTTGAGGCCTTCCGCGACCGGTGGGCACCGCAGGGACTGGAGTGCATCGTCGACGCCGAGAATGGCATTTTAATTTGAGTTTTTTGTTTATTTATCTGTTTTAAATAAAGTTATTTTAAAAATATGTATATAAAGGGGGCCTGAGGAATAAAGGCCACCTCGACATGAAATATATAAAAGGGGCCTGGGATATAAAGGCCACCTTAAAAAAAAAACAGGGTTGGATACAGAGTAACGCTCTCTCTACACTGTCCCATCAAACACTCCCATACCAGAGAACGCATGGGTTAGATACAGAATAAAGTTCCCTCTGCACTGTCCCCATCAAACACTCCCAGGACAGGTACAGCACTGGGATTGGCTGGGCAATTAGGAGCACTTCCTGCCAGCAATCAGGGGAAGCAGCTGCACCTGTGCTGCAGCAACGGCAGAGTGGAGATTGCAGCAAATGGAGAAAGGAGACTGGAGTAATTGGAGAAAGTGGAGAGAGGTGAATGCAGAGTGGAGAGAAACCATCAAGGAAGGCTGCAATTGTTTTGGAGAGGTGGGTGTCGGAGCACCTGAAGAACTCTTAAGTTTGGACTGTTTGGGGGAGGGAGAAGAGGCCAGAAGACTTGGGCGGGGCTGCCAAATCCAGTAGGGGGCCCCTGTATTTGTATTGGTGCTTGCACACAGGGAGCTCCCTCCCCACCACAACTGCCTGCTCGGGACGGCTGGAGTTGCCCGGGTGAAGACTTTTTTTGTTAAAAGCAGAAGAGGAGAGTACCGGGCGGCTCCAGCCAGCCCGGGCGAAGAAGCCTCCCCCAACTGGAAGACAACAAACAGTTTTGGACTAATTGTTATAAAGGTGCTCAAACTGGCAGGTGGATCAAACATCCCTTTCAGCCTTTCTCTCCCTTCCTCCACTCAGTCACCTATCCTCCACTTTTCCTTTACCTTCCTACCCCTATCCTCCTCTACTCCCACTCCACTTTGTTTAAAGTTTGTTTGTTTTTTGTTTCAATTGTGTAAATTTGCTTTGTTTCTTGGGGGTGGACATGGCTCTTAGACCCCATGGCAAGCCCTCCTTCGACGGTGGCGGGGCCTTCCCGTACATATGCTGCTGCGGCTACTGCAGCTGCACCTGTTGCCCCATCACCGTTTGCTTTATTAACATCGAAGCATGGGGTCAAGAGCTACATCCACCCAAACATTACTATAGAGGTATGTGTGAAAGCAATGGCCGAGGTTGTCGGCCCGTCGGCCATTGTTGCAGCCTCTAAAATGTACGGGAAGGCAGTGTTATTCCTGAGGACCGAGCGGGCGGTGTCCCTGGCTCTGAGTAAAGGGCTCACCGTGGGCGGGACCTTTCTGCCAGTGGACCCCCTGGAGGCCAACGTCCCGCCCTTCATTCCTGGTGAGCTCCTCCTTCCCCACCTGCACCATCTGGGGGAGGTAAAGACGGGGCTCATCCCAGTCCCGCTCGGTCTTCGGGAGAACAGCCTCCGACACGCGTACTCCTTCCGCTGCCAGTTATTCATGCAGCTGGCGCGGGAGGAGGTTACAGAGGGTCACTTCAATGTAGAGTTCCAGGGGACGGCCTACCGCGTCTTCTGGACCTTGGATGGGGTGCGGTGCCATGTCTGTAAGGGGGTGAGGCATGTTCGTAAGAACTGCCCCAACCTCCTGGCTGCCAACTCCAACTCGGGGGCCCAGGGTGGCGCTGCTGCACCTCTTCCCAACCCCCCTACACCTCCACCAGATACCATTCAGTCGGTACCGGAGGCTGTGGTTTTCACGGCCTCCGGCAGGGAGGTGGGGTGACCGTCCAAGTGGAAGGAAGGCGCGGAGGAGAAATAAGCATCGAGAGGCGCGTCCCCTGGACACCGTGACAAAACCCGAGTCTGAGCTCAGCACAAAGCCCAATCTCGGGGAGTCAACTTGCCCCAGAGCTGGGCTCAGGCCCAGGGTGAATAAAAAAAAAGAGTGCGCAGGCAGAGGCCTCTGATGACATGGAGGTCTCTGAGCCTCCGCACCCAACTGGGAAAAACAGGAGAAGGCACCCCTCCATGGAGGTAACAAGGGGCCCTGAGGCGCAGGGTCCATCTGTTGGAGGGGAGCTGTCCCCTGTTTCGGGTCCCCAGGTTTCCCCTACCGTCACCACCAAGGCTACAAAGTCTGGGCAGGAGCTCCCTATTCCTCAGGCTGGAGGGGAGGGGAAGGCCCCTCCTGAAGGAGTAAGTGGGGCCCTGCTTGTGGTGAGGGAGCCTGCGGACATTGCCCATTCTGCCACTGCCACTGGGTCGGGTGTCCTGAGTAGAGAGGAGGGCGAGGCCCCTAAGGGTTGGCCCTCCCAGCCGGAGTTCACCACCAACCAGGAGACACCCGACCCAGTTATAACCGAGAATGCTGCCCCATCTGCTGGGCCTGTGGGTGCTGGCGGAGCGGGAGATGGCCTCCTCTCTCCGCCTCCGGTCTCGGCTCCGGCTGGATTTCCGGAGTCAGGAACTTCTGTCTCCCCTGGACCACTCATTGGCCTGGGGACGGAGGTGGAGGGGGGTCCTGAACTGCTGGCGCCCACAGGCTCCAGTTTCATGGGAGAACCCAGAGAGGACTCCTCCGCCATCGATCCTGGGGGTGGGATCGTGACGGAGGCGGGATCAGCTGGCGCGGCCGGGACGTCCGCCCCACAGTGTGTGGTGGATGTGTCGGCCGCTGGCGGTGACGACCCGGAGGAGGATGGGGATTCGGTGTAGGGCACAGATGACCTTGATTCCATCGCCAGTGAGGTGGTGGAGTCCCTCGTGCCTCCCACCGAATCTCCTCTCATCCCCAAGGCGGAACTCCGGGATTTCCTCGCGGCTTGCAGGGGTTGTCGCAATAAAGTTCAGCTGGCCCTCGGTCGTTGGTCGAATCTGGCGCTGATCAGACAGTCCGTCCATGCCGCCCTCAAGAAAGCGGGCAAGCATGCGGGTGTGAAACTGGTTGAGAGGTGCCGTTTTAATGTGTTCCTCAATGGGTTGCTGGGGGAGTGGAGGGCCAGGTGCACTTCCACTCCCTCTTCATAGTGACGGGTTTTGAGTACCTTTGGCATGAAGATAACCATAGCCAGCCTCAACATCAACGGAGGCAGGGGGTCTCACCGCAGATTTCACAATCTCTCAGTCCTGAGGGAAGGGAGATACGCGGTGAGCTTTCTGCAGGAAACCCACACCGTTCTGGGAAATGAAGCCACTTGGCTCCTGGAGTGGCAAGGTGGGGTCTACATGAGTCACCTCACCCCTATTTCTAGTGGGATGGCTATCTTGTTGGCCCCGACTTTTCAGCCGGAGATCTTGGGGGTCAAGGAGCTAGTGGCGGGCCGCTTGCTCCACCTCGCCGTTCACCTGGGTAGCGTGCCGCTCCACTTTGTGAACGTGTACGCGCCCAAGCCCGGCGCGTTGCAAGCGCGCTTCTTTGAAGAAGTGTCCGCTCTCTTGAGCTCCATCGATAGCGGCTAGTGCATCATCCTCGGGGGAGATTTTAACTGCACCCTCGAGGTGGGGGATCGTTCCGGTCCCCAGCGCGGCAAAGCGTCGGTGGAGAGGTTGAGGGGACTGATCAGCTCCCTTAACTTGGTGGACGTCTGGCGGAATCTCCATCCCGACTCCAGCGCCTTCACGTGGAGGTCTGGAGGAGGAGGGTCCCGAATCGACCGCCTCTATTTTTCGCAGGCGTACGTCTCCCACGTCTCGGCGGCCTCCATGCGGCTGCTGCCGTCCTCGGACTACCGCCTGTTGTGGGCGGAGTTCGCTCCGCTCCGCACGCGGGCGGGGTCCGCGTACTGGCACTTTAACAACCGGCTGCTGGAGGACGAGCGATTTCGGGACTTGTTCTGTCGATTCTGGGCCAACTGGAGAAGGAAGCGGGGGGGCTTCTCCTCCTTGAGGCTATGGTGGGATGTGGGCAAGACTCACATCTGCATCTTCTGTCAGGAGTAGGCGAAGTGGTCGACCAAGAGGCGGGAAGCCGAGATCGGGCGCCTTGAGAGGGAGGTGCTCAACTTGGAGTCCTGTCTCGGTCGTGCCGTCGTGGACCCGGCCCTGTGGCAGGCGAACAAAGACAAGGGCGCGCTGAGGGACCTGCAGCTCATAGGGTCCCTAGGCGCGTACGTGAGGTCGCGGATCCAGATCCTGGAAGATTTGGACCGCGCCTCGCCCTTCTTCTACTCGCTGGAAAAATGGCGGGGGGTCCGTAAGCAGCTCGTTGAGCTGCTGGCCAACGACGGATCCTCCATCACGGATCCAGAGGGAATGGGCCTCCTGGTCCGTACTTATTACAGTGCATTGTTCTCTCCGGATCCGTCCAGCGAGGATGCGCGCAGAGTTTTGTGGGAGGACCTGCTGCAGGTCAGCCCGGAGGGCGCCGAAGGATTGGAGGCTCCGCTCACGTTGGCGGAGCTGACTGGCGCACTCCACCAGCTCTCAAGGGTCAAATCCCCAGGGCTGGATGGGTTGACTGTGGAGTTCCTCAGGGTGTTCTGGGACATCCTGGGGGACGATTACGCGCGGCTCCTGGGGGAAAGCCTGGCGACCGGGGAGATGCCCCTCTCGTGGCGCAGGGCGGTCATCGTCCTGCTGCCGAAGAGGGGCGATCTCCGCCTGCTTAAAAACTGGTGTCCGGTCTCCCTCCTCAGCACAGATTATAAGATCTTTGCCCGGGCTATGTCTACCCGCCTGGGCTCCGTGCTGGCCCACATGATCCACCCCGACCAGTCCTACACGGTCCCGGGCCAGTCCATCCAGGACAACATCCACCTGGTCCAGGACCTGATCCATCTTTCCCAGAGGACTGGTCAGTCGGTCGCCTTTCTCTCCCTCGATCAGGAGAAGGCGTTCGACAGGGTGGATCACGATTACCTTTTCGGGACTCTGCGCGCTTTCGGACTCAGGCCGCATTTTGTGGCCCGGGTCCGACTTTTATACGCCGCCGCAGAGTGTCCAGTCCAAGTTAACGGGTCCTTGACGGCGCCCCTTCGCTTTGGGAGAGGAGTGCGTCAGGGATGGCCCATGTCCGGCCAATTGTACACCATCTGCGTGGAGCCCTTCCTGTGCCTGCTTCGCAGGAGGTTGACGGGATTGGCTCTGCGCGAGCCGGCCATGCGGGTCATCTTCTCGGTTTACGCTGACGACGTGCTCCTCGTGGTCACAGATCCCGTTGACTTGCGGAGGATGCGCAACTGCCAGCAGACCTTTTCTGCCGTGTCCTCCGCGAGGATCAATTGGGGGAAATGTTCCGGACTCCTGGTTGGTCAGTGGCGGGTGGACTCCCTGCCGGAGGAGATGACACCTTTTGCGTGGAGCACCACGCACCTCCTCTATCTGGGAGTCCACCTTAGCCCCACTGAGGAAGCCTGGCCGGCAAACTGGCAGGAGGTGGAGACGAAAGTCACCGCTCGGCTGGGGCGCTGGACAGGACTGCTCCGAGTGCTTTCCTCCAGGGGCCGAGCGCTGGTCATAAACCAACTGGTGGCCTCGATGCTGTGGTACCGGTTGGTCACTTTGGCCCCGCCCCTGTATTTGCCACCAAGATCCAGAAGAAACTCGTCGATTTCTTCTGGGGCAAGAGGAAACACTGGGTCTCTGCCGCGGTCCTGAGTCTCCTGATCGAGGAGGGCGGCCAGTCGCTGGTGTGTGTCCGCACCCAGGCTGCGACTCTCCGCCTTCGGACCCTGCAGAGATACCTGTACGTCGAGCGTCCTCCCAGATGGTGCGCGCTGGCGACGTATTTTTTCCGCCAGTGTCACTGCCTTCAAGACGACACGCAGCTCCCAGTGGAGTCCGTTAGCCGCGCCTCTCAGGGAGTTGCATGTCTTTTACCAGGATCTATTCCGAGTATGGAACATGGTCGCCTCCAGTCAGGGCGCTCCCCCGCCGGCGGAGGAGAGCGCCTCGGCTGTCCGGGCAGCCGACTCCGGGGACGGTCCGGTGGGCGGAGGAGTAGCCGAAACCCCCGGGATGCCCCTCACTGCGGGTGGCGAGGGGGTTCGGGAGAGCGGAGCAATCCCGGCCGAGCTGACCTCCGCTTGGCCGGAACTGCTCATCGGACCCAGGCCCCGAAACCCTCCTCGGGAGCCGGTCCCGCACAACCCGAGCCGCCTCTCGGAAATGCCCTCCGTGCCATTCCAATCGGCGCGGAGGGGTTTCCTGTACGGGCTGCTCCATACTCTCCACTTCTTCGCCCTCGTCAGCCGGCCGGACACTCCCTGGCTGTTCGCGTTGCCATCTGGCGGCGAGGGGACACCCCGATGGAGGTCTCTCTACGCGGGACTCTTCCCCCTTTACATCGGGGACCTGGGGTGGAGGGTGCTGCACAGAGCAGTCCAGTGCAATAGGCTTTTAAGTAGGTTCACGGACTGCCAGGCCGCCTGTACTTTCTGCGGCCTGGACGAGGCCGTGTTCCACGTTTATACGGAGTGAGCGAGGTTGCAGCCCCTATTTGAGTATCTGAAGGGGCTGCTCCTCAAATTCTGGCTGCACTTCAGTCCCACGCTCCTGATCTTTGGGCGCCCAGAGCGGAGGGGCTTGGGCCGGGAGGAGGATCTCCTCGTCTGTCTGCTCCTGGGCCTGGCCAAGGTGACAATTCACAGGTCCAGGTTGTGGGCCGTCGGGGGGTCCGTCCTCCCCGATTGCCTGCCCCCCTTCCGCGGTTTCGTTCGGGCCCGGGTGTCCCTGGAGAAGGAGCATGCGGTGTCCGCCGGTACGCTTGAGGCCTTCTGCGACCTGTCGGCACCGCA
Organism: Heterodontus francisci; assembly: GCF_036365525.1. Taxonomy (NCBI): domain Eukaryota; kingdom Metazoa; phylum Chordata; class Chondrichthyes; order Heterodontiformes; family Heterodontidae; genus Heterodontus; species Heterodontus francisci. The sequence continues at coordinate 73,345,046 of NC_090396.1, read as the reverse complement.
GGGACTGGAGTGCATCGTTGACGCCGAGAATGGCATTTTAATTTGAGTTTTTTGTTTATTTATCTGGTTTTAATAAAGTTATTTTAAAACTGTAAATTTGTATATAAAGGGGGCCTGAGGAATAAAGGCCCCCTCGATGTGAAAAATATAAAAGGGGCTTGGGGTATAAAGGCCACCTTATTAAAAAAAAACGGTGGTTCGATACAGAGTAAAGCTCCCTCTACACTGTCCCCATCAAACACTCCCAGGACAGGTACAGTACGAAGAAAAAAAAAAGACAAAAAAAAAAAGGGGTCAGATACAGAGTAAAGCTCGCTCTACACTGTCCCCATCAAACACTCCCAGGACAGGTACAGCACTCGTGTTGGCTGCTTCCTAATTGGGCATCCAGAGTGCATCAACGAGGTGCAGCTGACAGTGCTGCAGTCAGTTGCTGAAGAGGGAGTGCTGAGGAAAGAGCTGCAAGACTTTTTGGACAACATTTACTGCTGAGGAGCAAAAGACTTTGGGATAAGGCTGTATTTAGAGGTAAGTGGTCGAGCATCAGATCTTTATTTGATTTGGACTGTTGTGGGAGGTGGAAGAGGCCAGAGCAACAAGGGGTAGGGGCTGTACAATTCTACAGGGAGCTGTGCAACTGCATTTAATATACAAGAAAGATTCCTTCCCACCCTAATTGCCCAGCCCGGGTCAGCTGAAGCTGCCTGGCTAAAAAGACAGAAGGATAGAGCTTGTACCTGGGCAGCTTTCGGCTGACCCAGGTGAAGACCCCTCCCACAACCAGAAGACCAGGAGTGTTACTCAGGACTGTTTAGAGTGCTCTGTGTACCATCCTTAAAGCAGAGTCATCGTTTGCAGCCTGTCTTTCCTCTTTCTTGAAAACCCTCAGCCTCTCCCCAAACCTACTAGTTGTTTGGACGCTGTTTCTTGTGAACTTTGTTTGTTTTTCATTTTGCAAGCCTGCAATTCGGGGTGGGTTTGGCTCTTGAACTCATGGCAAGCACATAATCACCGGTGGCGAGGCCCTCTCATACCTTTGCAGCTGTAGCCTCTGCGGCCGCCCATGTGGCCCCATCACCATTCAAGCTCATCACTTCTAGCCATGGGATGAAGAGCTATGCCCACCCCAACATTTCTATTGAGGCCTGCGAGGTTGTCGGCCCCTTGGCCATTGTTGCAGCCTCGAAGATGTACGGGAAGTCTGTGTTCTTGTTGAAGACTGAGTGGGCGGTATCCCTCGCCCTGAGTGAGGGTCTTACTGTGGGTGGGAACTTTCCTGCCAATGGACCCTCTGGGGGCCACCGTATAGTGGATAATATTGTCAAATGTCCCGCCCTTCATTCCCAGTGAGCTCCTCCTCCGGCACCTGCACCATCTGGGGAAGGTGAAGTCGGGGATCACCCCAGTTCCACTCGGTCTTCGGGAAAACAGCCTCCGGCATGTCTACTCCTTCCGCCGCCAGCTATTTATGCAGCTGGTGCAGGAGGAGGTTATGGAGGGCCACTTCAATGTGGAGTTCCAGGGGCTGGGCCTACTGCGCCTTCTGGACCTTGGACAGGACACGGTGCCATGTCTGTAGGGGGCCAGGGTGACGCCACTACACCTCCTCCCACTCCCCCTACACCTCCAACAGACACCACTCAGTCGGTTCCAGAGGCTGTGGTTTTCATGGCCTCCAGCGGGGAGGGGTTGCCCGTCTGAGTGGAAGGAAGGCGCGGAGGAAAAATAAACACCAGGAGGCACGTCCCCTGGACACCGTGGCACAACCTGAGCCTGAGCTCAGCACAAGGCCTGCTCCCAGGGAATCCACCTGCCCCAGGGCTGGGCTCAGGCCCAGGGTAACTAAAAAAAAAAGGGTGGGTGTGGAGGCCTCTAATGACATGGAGATCTCTGAGTCTCCGCGCCCTCATGGGAAAAAGAGAAGGCACCCCTCCACAGAGGTAACACAAGGCCTTGAGGTGCGGGGCCCATCTGTGTGCGATGGGTGTGTCGGCCGCTGGTGGTGACGACCCGGAGGAGGATGGGGACTCGTTGTGGAAACTGTGAAGCTAGGGAGAGAGAGTCACAGTTTTACAACAGCTTTTACTGAAAGAAGAGACTTTTGGAAACAAAGTTGTGTTTGGAGGTGGGTATTAGAACACCAGAAGTTTCTTTGTTTTGGACTGTTGAGGGGAGGAAGAAGAGGCAGGAACAACAAGGAGTGGGGCTGCCCAATTCTGAAGGGAGCTGTACATTATCATTATGCACACAGGGAAGCTCCCTCCCCAGCCCAATTGCCCAGCCTGGGTGAGCTGGAGCTGCCTGGGTAAGGAAATGGCCAAAGACAGATAGTGCCTGGGCAGTTTCAAGCTGAGCCAGGTGAAGACGCCTCCCCTAACCAGAAGACTGGAAGACCAGGAGTGTTGTCAAAGACTGTTTTAAAGTGTTCTGTGTGCACCACCTCATTGAAGCCAGGTTATCACTCTGTCTGTCTTTCCCTTTCTCTGTATACCCTCAGCCTCTCCCTTTATTTATTTACCTTTTCTTGCAAACTTTTTTTTAAATTTGCGGGCCTACAATTGGGGTTCGGTTTGGCTCTTGGACCCATGGCGAGTCCATCTGTGCCAGTGGCGGAATCCTCTCAAACCTATGTGGCTGCAGCTTCTGTGACTGCCCATGTGACCCCGTCACCATTTAGATCAATCACCTGTAGCCATGGTGTTGAGAACTATGCCCATCCCAATATGCCTATTGAGGCTTGCATAAAGTCAATGGTTGAAGCTGTCAGGCCCTCAGCCATTGTCATAGCCTTGAAGATGTCTGGGAAGGCTTTCTTTTTCCTGAGGACTGAGCAGGCAGTGGCCCTGGCCCTAGCCCTAAGCAAAGGATTCACTGTGGGCGGGATTGGATGCATAACTGGAAAGATAGTGCAGGAGGGAGGGCTTTAGATCCCTGGGTCACGAGGACCAGTTCTGGAGAAGGTGGAATCTGTACAGGTTGGACAGGTTGCACTGAACAGTATGGGAACAAACATCTTTGCGGGGTGATTTGCTAGTGCTATTGGGGAGGGTTTAAACCAACTTGGCAGGGATGTGGGTACCTGGAGATAATACAAAAGAGAGGAACACCAAGGCGCACAGAGAACTGGAAGAGACAGATGGCACTAGAGTAGGAAATAGCAAAGAATTAGGTGGGGTCAGAGTGAGAGTGTTAGACAGTACTAGAGAAGGGGGTAGTTCCCTATTAGATGGGAGTGGACTGAGAAGGACTATGAGGAATGCAAAGACAGGATTACAATGCATGTTCGTAAGCGCACAAAGTGTGGTGAATAAGGTTGGTGAGCTACAAGTACAAATAGCAGTATGGGAATATGATGTTGTGGCAATATCGGAAACGTGACTTAAAAATGGCAAAGGCTGGGCACTTAATATACAAGGATATAAAGTGTTCAGAAAAGATAAGAGAAGGAAAAAAGGGAGGTAGGTTGGCAGTCCTGATTAGGGAAGACAATGCAGTGCTGAAAAGGGAGGATGTCCTTGAGGCAAGGACAGAATCCATTTGGTTAGAGTTGAGGAGCAAAAAGGGTATGATCACACTACTAGGGGGTATTCTACAGGCCTCCAAATAGTGAGAGAGAGATAGAGGAGCAAATCTGTAGGGAAATCAGAGATGTGCAAGAACTATAGAGTGGTGATATTGGGGGACTTTAATTACCCAAATATCAATTGGGATAATTTTAGAGTAAATAGTAAGGGGGGGAGGAATTTCTAAAATGTGTTCAGGAGAACTTCCTTGACCAGTATGTTCTCAGCCCAACTAGAAAAGGGGCATTGCTGGATCTGGTGCTGGGAAACGAGGTGTGCCAAGTGTCTGTGGGGGGGCACTTGGGTAAGAGTGATCATTGTATCATAAGGTTTAGAATAGGAAAGCAGAAAAGCAAGGAACAAAATAAGGTAGAATATCTAGATTGGAAGAGGACTAATTTCAACGTGATGAGACGAGATCTAGCCAGGGTAAAATGGAATCAAAGACTGGCAGGAAGAGCTGTATCAGAACAATGGGTTATCTTTAATATCACAATATATATTAATGATATAGATGAGGGAATTAAATGCAATATATCCAAGTTTGCAGATGACACAAAGCTGGGTGGGAGTGTGAGCTGTGAGGTGGATGCAGTGGAGCTCCAGTGTGATTTGGAAAGGTTGAGTGAGTGGGCAAATACATGGCAGATGCAGTATAATGTGGATAAATGTGAGGTTATCCACTTTGGTGGCAAAAACAGAAAGGCAGATTATTATCCGAATAGCGATAGATTGGGAAACGGGGAGGTGCAGTGAGACCTGAGAGTCCTTGTGCACCAGTCGCTGAAAATAAGCATGCAGGTGAAGCAGGCAGTTAAGAAAGCAAATGATATGTTGGCCTTCATAGCGAGAGGATTCAAGTACAGGAGCAAGGATGTCTTGCTGCAATTATACAAGGCCTTGGTGAGACCATATCTGGAGTATTGTGTGCAGTTTTGGTCTCCTTATGAGGAAGGATGTTCTTGCTATGGAGGAAGTGCAGCAAAGATTCACCAGACTGATTCCTGGGATGGCAGGACTGACATATGAAGAGAGATTGGGTCAATTAGGCTTGTATCCGCTAGAGTTTAGAAGAATGAGAGGTGATCTCATAGAATCCTAGAAAATTCTAACAGGACAGACTAGATGCAGGAAGGATGTTCCCAATGGCATGGGCATCCAGGACCAGGGGTCACAGTCTAAGGATAAGGGGTAAGCCATTTAGGACTGAGATGAGAGATTTCTTCACCCAGAGAGTGGTGAACCTGTGGAATTCTCGACTACGGAAAGCAGTTGAGGCAAAATCATTAAATATATTCAAGAAAGAGTTAGATAAAGTTCTTAGGGCTAAAGGGATCACGGGATACAGGGAGAAAGCGGGAACAGGTTACTGAGTTTGGATGATTGGCCATGATCGTATTGAATGGCGGAGTAAGCTCGAATGGCCTACTCCTATTTTTCTATGTTTAAGGAAGAAATGCTTCAGGTACAAGCTAGGTACATTCTAACAAGGGTGAAAGGTAGGGGAACCAATAACAGGCTCCTTGGTTGATGAGGGAGATAGAAATGATGATGAAACAACAAAAGAGGATGTATGATTCATGTCAGGTGAACTCAAGTGAGAACCAGGCCTTCTACAATAAGTTGAGAGGGGAGGTGAAGAGGAAAATAAGACGGCAAAGGGAGAATATGAAAATAGAATGGCAGGTAATATGAAAGGGAAGCCAAAGATCTTCTACTGGCATGTAAATAGTCAGTGAGTAGTAAGAGGAGTGGGGCCTATTGGGGACAGAGAGGTAATATATGCTTAGAGGCACAGGGCAAGGCTTAATGAGTACTTAGTATCAGTATTCACTAAGGAAATGGAAGCTGACAAACTATTGGTAGAAGCTGAGAGTAGAGGCAATGGATAGGATAAAAATTGAGAGGGGGGGGATACTAAAAAAACTGGCTATGCTTAGAGTGGAGAAGTCACCTGGTCCAGATGGCTTTCATCCCAGGTTGCGAAAGGAAGTGGGATGGAGATAACGGAAGGGCTTGCCATAATCTTCCAATCTTCCCTGGATATGGGGGAGGTGTCAGAGGATTGGAAAGTGGCAAATGTGACACCCTTATTCAAGAAAGGTTGTAAGAACTGTCCTAGCAACTACAGGCCAGTTAGTTTAACATCAGTGGTGGATCTGGTTTTAGAAGCAATAATCAGGGAAATTATCAACAGACGTTTAGAGAGATTCGAATTAATTAAGAATAGTCAGCATGCATCTGTAAAAGGCAGATCATGCTTGACTAATCTAATTGAATTTTTTGATGAATTAACAGAGAAGGTTGATGAGGGGGATGTTTATATGGATTTTAAGAAAGTATTTGATAAGGTACCACATAAAAGGCTGGTTAATAAAATTGAGACTCATGGGATAGGAGGGTCAGTGTGAAATTGGATTTTAAAAATCAGCTGAAAGAAAGAAAACAGCGAGTCATAGTAAATGGTGGTTTTTCAGACTGGAGGATGGTAGATAGTGTTCTCCAAGGGTCAGTGCTGGGGCCACTGCCTTTTTTACTTATATATTACTGACTTGGATCTTGGAATACAGAGTGGAATTTCAAAATTTGCTGACGACACCAAACTTGGAGATGCGGCAGACAGTGAGGATGATATGAACTGCCTGCAACAGGACATACATAGGCTAGCACAGTTCTAAAGAATGTGCAGGAACAGAGGGACCTGGGGGTGCATGTGCATAGATCTTTGAAGGTGGCGGGAGATATTGAGAGAGTAGTTAATAAAGCATATGGGATCTTGGGCTTCATAAATAGAGGCATTGAGTACAAAATTAGGGAAGTTATGCCGAACCTTTATAAAGCTCTGGTTAGGCCCCAATTGGAGTACTGCATCTAGTTTTTGTCACCACCCTTCAGGAATGATGTGAGGGTCATACAATTGTAGAATCGTAGAAAGAGGCCACTTGGCCCATTGTGTCAGTGCCGGCCAAAAAACGAGCCACCCAGCCTAATCCCACCTTCCAGCATTTGGCCCATAGCCCTGCAGGTTACAGCACTTGAGGTGCATATCCAGAAACCTTTTAAATGAGGGGTCCCGCCACCATTGCTCCACTGCCAAAATTTAGTAAAGACAGGAAGGCCTGTGACAGCTTTCCCACCCCACAGCCAATTCAGGCCCTTAAGTAGACAATTAACCCCCAATTAAGGGCCTCTTCCCACCGCAGCCACACAGTCATGCGGCGGGCAGCCCTGTCATCGCACGAAAAGCACGGCTCGGAAAACTGTGCAGGCTGCTTCCCGGCTCCGGGGGGCAGTGGGAGGGGCCCCTTGTTAAAAGGCACTTAGTGCCTGAACATGGGACCTGCCATTGGGAAGGGGTGTGGGACCTGCTGAGGACCCCCCCACCCTCCCGTCATTGCTGCCGAACCACCCCCCTCCCCTGTGACCCTCACCCCGCGAGAACCCTCCTACCCTAACCTACCTGAGGCCTGGATCCAGCAATGCTCCTTGGCCTCTGGTAGGTGCAGCTGTAGCAGTGGCCACTGCCTCTGATTGGCCGGCAGCTCTGCAAGGGTGGGACTTCTGACGATGGGGTTCATGATCCTGTGGAAGGCTCGCCGATGTCCACTTAAATGTCTGACTGGCACTTAATTTGGCGAGCCTTCTGTAGAAGAGGTGACGCGGGGATCCCGGCATCGTTTGCTCCAGACTCGAGACCCCCGCTGCCAGGATAAAGCTCCCCCCATGACTCGATGACTTTCCTGCCCTGAATAAGATGAGGAGGCGCCCCTCCTCTGAAGAGGGTCCTGAGGTTTATAGTCCATCTCCTGGCGAGGGTCCTCCAAATCCCCCATTACCATCACCATCAGGGTCTTAAGCCCTGGACAGGAGCCTCTATCCTTCAAGACAGAGGGGAGGGGGAAGCCCCTGTAAATTTGGCAACTTGAGGGGAGTGGGGACCCACCTGTGGTGGGGGAACCTGGGAGACAATACTACATCTGCCGCTGGGTCGGCTGCCTGCGTTGGCGTGGGCGCAGGAACTGTAAAGGACAGCTCTTGCAGCTGCCTGTTACTGCCGCCATGGATGTACCCGATCCAAAAGGCGATTTGAATACTGTAAGTAGTGCCATGTCTGCTGGCCCTGTGGGTTCTGGTGGGGAGGGAAATGGCCTCCTTTCTCTGCCTCTGGACCCGATTTTGGTTGGATTTCCAGAGTGGAGAACAACAGTCTTCCCTGGACTGCTTATTGCTGTGGACGGAGGTGGAGGGGGGTACTGAACTGCTGGCGCTTATGGGCCCAGTTTCCCCAGAGGAGCTCAGGGAGGACTGCTCTGTCATCACTCTAGGAGGTGAGATCGTAACAGAGCTGGGACCAGCTTGTGTGGCCGGGACATCCGCCCCACAGTGTGTTGGGTGTGTCAGCTGCTAGCAGTGACTGGAGGAGGATGGGGACTCAGTGTGGGGCATGGAGAACAATATAGAATCCATCGCCAGTGAGGTGGTGGACACCTTCGTGCCCCCTACCAGATCTCCTCCCATCCCAATTGCGGAACGCAGCTCATAGGGTCCCAAGGCATGTACGTGAAGTCATGTATCCAAATTCTGGACGATTTGAACCGCGCCTCAACCTTCTACTCGCTGGAAAAATGGTGGGGGATACATACGCAACTCATCGAGCTGCCGGCTGATGACAGATCCTCCATCATGGATCCGGCGGGAATGGGCCTCTTGGTCCGTACCTGTTTTAGGGCGTCATTCTCTCCAGATTCATCCAGCGAGGATGTGCACAGAATTTTGTGGGAGGACCTGCTGAAGGTCATTCTGGAGGGCCCTGAACTGCTGGAGGCTCTACTCATGTTGGCGGAGCTAACCAGTGCCCTCCACCAGCTCTCAAGGAGCAAATCCCTGGGTCTGGACTCGTTTACTGTGGAGTTCCTCAGGGCATTATGGGATGTCCTGGGAGGCAATTGCATGCGGGTCCCGGGGGAAAACCTGGCGACTGGGGAGATGTCCCCCTCGTGCTGAAGAGGGGTGATCTCCGCCGGCTTAAGAATTGGCACCCAGTATCCCTCCTCAGCATGGATTATAAGATCTTTGCCCTTTCCCTATTTACCTGCTTGGCCTCCGTGCTGGCCCACATGATCCACCCCAACTAGTCTTACACGATCCCAGGCCAATCCGACCAGGAAATATCCACCTGGTCCAGAACCTGATCCATCTTTACTGGAGGACTGGTTTGTCGGTCGCCTTTCTTTCCCTCGATCAGGGGAAGGTGCTCGACAGGGTGGATCACAAATATCTTTTCGCATTCCCCTTCATTCTGCCTCAGTGAAACACATAGGTTACTCAAATCTATCCAGGAGACACAATCCGAGAAGCAGCTTTCCGCTGATGAATGACACACTAAGATCACAGCAAAATGCAGGGAAGGGAAACTGGCCATCTTCCCACAACGAGGAGATAAAATATTTGAGTGAAATTCGTCCCTAAACCTCTGTTCTATTCCTTCATCAAACCAAGGGTTCAGAGAAGGTTAGCCACTTCCAAGCTCAGCTAAAATTGATTTTTTTTTCAAGTGTACAGGATGGAACAAGAAATAGGTATTTGGGCAAATTGTGCCCATTCCTCTTAAATGATCTTGTACAATTCACAACTTAATCTGCCGAAGGTGAACCAACTTTTAAGATGATAAATCCCCAACGTTTCTTACTGACTCCAAGTAATGAACACTGGAGATTTGTTCAGTATTGATGTGCAGAAGTCCTGCCAATATTGCTGAAAGTAAGCTCTCCTGTTTTATGTTGATTTCCAAGCCAATCCCTGCAATGTCAGAAATGCTTTTAACAAAAAATTGCTCTCATAGAATGGTTACAGCACAGAAAGAGGCCATTCAGCCCGTCGTGTCTGTGCCAGCTCTCTGCAAGAGCAACTCACCTAGTCCCACTCTGCTGCCCCGTCCCTGTAGCCCTGCAAATTTTTTCTCTACAGATAATTATCTAGTTCTCATTTGAAGGCCTCGATTGAATCAGCCTCCAACACACTCTCAGGAAATGCATTCCAGATTCTAACTACTCGCTGAGTAAAAATGTTTTTTCTCATGGTTGCTGTTGCTTCTTTTGCTAGTCACCTTAAATCAGTGTCCTCTGGTTCTGGATCTTTGGCCAATGGGAACATTTTCTCCCTATCTACTTTGTCCAGGCCCCTCATCATTTTGAACACATCTCTTCTCCAAGAAGACCAGACACAACTACTCCAACCTATTCACGTAACTGAAGTTGCTCATCCCTGGAAACATTCCTGTGAATCTTTTCTGCACCCTGTTGAATACCTTAACATCTTTCCTAAAGTCTGGTGCCCACAACTGGACACAACACTCCAGTTGAGGCTGTTACGACCAGGTGAGAAAGTGGTCCAGGGGTCCATCTCAGCCTCCACCTGTTCTTACCATAACAGGGTTTACTTTTTAAACACACTGTTTTTAGCTCCCCCTTGGTGAATCCATGTAATTATAAATTATATTTCCAATTATAAGGCAAAGAAACCAGCACAAACAGGTTTTCTTAGGTTTAAAGAAGAAAAGTTGAAATTTTATTACACTTAAACTCTAATTCAGTTGACGCCTACGGATACATGACGTGCCCATGCTAGCATGCATACGCAATACACACATGCAAATAGAGACAGAAAAGAGCAGAAGTAAATTAAAGTGGAAAAGTATGAGGTAATATCTGAAGAGTTTTTGTTAGTTCTTCAAGCTCACTGTAGAGTCCTTGATTGTAGATAGTTCTTGCTTTTCATTGGGGCTCAGTATTCTTCTTAAACCTAGTTTGCTGTAGGAGACTTTTCTCTCTTGGGGTTTATGTGTCTTCAGTGGATTCAGAGGTTTGTGAAAAGAGATGGGAGTAGACAGGAGAGATCTTCACAGTCCAGGAGCAAACAGTCTGAGTTCAAACTCTCTATGGCTGGGTCAAAAAACCCTGGAGCAGCCAGTTAGTCATGTGACCAGCTGGTCCAACCAGTCCTGGCCTCTGTGGATTGCATCACCCAGCAGACCTTGGAATGCGCTTCCCCACCTCCTGTCCGGTGAACAACATCCATTGTGGGTTGAATGTGTCAGGGAATGGTCCTTTGTCTACACAAATGTTTTTTCCAGTCACGGCTGATCTGTTCAAGTCATTTCTTTGCTCCAGCAACAGTTCAAAATCAATGTTCATATGACAAAACCAATGTGCCTCATTCTTGGCAGATGGGGGCCTGCATGACGAGGCCAAACCAGTGTTTTATATGGGTTTATCATAACTTCCTTGTTTTTGTACTCTATGCCCCTATTTATAAAGCCCAGGATTTCGTATGCCTTATTAACCGCTTTCTCAATCTGTTCTGCAGCCTTCAATGATTTGTGCACATATACCTCCAGGGCCCTCTGCTCCTGCATCCCCTTTACAATTGTAACCTTTAACTTATATTGCCTCTCCTCATTCTTCCGGCCAAAATGAATCGCTTTGCACTTTACTGCTTTAAATTTCATCTGCCAACTGTCCGCCCATTCCTCCAGCCTAAGTCCTCTTGATGTTTATAACTATCCTCCTCACAGTTCACAATATTTCCAAGTTTTGTGCCGTCCACAAATTTTGAAACTGTGCCCGATACACCCCAGTCTAGGTCATTTATATAGATCAAGAAAAGCAGAGGTCTCAACACTGCTCTTGGGGAACCCCACTATATAGCTTCCTTCAGTCCAAAAAAACAACCGTCCACAACTACTCTTGTTTCCTGTCACTCAGCCAATTTTGTATCTGTGCTGCTACTGTCCCATTTATTCCAAGGGCTCTAACTTTGCTGACACACCTGTTATGTGGCACTTTATCAAATGTCTTTTGGAAGTCCATGTACACCATATCAACTGCGGTACCCTCATCAACCTCTCTGTTACCTCATCAAAAAACTCAGGCAAGTTAGTTAAACAAAATCTGAGAGGCATGATTACAGCATGTGTGCTAACCCTCTTCAGTAACAAATGGCCAAATTGATTCTTCCAATGGTTCTAACCTCAGGTCTCAGAATCACAGCACAAAAGAAGGCCATTCGGCCTGTTGAGTGCATTCTGGCTGTCGACAAGAGCAAATTAGACGGTCCTTTCTCCCTAACCCTGCCAACTTTTTCTCTCAGCTGCTTATCCAATTCCCTTTTGGAAGCCAATATTGAATCTGCCTCTATCATGCTCTCAGGCATTGCATTCCAGATCCTAACTACTTGATTTGTTAAAAAAAAGTTTATCCTCATGTTGCCTTTGGTTCTTTTGCCAATCACCTTACATCTGTGTCCTCAGTTCTCGACCCTGCTGCCAATGCAAACAGTTTCTCTCTATCTACTCTGTCCAGACCCCCCATGATTTTGAACACTTCTATGGAATCTCCTCTCAATCTTCTCTTAGAAGAACAACCCCAGCTTCTCCAAACTATCCATGCAACTGAAGTTCTTCATCCCTGGAACCATTCTCATAAATCTTTTCTGCACCCTCTCTCAAGCCTTCACATCCTCCTAAATTGTGGTGCCCAGAATTGGACACAATACTTCAGTTGAGGCCAAACCACTGTTTTAGAAAGATTCATCATAACTTCCTTGCTTTTGTACTCTATTCCTCTATATATAAAGCCCAAGATCATGTATGAGTTTTTAGCAACATTCTCAACCTGCCTTGCTACTTTCAACAATTTGTGCATGTATACCCCTAGGCCTCAAAAGCAAAATACTGCAGTGTTGGAAATAAATAAAAACAGAAAGTGCTGGAAATACTCAGCAGGTCAGGAAGCATCTGTGGAGAGAGAAACAGAGTTAACATATCAAGTTGATAACCTATCATCAGAAATTTCTGAGAAAGGTTATCGACCTGAAATGTTGGGCAGAATTTTAATGGCCCCCAGGTGGTGGGAACGGCAGCAGCTTAGCTGCCTACCGACCGGAGACAGGCAGCAAATTTGAATGATTAATGGCCCAATTAAGGGTGATTTTCATAGGCTGCTGGCATTTTTCCAGTGGCGGAGTGGCCCCCTTCACTGTGGGGAGGCCACCAGCTGCATGGAGGTGGCCTCCCTGTGGCTTTCCAAGTGGGGGATGTGGGGTCATCAAAGCCGGAGGTTCCATGGCACAGTGAGGGAGCCGCCAGCAGCAGATAACAGCTTCTCCTCCGTTCTCTGGGTTCTTCCTGCTTGTCCGAAATAAATATTTATTTAGTACCTCAAAATGGAGGCATCCTTGCAGTCTCCTTGCTGCTTCAGCAGCGGCCACCTCTCTCAATGGCGCTGCCAAGGCTCCAGAGCTGCTGGCCCTCTGATTAGGCCGGCAGCATGGAAGGCCTGATCACCGTCCTTAATTGGCTGCATCCCCTGACTGCCAGCTCTTAATTACCTCCTTCTGGCAATATTGTGGGGACTATCCCACCTACCGCCTGAGCATGCGGGCCACCTGAAAAGCACTCCAAAGACAGGACCTCCACTGCTTCAGCAAAATCTCGCCCCCACAACTCCGTTTCTGTCTCCACAGATGCTGCCTGACCTGCTGAGTATTTTCATTACTTCCTGCTTTTATTCCCAGATCCCTCTAATCCTGCATCCCCTTTAGAATTGTATCCTTTATTTTATATTGTCGCTCTTCATTCTTCCTACCAAAATGTATCACCTCATACCTCTCTCCATTAAATTTCATCTGCCATGTGAATGCCCATTCCAGCAGCCCGTCTATCATTATCCTCACAGTTCACAGTACTTCCAAGGCTTGGGTCATCTGCAAATTTTGAAATTGAGCCCTGTACACCCAAGTCTAAATCATTAATATAGATCAAGAAAAGCAGTGGTCCTAATACTGACCCCTGGGGAACCCTAGTGTATACCTTCCTCCAGTCCAAAAAAATAACTGTTCACCTCATTACTCTGTTTCCTGTCATTCAACCAATCTCATATCCAAGCTGCCACTGTCCGTTTTCATCCATGGGCTTCAACTATGAGGCACCTTATCAAACACCTTTTGAAAGTCCATATAGACCACATCAATTGCATTACCCTCATCAACCCTCTCTGTTACCTCATCAAAAAAACTCAATCAAGTTGGTTAAACATGATTTGCCTTTAACAACTCCTTAATTCATAGACAATTGTCCAAGTGACTATTAATTTTGTCCCAGTTTATCGTTTCTAAAAGCTTTCCCACCACCGAGGTTAAACTGACTGGCCTGTCGTTGCTGAGCTTGTACTTGCACCCTTTTTTGAACACGTAACATTTACAGTTCTCCAGTCCACTGGCATGTCTGTATCTAAGGAGGATTGGAAGATTATAGCCAGTGTCTCCACAATTTCCATCCTTACTTCCGTCAGTATTCTTGGATGCATCCCATCCAGTTTTGGTAACTCATCAACTTTAAGTATAGCCAGTCTTTCTAATACCTTCTCTTTATCAACTTTTAGCCATCTAGTATCTTAACAATTTCCTCTTTCACTATGACTCTGGCAGCACCTTCTTCCTTGGTAAAGATAGATGCAAAGTGCTTATTTAGTACCTCAGCCATGTCCTCTGCCATCATACATAGATCCCTTATTTTGGTCCCTATTTGGCCCCACTCCTCCTCTTACTACCCTTTTACCATTTATATGCCTATAGAAGACTTTTGGTTTTCCTTTTATATTAGCTGCCAGTCTCTTCTCATACTCTCTTTGCCTCTCTTACTTATTTTTTCACATCCCCTCTGACCTTTCTACATTCAACCTGCTTCCCACTTATATTATTAACCTGACATCTGTCATATCCACTGGTTTTCAGCTTCATCTTACTCTCTATCACTTTCATCATCCAGGGAGCTCTAGATTTGTTTGCCGTACCTTTCCCCATCGTGGGAATGTACCATAACCATATCCAAACCATCTCCTCTTTGAAGGCAGCCCATCATTCTGTTAGTTTTGCCTGACAATCTTTGATTCCAATTTACCTGGGCCAGATCCATTCTCAACCCGCTGAAATTGACCCTGCTCCAATTAAGTATTTCTACTCTTGGTTGCTCCTTGTCCTTTCTCATAGCTAACCGAAACTGTATGATACTGTGATCACTGCTCCCTAAATGTTCCTCTACTGACACTTGATCCATTTGACCCATCTCATTCTCTTGAAGCAGATTGAGCAATGCCTCCCTTCTTCAATGGACCAGAAACTTTCTGATCTAGAAAATTCTCCTGGACATGTTTCAGAAACTCTTCCCCTTTTCTGTCCCTTACATACTATTATCCCAATCTACATTAGGATAGTTAAAGTCCCCCATTTTCACTACCGTATAGTTCGTGCAACTCTCTGTAATTTACCTGCAAATTTGCTACCTTACATCTTTCCCATTAGTTGGTGGCCTATAGAATACACCCAGTGGTGTAATGGCACCTCTATTGTTTCTTAACTCTGACCAAATAAATTCTGTCCTTGACCCAGAATCACAGAATTGTTACAGCACAGGAGTAGGCCGTTCAGCCCATTGTGTCTGTGCTGGCTCTCCGAAAGAGCAATTTACCTATTGCCACTCCCCTGCCTTCTCCCCTTCGCCCTGCACGTTCTTCCTTTTCAAATAACAATCCAATTCCCTCTTGAATGCCTCGATTGAACCTGCCTCCACCACACTCTCAGGTAGTGCATTCCAGATCCTAACAACTCACTGCGTGAAACAGTTTTTCTTCATGATGCCATGACCTTCCTAGGACATATTTTTTCTCCAGCACAGTAATATGCTCCATAATCAATTTCTCATTTCTTGCCTTCCTATATTTCCTGAACATCTTGTATTCATGAATATTAAGTATCCAATCCTGGGAAAGGGTGGCAGATTTCCTTCCCTAAAAGGACATTAGTGAACCCAGATGGACTGATACCTTTTTATTCCAGATTTATTTAATTATCTAAATTTAAATTCCTCAGTGGTCGTGGTGGGATTTGAATTCATGTCTCTGAATCATTAGTCCAGGTCTCTGGATTACTGCTCCAGTAACATAATCAGTATGCTACCCTTTCTTAACAAAGGGGCACTTATTAAATTAGCAAAAGCTACAGTGTTTTACTACAGTACAGCTTTGACTACACACGGTGAGGAATGTTTGTGCTGGAGAATGGAACATAAAGGCAGCCATTTTAGACACCTAGGGTGGAATTTTCCACCACCCACCCACCCCCAACACCTCCCTGGGAGGCGGGTGGGGCATAAAATAGGGTGGAATGGCAGGGGATGCCGTGCCTGTCACCTACCTTCCCCTCGCTGGTATTTTACTAGGGGTGGGCGGGGGAGATGGCAGGTGGCCCGCCCATCCTTGGGCCATTTAAGGGCCTCTTCCCGCTGTCGCTGATGTTTTATCAGTGGCAGATGGGCACTTTGTCATATGGGGAGGCCACCCAGTTAAATCTGGCAGCCTCCTTGCAGACTGGTGGGACCCCTCCTGATCGGGCACCCTGTGCCCCACAGAGGGCCCCCCAGCAGCATGAGCCGCCCCTGCTGGAACAACCCCTGACCTTGCGATCGACACCCCCTCATCGGGACCTGGCTAATTGGTCCCAGTGAGTCCTGACACCACTTACTTTCCCTGGCCTCCGTCGCTAGCTGGGTCTGGGGACTGCCGCAGTCCCAGCAGTGGCCACTGTTTCTACTGGGGTTGCTGGACTGAAGAGCTGCCGACCCTCTGATTGGCCGGCAGCTCTTGGAGGCAGGGCATCCTGCCTCAGAGGGATGGAAGCCACGATTGCAGGCAATTAATCGCTTGAGGACCATAAAATACGGTCGTGGCTTTCAGGGTGGTGGAGATAGGCTTGCCCCCGGCCTTCCAGCTGGTGGGCGGGACCACCGCCACTTTGTAAAATCCTTGCCCTACAGTCCCAGGCCAGTTTATATACAGAGTAAGACACCCTTTGCTGTACCCCTATAATAGCACCCTCTACTCTACCAGCAATCGCACACCAGCAATCCTGTGGCTAATAAGAGATTGCCAACTAACAGCAGTTTCCTGCTATAAATCTGCACCAACCTCATTTCACACAACATTACTCTTAAAACCATCCAGCAAAGGAGACATTAATTTCATTGACCTGAAATGTTAAATCTGTTTCTCTCTCCACAGATGCTGCTTGGTCTGCTATATATTTTGTGCCTATGGTTTAAATTTCATGCATCCGCATTATTTTGCTTCTGTTTCATTTAATCAGTCTAGGCTGAATTGAAGCTAGATGCCAGAGATTAAAGGGCAGTGTCTAACTCCCTACACCATCTCTCCCCTCCTCCTTTACATTGTCAATGACTTTTCTTCAAATTGAGTTTGACACTCCAGCTTTAGAATATTATAATTTTTACTATACAATGGGAATGCAATTTTCAGAAGGTTACTGAGTGAAAGAGTGAAAATTGTGTTGCATGAACCTCTCAGTCTGTCCATGTCTGATTTTTTTATTCCATTAATAATCTCTTTAGCGGTCATCATGAAGCAAATGATGGACATTCAACAAATGCAGAGGATGCAACAAACCCGTCTTTCGGTCGTCATCTCTTTCATTGCCCGATATTGCAGGGCAGTTACCAAGCCATGTTCAACTCACACTGCAGACGACAGCACATTAAGAACTATGCAATTTAATTTGTGCATTTCCCTTCACAAGCATTGTTTTCCTCATTGCATGATCAATACAAAAATAATCAATGTACCGAGGAAAGTTGGCAGTGTGATTGGGAGCCACAAATACCAGAGTGCAGATTCTATACCTACCGAATCATTCTGGGAACTACAGCTTCAAAATATCCAGCAACCATCAAGGTTTGTTTGTTCTGTAACAGCAAAGATATGAACAGAACATGTCTACAAGCAGTGGGTGAAATAAGAATCAGATATCCTTTCAAACCTTCATCTATTGGCTTTGCACCTGGAGCACAAACAGCACCGACCACATCCAACTAAATAAAATAGTGAAACAATGCATGTCACCAAGCACGAATAGCTACAGATGCAGTTTTCTAAAGAAAGGTTCACCTATCAAGGATAAAACTTTATTGAAAGGGCTGATTGTCTGGCAAAAAGATAGTGTACAGAACAAAAATTTCAGAAGGTCAAACTAGACAGCCTGATGCAACTGCAAACATGGTTTCAAACTATCTCAGAGATGGATCTTTCTAAATGGTTCAATAACTTGATTTAATCAAAATTGTTGCAATCCCAATCACCATTGGTATTTTGCTGACTTTCTGTCGATTCTACTCTTTTATAATGGCATTTGACTCCACTATTCCATTTTTACCTCAGGCAACCACCAACGCTCTGCTCAGCAAGCATTCTAAAGAGAGCTGTGTGAGTTCACAACTGTAGTTGGTAGCACAGCATACATAAGGTAGGTGGAATATTGGGTGATGTGTCTCTCTCTGTCACAGTGGTCTCTTGGAAGTTGTTTGATCACTTTCAGGGGTAGGAGAGGAATTTTCCAAAATCACCCCCCACATCCTAAATTGAGCTAGGTTTTTTTTGTTCTTCTTCCTCTCCAAGGAAATGATGTAGCTGATGTTCGGTGGAGAGTGATGGGGTCGTGTGTAAAGTTGCATCATGACTGTATGAGACAGGCTTGATGGACAGAATGGTCTTTTCCTGTCTGCCATTTTCTTTGTCCCTATCAGCATGATGGACTGAATTCCCATGCTGTAAATTGTGACGGAAGTAGGCGATCTTGGTAATGGAGAGGATATGGGGTCAGAAGCTCAGATACCACATGGACAGGTTGAAGCGAATAATATAGATGCATTTAAGGGGAAGCTAGATAAATATATGAGAGAGAAGAGAATAGAAGGATTTGCTGATAGGGTTAGATGCACTAAGGTGGGAGAAGGCTCGTGAGGAGCATAAACACTGGCATAGACCAGTTGGGCCAAATGGCCTGTTTCTACAAGGCTGACACTCCGAACAGGAGGGGGAAGGAAATGGGAAAAGATGATAAACTTTCCAGTTGTAATCACCCATGTGCCCTGATCTGAAGGTCTAAATGGCTGAGAAAAAATATACCTGAACTGCAGCACACGACTGAATTCTTTTCATCATCACCGTACGTTAACTAGAGTTACATTAAGCAAGCATGAAAAAGTAATAGCTCGAAAATGCAAACAACTGATAGCAACATCCATCCTCAGAGAACAAAGGGATCTGGGTGCCACTGAATCAAAGAATAGTTAATAAAGGACTCCTGGGACAACAAAATTATGCCGCCTCCTCTCCTCCACTGTTGCAATCTCTATGAGTACACCTTTATTGACACATGAGCTATCCAAGAGGGCTTCTACCCAGCTTAATGATAATGAACATGGTTGAATAGTGTTGCAACAAAGCAGACAGTAACTGCCTCTGCTCACTTACCTGATCTGATAGCAAAGCTATTGATGTGAGCTTGCTTTTGCTGGGGTCTGCTCCCAAGTGTTTAGCTTCTTCTTTGCTGTGCCTGCCTTATTTGTATTTGAAAGACAATCCCCAATTACTCACTGCCCCATAAGAGTTTCAACCATTCCTTTGTGTTTCATCAATCTGTAAACATCATGCATCAATCATCAAAATCTAGTTGCACTTCAGTTCAAAGCATTCACCAGCAGGAGAAGGGAGAGAATTACCAAATATCACTCACTGACTACTGTCCAGTTTGCAAAGGAGACATCTCCACACATTCATTCAACATTATCTTCAGAAACACTAAGTACCTAAACAATGAGGGCAAATTACTGTGCCTAGAAATAGTTAAAATAAACTAAATGCTACACAGCAATTTTCTTTTTCCCTGGGTATGGGTGTGATATGATAGCCATTACAGAGATGTGGCTGCAAGGTGGCCAAGGCTGGGAACTGAATATTCAGGGTATTTGACATTTTGAAAGGATATGAAGAAAGGAAAAGGATATGAAGAAAGGAAAAGGACATGTGATAGCTCTGTTAATACAGAATGAGATTAGTGCAGTAGTGAGGAATGATCTTGGCTTGGAAGATCAAGATATAGAATCAGTTTTGGTGTAAATAAGAAATAGCAAAGGAAAGAAGTCATTGATGGGAGTATTCTATCGGCCCCCTAACAGTAGCTACACTGTAGGACAGAATATAAATTAAGAAATAATGGGGGCTTGTAAGAAAGGTACAGCACTAATTGCGGATGATTATAATCTTCATATAGATTGGACAAATCAAATTGACAAAGATAGCCTGGAGAATAATTCATAGAGTGTATTCGGGACAGTTTCTTAGAACAGTAATACATTGTGGAACCAACTAGGTAATAGGCTAATTTAGAACTGGTGATGTGTAATGAGACAGGATTAATTAATGATCTCATAGTAAAGGATTCACTAGGGAAGAGTGATCATAACATGGTCAAGTTTCACATTCGGTTTGAGGGTGGCAAACATAGTTCTGAGCCTAGTGTCTTAAACTTAAATAAAGACAATTACAAAGGTATGAAGACAGAGTTGGCTAAAGTAGACTGGGAAATAGGGTAAAAGGTAAGACAGTAGATAAGCAGTGGCAGACATTTAAGGAAATATTTCATAACTCTCAACAAAGATACATTCCATTGAGAACGAAATACTCTACAAGAAGGATGAACCATCTGTGGCTAACTAAGAAAGTTAAGGATGGTATCAAATTGAAAGGAAAGACATACAATGCTGCAAAGATTACTGGTAGGCCAGAAGATTGGGAACATTTTCGAAACCAGCAATAAAAAGAGAGAAATTAGAATATGAGAGTAAACTAACAAGAAATATAAAAACAGACTGTAAGAGATCCTACAAGTATATAAAAAGGAAGAGAGTATCTCAAATAAATATTGCGGAATTAATAATGGTAGACAAGGAAATAGCAGAAGCTTCGAGCAAGTATTTTGTATCTATCTTCATGGTAGAAGACGCTAAAAGCATCCCAAGAATTGTAGAAAATCAAGGGACAAAAGGGACGGAGGAACTTAAAACAATCAGTATCACTAGAAAAAAAGCACTAGGAAAACTAATGAGACTAAAGGCTGACAGGTCCCCTGGAACTGATGGCTTGCATCCTAGGGTCTTAAAAGAAGTGGCTGCAGAGATAGTGGATGCATTGGTTGTAATCTTCTAAAATTCTCTAGATTCTGGAATGGTCTCAGCAGATTGGAAAACTGCAAATGTAAAGTCCCTATTCAAGAAAGGAGGGAGACAAAAAGTAGGAAAATACAGGCCAGTTAGCCTAATGTCTGTCAGCGGGAAAATGCTGGAATCCATTATGAAGGAAGTAATAGCAGGACATTTAGAAAATCATAATACAATCAAGCAGAATCAATATGGTCAACATGGAAAATCGTGTTTGACTAACTTATTAGAGTTCCTTGAGGTTGTAAACAAGCAGGGTGGATAAAGGGGACCAGTAGATGTAGTGTATTTGGATTTCCAAAAGGCATTCAGTAAGGTCCCACATAACAGGTTACTGCACAAGATAAGAGCTCATGGTGTTGGAGGTAATATATTGGCAAAGATAGAGGATTAGTTAACTAACAGGAAACAGTCAGGATAAATGGGTCATTTTAAGGTTGGCAAATTGTAACTAGTGGAGTGCTACAGGGATCAGTGCTGGGACCTCAACTATTTATAATCTATATTAAAGACTTGGATGAAGGAACAGTGTGTTGTAGACAAATTTGTTGACAATACAAAGATAGGTGGAAAAGCAAGTTGTGAGAAGGACACAGAGTCTGCAAAGGGATATAGATAGGTTAAGTGAGTGGACAAAAAATTGGCAAATGGAATATAATGTGGGAAAATGTGAGGTTATTCACTTTGATAGGAAGAATAGAAAAGCAAAATATTATTTAAATGGACAGATTACAAAATGCTACAGTACAGAGGGATCTGGGTGTCCTCATACATGAAACATCAAAAGTTAGCATTCAGGTACAGCAAGTAATTAGGAAGACAAATGGAATGTTGGTCTTTATTGCAAGGAGGATATAGTATAAAAGTAGGGAAGTCTTGCTACAACTGTACAGGGCATTGATGAAACCACATTGAGAGTACTGCATACAGTTTTGGTCTCCTTTAAGTAGGGATATACTTGCATTGGAAGCAGTTCAAAGAAAGTTCATTATAGGTTGATTCCTGGGATGAAAGTGTTGTCTTATGAGGAAAGGTTAAGCAGGTTGGGCCTATACTCATTGAAGTTTAGAAGAATGAGAAGTGATCTTATTGAAACATATAAGATTCTGAAGGGGGGCAGGGGTGGTAGCAGGCAGGAAAGTGGAGTTGAGGCCACGATCAGATCAGCCATGATGTCATTCAATGGCAGAGCAGGTTTGAAATGGCCTACTCCTGCTCCTATTTCTTATGTTGTTATGCTGTCCATGCTTAGTCTCTCTACCCAATTTATTATCCTTCATTAACATCTATGAAAATACTTAAAGGGGGAAAAGTTATAGGGATATGAAGATAGAGCAGTGTAGTGGGACATTGGATTGCTCTTCAAAAGACCCAGCACAGCTCAGTGGGCCAAATGGCCTCCTTGTGAGCTATACTATTATATGATTATATCTATCATGAGCACACACACAATGGGGGTCAGCTTCTCCTGCAACACCTGTGCGTGTGAATGCTTCAGTTCTTTATCAAGCATAAACTGAGGCGATTGGGGAAGCCATGTTTATATGGCAATTTCTTCTCCCTCAATAATATCTATGTAAGTACTTGGGTGCACTGCCAAATACAAACATACGAATTAGGAGCAGAAGTAGGCCATTCGGCCCCTTCGAGCCTGCTCCATCATTTAATAAGATCATGGCTGATCTGATTGTGGCTTCAACTCCACTTTCCCACCTACCTTCAATACCCTTTGACTCCCTTGTTAGTCAGGAATTTATCTACCTCTGCTTTAAAAATATTCAATGACCCTGCCTCACCACTCACTGGGGAAGAGAGTTCCAAAGACTCTCAATCCTCTGAGAGAAAAGATTTCTACTCATCTCCATCTTAAATGGCGACCCTTATTTTCAGATCCGTCCCCTAGTTCTAGTTTCTCCCACAAGAGGAAACATCCTCTCAGCATCCACCCTGTCAAGTCCCTTCAGGATCTTATATAATTCAATAAGCTCACCTCGTGTTCTTCTAAACCCCAATGGATACAGGCCCAACCTGTCCAACCTTTCTTCATAAGCTAACCCCCCACCCCAGGTATCAGTTGAGAAAAATTTCCACCTAACAACAAGCAAACTGACACCAGGTCAAAGAACCCATAAAATAACTTTATGCAAGCTGTTAGCATAATGATAAGGGCCGCTTATCACACAAAACACATGAAAGAAAAAAAAAAGAACAGTAATGCCCAAGAAATAAATGTGTAAATGGATGACTAAGTGAATCTAATAGAACATTTCAATAGCAACTGAAGAAAGCAGCAACTGGTCAAGTGGCTAGGTCATCACCAAGTTTCTACTCGGAACAAAAGGAAAATTTCATTGCACCCAAAGATGATTACTTTGCATCAACCGCTTGAGCAGAATGAGAGGTGTCGGGTATCTCTTCTGTATGAACCCAAGATAGGTCCTGTTGAGCAGAGTGGAATACACTCCAATCTAAATAAAACCAAGCAATGGAATGTCTTCGAAAGTTTGATTCAGAAAAAGATGAGTACAAATTTGATAACATTTAGATTTAGTTGGAGGAAAGGGGCATAACAAAACATTTTGAGAAAAAAGCAGGATTAATATGGTTTAAGATGAAGAAATGCACAAGACTCTCCTTTTGTATTGGAGGTGAAAATCTAGGGGTTGGGACAGGGATCTGAGCTGATTTGTCGTGAATAAAAGGTGCCTTAGGTTGTCTTTGTACTGCAGAATGATTCTGGAGCAGTTGGTCATTTTAATTATAGAGAGAAGCACAATATTTATTGATGTGATCAACTGGTGATGGATGATTAGGCTCCTTGTGCACCAGGTACTCACCAAAGACTCCTTCAACAGCACCTTCCAAACCTGTGACCTCTACCACCTAGAAGGACAAGGGCAGCCGATGCATGGGAACACCACCACCTGCAAGTTCCCTCTAAGTCTCACACCATCCTGACTTGGAACTATATCGCCGTTCCTTCACTATCGCTGGGTCAAAATCCTGGAACTCCCTTCCTAACAGCACTGTGGGTGCACTTACAACCTAAGGACTGCAGCGGTTCAAGAAGGCAGCTCACCACCACCTTCTCAAGGGCAATTAGGGATAGGTAATAAATGCTGGCCTAGCCAGCTAAGCCCACATCCTATGAATGAATAAAAAAAAAAATTGCAGCCCTCTGATTTGAGGGAATGATGCTGAGTACTATACTGGGATGGGGATGGAGATGGTGAGTGATCGAGTGGGAATGTGGGTACTGAAGGCAGTGGCAAGAGAAAAATTTTGCAGCAGTGGCACCATAACAGATGGAGGGGCAGAGGAGAGGGAATTGGGAGTATGAGAGTGAATTAGAGAGAAAGCTGGGCAAGAGCTTTTTCCTCCCACAGACAGTAATGGTAGTAAAGGAGATAAGAAAGTGGTCTGTTATAGTCTTATGATCAAGGCCTCAAAAGCATAGAGGCTACATGTGATGGCGACATCAAGGAGGTGGCGTGGATATGGATGGAGGAGTTTAATGGAAGGCCAAAATTAAGAGAGCATAGGAGGGCTGAGCAGGAGGAAGGCCTTAGGTTTGGGAACAGTCCCATCAGATTGGAAGTTTTTTTTTTAGAGATACAGCACTGAAACAGGCCCTTCAGCCCACTGAGTCTGTGCTGACCAACAACCACCCATTTATACTAATCCGACATTAATCCCATATTCCCTACCACATCCCCATCATTCTCCTACCACCTACCTACACTAGGGGCAATTGACAAATCAACCTGCAAGTCCTTGGCTATGGGAGGAAACCGGAGCATGCGGTGGAAACCCACGCGGTCAAAGGGAGAACTTGCAAACTCCGCACAGGCAGTACCCAGAACTAAACCTGGGTCGCTGGAGCTGTGAGGCTGTGGTGCTAACCGCTGTGGTGCTAACCACTGTGCCACCCAAGTTGGCAAATATAACACTGCTTTTCAAGAAAGGAGGAAGAGAGAAAACAGGGAACTCTTGGCCAGTTAGCCTGACATCAGTTGCAGGGAAAATGTTGCATTCTATTATTAAGGAAGTCCTAACAATGCATTTAGAAAAGAACATTATGATTAGAACAAATCAACGTGGTTTTACAAAAGGGAAATCTTGTTTGACAAATTTATTAGAGTTTTTGAGGATGAACCAATAGGGTAAATAAAGGGGAACCAGTAGATGTAGTATACCTTGATTTCCAAAAGGCATTCGATAAGGTGTAACACAAAAGATTAGTAGGCAAGATAAGGGCTCATGGAGTTGGGGGTAATATATTAGCAAGGATAGAGGATAGGTTAACAGGAAGCAAAGAGTGGGAATAAATGGAGCATTTTCAAGTTGGCAGGCTGTGACTAGTAGAGTGACGCAATGATCAGTGCTGGGGCTTCAGCTATTCACAATCTATATTAAAGACTTAGATGAAGAGACAGAGAGTAATATATCTAAGTTTGCTAACGATACAAAGATAGGTGAAACGGTAAATTGTGGGATTAACACAGAGAGGCTGCAAAGAGATGTAGGCAGTTTAAGTGAGTGGGCAACAACATGGTAGATGGAGTATAATGTGGGGAAGAGTGAAGTTATTCACTTTGGTCGTAAGAATAGAAAAGCAGAATATTTTTGAAAGGTTTTACACTTGTAAATGTTGATGTTCAGAGAGACTTGGGTGTGCTCGTACAAGGAATACAGGAAGTTAGCACGCAGGTACAGCAAGCAATTAGGAAGGCAAATGGCATGTTGACCTTTATTGCAGGGGGATTGGAGTACAAGGTTATAAAGAAGTCTTGCTAAAATTGTACAAGACTTTGATGAGACCACATTCAGGATACTGTGCAGTTTTGGACTCCATATTTAAGGAAGGATATACCTGCATTGGAGGCAGTACATCTAAGTTTCCTGGGATGAGAGGGTTGTCCTATGATGAGAGGCTGAGTAAATTGGGCCCATATTCTCTGGAATTTAGAAGAATAAGAGGCTCATTGAAACATACAAGATTCTGAAGGGGCCGAATAGGGTAGACACTGAGCGATTGTTTTTGCTGGTTGGGAAATCTAAAACACGGGGGCACAGGCTCAGTTTTAGGGGCCGATCATTTAGGACTGAGATAAGGAGAAATTACTTCACTCGGGGTTGTGAATCTTTGGAATTCTCTACTCCAGAGGGTGTGGATGCTCCATTGTTGAATATATTTAAGGCTGGGATAGACAGGGAATCAACGGAAGATGGGCAGATGGGAAAGTGGAATTGAAGCCCAAAGATCAGCCATGATTGTATTGAATGGCAGTGCAGGCTCGAAAGGTCATATAGTCTAATCCTGCTCCTATTTCTTGTGTTCTTGTGGGAGCTAGGGGAGTTTAGATGTAGATTGCTGTTATCGAGGATAAGGAGTCACTTGGTGCAAAGGCCGAGAAAGAAGATCAGCATGTAGCAGAAGCAGCAGGTTAAACAAGACAAAAACAGAAAACGCAATAGGTCTGTCAACATTGGAGAAGAGACAATATGAGTTAGTGTGTTGGGCCGAAACTCTTCACCAGCAATGAGTTCTGTTAAAGTGTTTACATCTGAAATGTTAACTACCTTTTCAAATGTTGACAGACCTGCTGCGTAATTCTCCAATAAAAGAAGTCAATGCTTGTCACATAAGGGGTAATGAGGGATATCTTGTGCATATTTGGCCTGCTGCAGTGTGCCAGTGAACATCAACGCAAGCTCGAGGAACAGCACCTCATTTACCAATTAGGCATGCTACAGCCTACCGGACTGAACATTGAGTTCAATAATTTCAGAGCATGACTGGCCCCACTTCTTTATTTTTATTTTATTTTTAATTTTATTTTATTTCATCATTAATTTTTTTACCATGTGTCTGCCCACTGTTTTTTTCATGGTAGTACTTTTGGCTAGGGCTTTCATTATTCTGTCAATTAACACCCTCTCTGCACTAATAGAACAAAGAACAAAGAAAATTACAGCACAGGAATAGGCCCTTCGGCCCTCCAAGCCTACGCCGATCCAGATCCTCTATCTAAACCTGTCGCCTATTTTCTAAGGGTCTGTATCTCTTTACTTCCTGCCCATTCATGTATCTGTCTAGATACATCTTAAAAGACGCTATCCTGCCCGCGTCTACCACCTCCGCTGGCAACGCGTTCCAGGCACCCACCACCCTCTGCGTAAAGAACTTTCCACGCATATCCCCCCTAAACTTTTCCCCTTTCACTTTGAACTCATGTCCCCTAGTAATTGAATCCCCCACTCTGGGAAAAAGCTTCTTGCTGTCCAACCTGTCTATACCTCTCATGATTTTGTACACCTCAATCAGGTCCCCCCTCAACCTCCGTCTTTCTAATGAAAATAATCCTAATCTACTCAACCTCTCTTCATAGCTAGCGCCCTCCATACCAGGCAACATCCTGGTGAACCTCCTCTGCACCCTCTCCAAAGCATCCACATCCTTTTGGTAATGTGGCGACCAAAGAACAATGCTTTGTCTTTCACTACACCATTAACACACTCTTTGCCTTTGCTCCATAACCTTCTTGGCAGTTATTCTCTGTGATGCTCTGTCCTATCAACACCTTCCCTTTTGTTCTCTTTTGCCCCACCCACACTTTATTTGCTTAAAACCCATTACATTTCTAACCTTTGCCAGTTCTGATGAAAGGTCACTGAGCTGAAATGTTAACTCTGCTTCTCTCTCCACAGATGCTGCTAGACCTGCTGAGTATTTTCAGCACTTTTTGTTTTTATTATAGAAGAAAATTAACATTGTGAATGTGAAATAGATTAAATACAAGTGCACAAGAACTCCAAACAAGCACTGTGGATTCTCGATTCAACATTTACAGTTTGAACGGCTCTCAGCCCATACTGTGACATGAGAAGCAAGTCTGAACAAGACTAAGAAAGGCCTTGTCCTTGCCAGGGATTTGAATGTACTGCCACTACAAGCTTTCTCCTCTCTCCCAAGCATTCCAACCTGCCCAACAAGCAGGGCGGCCCACAGGTCCTATTCAAGCTGAGTTTTCCTGTTTGACATCTCCACTAATTGCTCACAATTTTAAAGAACAGGAACTGCAGACAAATTAACAAGGAGTCGAAGGAAAAAAAAATTGCAGGACTATGCAGAAAAAGCAGGGGAGTGGGACAAACTGGATTGCCCTTCAAAAGAGCCAGCACAGACTCAATGGGCCAAATGGCCTCCTTCTGTGATTATGGTTCTATGAAAAGGAAAATAAAAGTCAGAGACATATACACAATAATTCAGTGGAAACACAGAGGTCCACATGGCAAAACTACACTAGCAACCAACTACACAGATACAGCATTAGTTAGTAGAATAGGGCGGCGCAGTGGTTAGCACCGCAGCCTCACAGCTCCAGCGACCCGGGTTCAATTCTGGGTACTGCCTGTGTGGAGTTTGCAAGTTCTCCCTGTGTCTGCGTGGGCTTTCTCCGGGTGCTCCGGTTTCCTCCCACAGCCAAAAAGACTTGCAGGTTGGTAGGTAAATTATCCCTAGTATAGGTAGGTGGTAGGGAAATATAGGGACAGGTGGGGATGTGGTAGGAATATGGGATTAGTGTAGGATTAGTATAAATGGGTGGTTGATGGTTGGCACAGACTCGGTGGGCCGAAGGACCTGTTTCAGTGCTGTATTTCTAAAACTAAGATTTTGAACATACCTATCAAATACACAGAGCCCTGCCTCACAGTATACAGATTGTTGGACAGCAGGTGTACAAAAGTATTGATAGAGAAAACTCGTCCTGTGTCAGCTGTAGTTTTATACAACAATTGATTTTATGAAAAACAATGGCAGTAGACTTGTGTTAAGTCTGTCATGTCTACAGACTAGGTATACAGACGCTAAGCACAAAAACAATATGGAAAGGGTAAAATGTCTATATTAAAGTTCAGATTAATATTTAATGTTCTAATCAATGTCTAGCTTCAACTAAAAAAATGCTCTGCCTGTTGTGAATTAGTAACAATGATGTACTCATTGATCAACAAAGGATTTTTCTTCCTAACTTCATTCATATGCCATAAGCGCATTTTTCCAAGAGCCTTTTCCCACTAACCGATAATGTACCATATGCTGCTCAATCCACAGCAATCAATGACACATTGAAATTCAGTGCATTGCTTTATTCATTAAATGAAGTCCGAAAAGTTCACAATGAGCTCGGTGTCAACTCTACAGTCAGCAAGTTTGTTACTATCCAGTAGAAGACTGTCACTACTGAGTCTTGCTCTGTATCTGTGGCTCAGTGCCTCTGAGACACAATGTTGTGGGGTCAAGTTCCACTCCAGAGACTTGAGCACAGAGTTCAGGCGGACACTCCCAATGCAATACAAGGGGAGCGTTGCACTGCCAGAGGTGCTGTCTTTCAGATGAGGCATTCAACCAAGGCCCTGTCTGCCCCTCAAGCGAACTTGAAAGATCCCGCGGCACTATGTAAAGAAGAGTAAGAATGTTCTCACTGACGTCCTGGCCAATGTTTATCCTTCAACCATCATCACTAAAAAAAAATGATCTGGTCATTTAATTCGTTGTTGATTGTGGGAGCTTGCAGTGTGCAAATTGGTTGCCCTGTTTCTGACATTACAACAGTGAATATCTTTTAATTGTACTTTGTCTGGTGTAAAGCACTTTAGGACATCCTGAGGTTGTGAAAAGCTCTATAGAAATGTAATTTTTTTCTTTTTTTCACTCTACCTGCTCTGCTAGACTTACAAGAGTGGCACAAGAGGCAACAAGGTGATGTACTGAAACTAATCTCAACAAATGAATGATAAAGTTCAGATTAGACTACCTTAATCTACAGAATATGGCGTTTAATTAGCACCCACATGGGGATTCACCCCTGAAGTTCTCCCCAAACACCCTCCATTTTCTCCAATTTTTCTCCCCTAATTCAGGGAGTAAGGGTAAATATAGTCTGAAGAGAAAGGTCAAGGCTGTAGAGTCGAGTAGCGAATTGGGTAAAATCATAAAGGTTGTGTCAGGAAGGGACAGAGAGCTTACTAACAATAATAGGGTATTAGCGACTAAGGCCGCATCAGGGAAAAAGAGTCAAAATGGTTAAAGATAAAAGTGCTATATCTGAATACGCAAAGCATTCGTAACAAGGTAGATGAATTAATGGCACAAAGAGAGATAAATTAGTTTGATCTAGTAACCATTACTGAGGTGTGGTTGCAGGGTAACAATAACAACTTGTATTTATACAGCACCTGTAACGTAATAAAATGTTCCAAAGCACTTTGCAGGAGTGTTATAAAGCAAAATTTGACATCAACCTGCATAAAACACTATTTGGGCAGGGCCAAAAGCTTGGTCAAAGAGGTAGGTTTTAAGAAGCATCTTAAAGGAGGAAAGAGAGATAGAGAGGTGGAGAGGTTTAGGGAGGAAATTCCAGAGGTTAGGGCCCAGGCAGCTGAAGGCATGGCTGCCTATGGTGGAGCAGTTAAAATCAGGGATATTCAAAAGGCCAAGATTAGAGGAGCACAGATATTTTGGAGGGCTTGGGGCTAGAGGAAATTACAGAGATAGGGAGCGGCAAGGCAATGGAGGCATTTGAAAACAAGAATGAGAATTATGAAATCAAGGCATTGCTTAACTGGTAGCCAATGTAGGTCAATAAGCAAAGGGGTAATAGCTGAACAGGACCTGGTGCGAGTAAGGACACGGGCAGCAGAGTTTTAACCAAGTTGGAAACTAAATATTCCAGAGTACCTGACTTGTAGAAAAGATAGGCAAAATGGAAAAGGAGGTGGGGTAATCCTGATAAAGAATGAGATAAAGACATTAGAGAGAAAGGATCTTAGCACAGAAAATCAGGATGTAGAATCAGTATGGGTAGAGCTACAAAATAGAAGGGCAGAAAGTAACTTATAGAGCCCCTAACTGTAATCATAGTGTTGGACTGTTTAAGATGAGAAGTTAGAGGAGCATGTAACAAAGGTAATGCAATGTAATGTAATCACAGGGGATTTCAATCTTCATACAGACTGAGCAAACCAAATTAGCAAATGTAGCCTAGAGAATGAGTTCATAGAATACATTCATGACAGTTTTCTAGAACAATATGTTGAGGAACCAACTAGGGAACAGGTTTTTTAAAATCTAGTATTGTGTAATGACACAGGGTAGGCGGTGGCACAGTGGTATTATCACTGGACTAGTAACCCAGAGACCCAGGGTATTGATCTGGAGACATAGGTTCGAATCCCACCACAGCAGAAGGTGGAATTTGAACTTAATTAATAAAAAAAATAGTACTGAAGACCGGTGCTCCAGAACTTGCCGCACCCCTAGCCAAGCTGTTCCAGTACAGCTACAACACTGGCATCTACCCAGCAATCTGGAAAATTGCCCAGATATGTCCTGTACACAAAAAGCAGGACAAGTCCAACCCGGCCAATTACCGCCCCATCAGTCTACTCTCAATCACCAGTAAAGTGATGGAAGGTGTCATCAACAGTGCCATCAAGCGGCACTTGCTTAGCAATAACCTGCTCAGTGATGCTCAGTTTGGGTTCTGCCAGGGCCACTCAGCACCTGACCTCATTACAGCCTTGGTTCAAACATGGACAAAAGAGCTGAACTCGAGGTGAGGTGAGAGATACGACATCAAGGCAGCATTTGACAGAGTATGGCATCAAGGAGCCGTAGCAAAACTGGAGTCAATGGGAATCAAGGGGAAAACTCTCTGCTGGTTGGAGTCATACCTAGTGCAAACGAAGATGGCTGTGGTTGTTGGAGGTCAATCATCTGAGCTTCAGGACATCACTGCAGGAGTTCCTCAGGGTAGTGTCCTAGGCTCAACCATCTTCAGCTGCTTCATCAATGACCTACCTTCAATCATAAGGTCAGAAGTGGGGATGTTCGCTGATGATTGCACAATGTTCAGCACCATTCGCGACTCCTCAAATACTGAAGCAGTCCATGTAGAAATGCAGCAAGACCTGGACAATATTCAGGCTTGGGCTGATAAGTGGCAAGTAACATTTGCGCCACACAAGTGCCAGGCAATGACCATCTCCAACAAGAGAGAATCTAACCATCTCTCCTTGACATTCAATGGCACTACCATCGCTGAATCCCCCACTATCAACAACCTAGGGGCTACCATTGACCAGGAACTGAACTGGAGTAGCCATATAAATACCGTGGCTACAAGAGCAGGTCAGAGGCTAGGAATCCTGCGGCGAGTAACTCACCTCCTGACTCCCCAGATCCTGTCCACCATCTACAAGGCTGGAGTCAGGAGTGTGATGGAATACTCTCCACCTGCCTGGATAGGTGCAGCTCCAACAACACGCAAGAAGCTCAACACCATCCAGAACAAAGCAGCCCACTTGATTGGCACACCATCCACAAACATTCACTCCCTCCACCACCGACGCACAGTGGCAGCAGTATGTACCATCTACAAGATGCACTGCAGCAACGCACCAAGGCTCCTTAGACAATACCTTCCAAACCTGTGACCTCTATCACCTCGAAGGACAAGAGCAGCAGTTGCATGGGAACATGCAAGTTCCCATCCAAGTCACACACCGTCCTGACTTGGAACTATATCGCCGTTTCTTCACTGTCGCTGGGTCAAAATCCTGGAACTCCTTTCCTAACAGCACTGTGGGTGTACCTACCTCACATGGACTGCAGCGGTTCGAAAGGCAGCTCAACACCACCTTATCAAGGGCAATTAGGGATGGGCAATAAATGCTGGCCTAGCCAGCGACGTCCACGTCCACAAATGAATGAATTTGAAAACAAAAACAATAGTAATCTTGTAGCAAAGGATCCTTCTGTAGCGTGTAGCTCAGGTGCAACATGCCTGGATCAGAGTGGCCCTCTCATCCCTGCCATCCTCATGAGTACCTTGACTCCTGAGGTGGCCCACCAACCTCCCTGCAAAGCATCGTCACCGTTTGGCACTGCATCATCCTCCTCCTCCTAGGAACTGTGCCGGTCCAGCGCTTCACCCTCTTAAAGATCCACAACTCTCTGGAGGGCCATGTTATGGATAGTGCAGCAGACCTCCACAATGCACGACGCCCTTGAGGGGGTGTAATGGAGGGCTCCACCTGACCGGTAAAGGTACTGGAATCACACTCCAAAAGTCCAATGGTCTGCTCACTGGTGGTCCTTGTGACTAGATGACATTGGTTGTAGCGCCTCTGTGCCTCCATTGCAGGGTTACACAAAGGTGTCAAAAGTCATCTCTTCAATGGATATCCCTTATCCCCTAGTGGATTCGCGCTAGTGCCACAAAGAGCCGTGGCACCTACGATTGTTGGGATTGAATGCGCCATGGCAGCTGCCAGGATAGTGTTCACACATCTGCATAAAGCACCTGTTGTGGTCGCAGACCAGCTGAACATTTAGGGAGCGGAAGGCATTCCTAGTGATGAATCTCCACTTCTCACTCAGTGCCTTGATGGCCACATGGGTGCAATCGATGACCCCCTGCACCTGAGGGAATCCAGCGATGGAAGCAAATCTCACTGCCCTCTGTCCCTGCTTCTCCCCCATCTGTTGGAAGCTCTATGTACTCACCTGCCCTCTCGAACAGGGCATCCATGTCCTGCCTTATACATCGATGTGCTGCCAACTCTGTGTTCTCCTCTCTGTTCCTCATGCCCAGGAGTCTGCATTTTCTGCTACAGATGCTGCTCCACATTGCTACTCGTCCCTATCTCAGAATAGCTCACTCCTATTATAATAAAAGCAAAATACTGCGGATGCTGGAAATCTGAAATTAAAACAGAAAGTGCTGGAAATATTCAGCAGGTCTGGCAGCATCTATGGAGAGAGAAGCAGAGTTAATGTTTCAGGTCTGTGACCTTTCATCAGAACTGGCTCAGGTTAGAAATGTAATAGGTTTTAAACAAGTGAAGCGGGGGTGAGGTGGCGGGGTTAAGGGAACAAAAGGGATGATGTGTGATCAGGCAGAGGGCAGGAGAGATTAACTGACAAGGAGGTCATGGGGCAAAGGCAAAGGGAGTGAGCTAATGGCATGGTGAAAGACAAAGCATTAGTGCAGAGAGAGTGTTAATGACAAAATAATGAACAGCTCTGTCCAAAAGCACAAACATGAAAAACCAGGTTTAAGGCAGGCACATGGTAGCTTATTCCCATTGCCAGGTTTGGTCTGCTTGCTGTCAGCTCTGCTGTCAAGCCTTCCCAGACCCTATTCTCTCTTTTGCTCCCATGATCCCAGCCAGCGCATTACCCCCAACTGCTTCAGCATGCGCAGTCCAAATGTTCAGGGAGCTCTACTCAAGCGATGGCAACTATGAGCCAAAGCATGAGGGCCTCTTTGAACCTTCCCCCTTTCAGGCTGCCTTCTGATTATTTCCGCAGCTATGACTGGCTTCCCGCTATGTCATCACTTCTTCCTGATGGATGTGTTTGAGAACCTTTGTGCTTCCCGTGCCTCCTTTCCAAAATAGCAAACTGGCCCTCAACAAGCTGTTAACTAGCTTGTTTGCATTATCAGTTGTTCATCTACCCTTTTCGGGCAGGTTGCTGTGTCCCACTTCCCGATGCTGGTACCAAAATTGCCGAACGTTGGGAAGCCGGCATGCCGCTTAGCAGCGTGAAATTGCTCTATTGACGGCCTCTGTTTCTGCCCCCACATCCAATGAAAATTTGGCCCAGAGCGCCAGCACACGAATTAAACCACAGATGATCAAGCCTATCAAGCCTGATCTGGCTATATCCAGCATCCAAACATGCATTTCCAATAGGGGTTCCTGGATAGCAGTCAGGACCAAGACCGCAGCCTGATTTATTACCAACCTAATCAGGCCTGTAGGGCAATTGTTGTGCCTCTTCTGCCATTTCAGCTCAAAACAACAAACTGAGCACAGTGCAGAGACAGAACCTGGGATCTTACTGCTCTGTATGTATCAGCTACTCACTGGATGAACTGGAGTCTAAAGCTGAGAAAGCAAAAAAATTATTTTTGGTGCCACGTCCAACTAAGTTTATCCTATTGAAGATCTGAGGAAGGAATTCGTTTGTGGCACTACGCAGACATGTGTTGATTCCCCAGGAGTAGACAGTGTGAGCCATGTGGCGTTCTTCATTGATATCATTGAAGAATACCACGCAGGTAGCAGCCTGCGTTGCTGTCTGCCCCAGGGAAATCAAAGCAAGTCTGCAAAGCAGCGCTATGAAAACAGCTTTTGCATCTAGCCCCCCCCACCCCAAGTGTTTCCATGTCTCACTTCTTCACTTCCCCCACACCCATTCCCCACCTTCCCACTCCAACAAAAGCCAGAATTTGACCAAAGACACACAGAACTGAAGAACCAGAAAGAAAAATGTTGCACTGAGAGAAATAACTACAGAAATTATTGAACAGTTTATAAATTTTAAAATGCTATCTGCTGACACTAATGCGACAGCATTTGAAAATCCCAGCATGTGGCACTATTTTGGGATATGAAGCAATCTGTGCATTCATTTCATTTCTATTTTGCTGATGAGAACACAATCTCACAGGCCTAAGGCAGTGCCTTCAATACACCTGCAACCTTGCCAGTGTTACAGGTTCAATCAATATTGTTCAGCACAAGTAAACGGAGTACCTTTCAGGGCATTACAAGCACGACTCTACAAAAGTGAAGATAAAATAACTTTGTGTTGCACAGCGCTCAGAGCTAAAGAAAGACACTTATTCCACAGGCCTCAGGCAATGCCTTCATCACTGTCTTCAAAAGACCGCAGGCAGCATTTGTGAAAGATCTGAATGCATAATGTTGCAATTCTCCCATAACAAATGTCCTAAATTAAGAAACCAAGCGTGGAAATAGGAGGCCATTTGGCATATCAAACACACTTCATCCTCATACCATGTATAATGTACACCTTTGTGTAATCTCTCTCCCACTCCTTTCCCATTCATGTAATGTCCCCAGGGAAATTTCTGCATAAGTACTCTCGAAGTGTGAAAACAATCAGGCAACATTCATCCTCATATTTCCATCATTCAACCCCAGGCACCTGCCCAATAACCACGATGTCCCAAGGGTTTATCATCTTAGTCTTTAATTTTCCCTATGTAGCCTTCAGTACTATCCCCAATTAGATATTTGTCCAGATCCTCTTTAAAGGAATTGATATTTAACAAGCTTAGGGATATATCCATTACTGTACAGTAGAGTGGGGAAAAGGGGGAAAATCTTCTAATCGCTAGTTATACTTTAGATTTGTTGAATTCAAATCTATGTCGTTATTAAGTTCTATAAGCTGCTTACATTTACATTAGCTATGCTTCTCATCAAGTTAAAAATATGCATCATTTCCTTCCTCAATATCCTATTTTTTTATTAACAAAAGGAAGTTCAGTTCTGTGAATCTCTCTCTGGACTGAGTACGAATCCTAGAATCATCCTCATCACTCACCCTTCTCCAAATCCTCTCAGTTGCATCAATGTCCTTTGAAGGTCGGGCAGCAAATGTTATACAAATTATTCCAAATATGGTTTCACCACTGATCTACACCCATAGTCAGGCCAACTTGTTTGGACTTAATGAATTGCTCTCAAGCTGTATCCTATTTGATTAACCTTGCTGATAATAACTACACGCTGACTAGAAACTTTCAGCAAGTCTTTCCTAACTTTTCTAATGGACATCCCTTGACCATCAAGCTCCTGTTCCAATGTGCACTCCTGTGTATTTAACTGCAGTAAATCCATCTGTCATTGGCCCACTAAATTAACTGGTCAGTAGTTTCTGAACATCATTATATCTCCTTTATACATGTGCTGCTCTGACACTTAACCATGCCTCCAATTTTTATATAGGCTCATTGGAGAAATAAAGCAAGTAATCAAGAGAGTTTAGGAAAATGACAAAGTATGATACTGATACTTCACTGCATTTTTCAAGCTTGAGTTTTAAACAAAATTGCTTCCTGGATGTAGATGACACTGATAAGGCCACATTTATCATTCATCCCTAGGTAACCTGAGCAGGTGGCAGTGGGGCCACCTTCTTGAATCACTGCAGTCCTGGTGATGCTGCTCCTAATGGCATTAGGTATGGAATTCCAATAATTTTGACCAAGTGACTGTGAAAAGACAGAGATAAGTTTTCCAAGTCACGGTAGTGTGGGGAGATGGTGGCATTCCCGCCACATTACTGCTGACTTTCTTGGTAGTAGGTTGAATTCTCAGGAGAGGGAGATGATGTCAAAAGTGCTGAGTTGCTGCAGTGCATCTTGTAGATAATATATACCATAGCCATGGCACACCTGTGCTGGAGTGGGCGGAAACTGAGTCCAATGACAAGGGCATCAATCTTAACAGTTAACAGTTAGTTTAGTGTATGTTACCTGGGCCCACTGCCCTCCCCCAGCCACACCTGCTCTTTGTTTTCTCAATGAAATTGATCCGGATGAAACTGACGAGCACAGCTGCCGATACTTCAATCTCCGATCCTGCTGTCTTCACAGTCCAGAGTGTCTGCAGCCACGGCATGCGGTAAGTCCATTGAGGTGAAGAAGGAGCTGCGGGACCCGAGAGAAGTCCTGTGAAAAGGTGCCCCGAACACCCAAAACATCCACGAACGGCCCCCCCGGCCGCAACTTCAAAGCGCCCGCGGGAGATGGCTCGGAGAGCATCTGCAGCGCACTGTCGGCAATGCTGCATGCCTTTATTTAAACCACTGCAGAAAAAAAAACCCTTAGCAAATGTAATCACCTCTAAGTCTGCCAAATGATGCTTCACCTCCCGAAGGACGTGGATGAGCTTTCCGGACGTCGATGGTGGGCACTGAGGAAATGGCTTATTACCTGCACCAGATTCCACCCCCCTCCCCCCCCTTTACCCCCCTTCCACCCCCCCCACCCCCGTCCCCTTCCCTGCTCCACCCTCTCAGCTCACCCCCTCACAACCCCGTCCCAGCCCGCCCCCCCCTCGCACCATCTTCACCCCGCACCCCCTTCCCCTGCACCCCGCCCCACCCCCTCCCTCTACCCCTCCCCCTTGCATCCCCTCCTCCCACCGGCACCATCCTACACCTGTGTAGGGGCCCCAACAACCCCACTGCCTTGTGGGCGTCTCGGGAGAGACCAAGGCTAAGGGAGTAAACCCTAACAGAAAATCCGGAGCGGAACCCCGGAGGCGGTCATGTGTCACCTTT
This sequence comes from Heterodontus francisci, assembly GCF_036365525.1. Taxonomy (NCBI): domain Eukaryota; kingdom Metazoa; phylum Chordata; class Chondrichthyes; order Heterodontiformes; family Heterodontidae; genus Heterodontus; species Heterodontus francisci. The sequence continues at coordinate 73,307,188 of NC_090396.1, read as the reverse complement.
GGCATGTTTCCGACAGTTCCTGCAGCCATACTGGTGCCAAACGTCGTGTCCTGCACTCCTTTGGACCCCACCAGAAAGGCCGAGAGGGGGGTTTTGACGACTGGGCAACTCTCAACCTCCATAAATTTGCCCAGGCATGCGCCATGGAGAGGTCACTCCATAGTTGCCTCACAGCGACTAAAACAACACGGAAGGCAGCAGTTACGGGTTATAAGTCCAGATAAATTGGCGTAGAAACTGGGCGCCACGGGTTGCCTTTGTCGGTGGGAGAGGTCATTGCACCTCACTGGACAGCTACCGCCCGCCTCAAACCGGGCAGCCCCCGGTCAATAAGGTTCTGTCCCGCCACAGTCTGCCTGCTTCAATGGGTGCTTGGAGCTCAGGGTCATTGCCCGAAAGGTGGACTGATACACCGCACCAAACAACATGAAAAAAGGAAAGAAGGTACCAGCCCTTCGCTTTGCAAGCTGGAACGTCAGAACTATGTGTCCTGGCCTGTCGGAAGACCTTACACAAATCAACGATTCTCGGAAGACCGCCATCATTAACAACGAGCTCAGTAGATTCAATGTGGACATTGCAGCACTTCAGGAGACTCGCCTCCCCGCGAGTGGCTCTCTAGCAGAGCAAGACTACACCTTCTTCTGGCAGGGCAGGGATCCTGAAGAACCAAGACAGCATGGAGTGGGCTTCACCATCAGAAACTCCTTGCTCAGCATGATAGAGCCTCCCTCAAATGGCTCGGAACGCATACTGTCCAACCGACTGCTCACCACCTCTGGTCCAGTACACCTACTCAGCATCTATGCTCCAACACTCTGCTCCGCACCTGAAGCTAAAGACCAGTTCTATGAACAACTCCATAACATCATTAGCAGCATCCCCAACACCGAACACCTATTCCTGCTGGGGGACTTTAAATGCCAGGGTTGGGGCCGACCATGACTCATGGCCCTCCTGCCTTGGGCGCTATGGCGTTGGAAGGATGAATGAGAACGGGCAGAGACTGCTTGAGTTGTGTACCTATCATAACCTCTGCATCACCAACTTGTTCTTTCACACTAAACCCTGTCACCAGGTTTCATGGAGGCACCCAAGATCACGTCGTTGGCACCAGCTAGACCTCATTGTCACAAGGCGAGCCGCCTTAAACAGTGTTCAAATCACACGCAGCTTCCACAGTGCGGACTGCGACACCGACCACTCCCTGGTGTGCAGCAAGGTTAGACTCAGACCAAAGAAGTTGCATCATTCCAAGCAGAAGGGCCACCCGCGCATCAACACGAGCAGAATTTCTCACCCACAGCTGTTACAAAAATTTCTAAATTCACTTGTAACAGCCCTTCAAAACACTCCCACAGGGGATGCTGAGACCAAGTGGGCCCACATCAGAGACGCCATCTATGAGTCAGCTTTGACCACCTACGGCAAAAGTGCGAAGAGAAATGCAGACTGGTTTCAATCTCATAATGAAGAGCTGGAACCTGTCATAGCCGCTAAGCGCATTGCACTTTTGAACTACAAGAAAGCCCCCAGCGATTTAACATCCGCAGCACTTAAAGCAGCCAGAAGTACTGCACAAAGAACAGCTAGGCGTTGCGCAAACGACTACTGGCAACACCTATGCAGCCATATTCAGCTGGCCTCAGACACCGGAAACATCAGAGGAATGTATGATGGCATGAAGAGAGCTCTTGGGTCAACCATCAAGAAGATCACCCCCCTCAAATCTAAATCGGGGGACATAATCACTGACCAACGCAAACAGATGGACCGCTGGGTTGAGCACTACCTAGAACTGTACTCCAGGGAGAATGCTGTCACTGAGACTGCCCTCAATGCAGCCCAGCCTCTACCAGTCATGGATGAGCTGGACATACAGCCAACCAAATCGGAACTCAGTGATGCCATTGATTCCCTAGCCAGCGGAAAAGCCCCTGGGAAGGACAGCATTACCCCTGAAATAATCAAGAGTGCCAAGCCTGCTATACTCTCAGCACTACATGAACTGCTATGCCTGTGCTGGGACGAGGGAGCAGTACCCCAGGACATGCGCGATGCCAACATCATCACCCTCTATAAAAACAAAGGTGACCGCGGTGACTGCAACAACTACCGTGGAATCTCCCTGCTCAGCATAGTGGGGAAAGTCTTTGCTCGAGTCGCTCTGAACAGGCTCCAGAAGCTGGCCGAGCGCGTCTACCCTGAGGCACAGTGTGGCTTTCGTGCAGAGAGATCGACTATTGACATGCTGTTCTCCCTTCGTCAGATACAGGAGAAATGCCGTGAACAACAGATGCCCCTCTACATTGCTTTCATTGATCTCACCAAAGCCTTTGACCTCGTCAGCAGACGTGGTCTCTTCAGACTACTAGAAAAGATCGGATGTCCACCAAAGCTACTAAGTATCATCACCTCATTCCATGACAATATGAAAGGCACAATTCAACATGGTGGCTCCTCATCAGAGCCCTTTCCTATCCTGAGTGGTGTGAAACAGGGCTGTGTTCTCGCACCCACACTTTTTGGGATTTTCTTCTCCCTGCTGCTTTCACATGCGTTCAAATCCTCTGAAGAAGGAATTTTCCTCCACACAAGATCAGGGGGCAGGTTGTTCAACCTTGCCCGTCTAAGAGCGAAGTCCAAAGTACGGAAAGTCCTCATCAGAGAACTCCTCTTTGCTGACGATGCTGCTTTAACATCTCACACTGAAGAATGCCTGCAGAGTCTCATCGACAGGTTTGCGTCTGCCTGCAATGAATTTGGCCTAACCATCAGCCTCAAGAAAACGAACATCATGGGGCAGGATGTCAGAAATGCTCCATCCATCAATATTGGCGACCACGCTCTGGAAGTGGTTCAAGAGTTCACCTACCTAGGCTCAACTATCACCAGTAACCTGTCTCTAGATGCAGAAATCAACAAGCGCATGGGTAAGGCTTCCACTGCTATGTCCAGACTGGCCAAGAGAGTGTGGGAAAATGGCGCACTGACACGGAACACAAAAGTCCGAGTGTATCAGGCCTGTGTCCTCAGTACCTTGCTCTACGGCAGCGAGGCCTGGACAACGTATGCCAGCCAAGAGCGACGTCTCAATTCATTCCATCTTCGCTGCCTTCGGAGAATACTTGGCATCAGGTGGCAGGACTATATCTCCAACACAGAAGTCCTTGAAGCGGCCAACACCCCCAGCTTATACACACTACTGAGTCAGCGGCGCTTGAGATGGCTTGGCCATGTGAGCCGCATGGAAGATGGCAGGATCCCCAAAGACACATTGTACAGCGAGCTCGCCACTGGTATCAGACCCACCGGCCGTCCATGTCTCCGTTATAAAGACGTCTGCAAACGTGACATGAAATCGTGTGACATTGATCACAAGTCGTGGGAGTCAGTCGCCAGCATTCGCCAGAGCTGGCGGGCAGCCATAAAGACAGGGCTAAATTGTGGCGAGTCGAAGAGACTTAGTAGTTGGCAGGAAAAAAGACAGAGGCGCAAGGGGAGAGCCAACTGTGCAACAGCCCCAACAAACAAATTTCTCTGCAGCACCTGTGGAAGAGCCTGTCACTCCAGAATTGGCCTTTATAGCCACTCCAGGCGCTGCTTCACAAACCACTGACCACCTCCAGGCGCGTATCCATTGTCTCTCGAGATAAGGAGGCCCAAAAGAAAGAAAGAAAGCCATGGCACACCTGTGCTGGAGTGGGCGGAAACTGAGTCCAATGACAAGGGCATCAATCAAACAAACCACTATGTCCTGGATGATGCCAAGATCCTTGACTATTGTTGCTGCATCTATCCAGGCAGGTAATGTATATTGCATCAGGCCCCTGGAACTTTATAGATCAGTGGAAAGGCTCAGAGGGGTCAGTAGGTGAGCTACTCAATGCAGAGAAACCAATCTCTGCCCTGTTCAGAGTCACAGTCTTGATTTGGCTGATTGATATTAGACAGAGCAAGGGCTCTCAACCAGGAGTCCCCAGTCACTTGGGGTCTGCAAGAAGATTTCAAGGGGCCTGCCCTAAATAACCTCCAGGATTCAAAAAAAAAAATCAGACATTAAAAAAAGGAAAAATACACCGTCACATAAAGGTGAGATTGAGCTGAGCAAACTGCCAGTCCTGGCCCCAACTTGGACCTCGGTTTGCCCCCTCCCAAATGTCTGTGCAAGGACAGTTGCAGCTGCTTCTAGAACCCCGCTCACCGAGAAGGGAGAGAGTCAGAGGTTGCAGAGTTCAGATCGCCTGGTTTGAATTCTCCATCCTTTGTAATGAGAAGCTTTTTATGTTGTCTGATGCAATATAAATGAGATGCATGGAGTGCAGTTGTTTGAAGATCTCAAACAAGTTTATTAACAGCTAACAAGTATATACAGTGCAGAGCTATCTATTTACAGGACTTGCCTCTTGGTGTTACAGTTACAGAGTGGTGCTGGCTCCGAGTCACATGATTGTATCCTGGCACTTAGCTCATTAGCATACTAAGATCTTAAAGGGACATCACTCTTAAAGGCAATCACACAACATCCCCCTTCTTTCCAAAGATGTCTCATTTGCTAAAAGAAAAAATATATAAAATTAGTTAACACCAAAATTATTAACACATGAATAGAGATTATGAACTTTACAAGTATAAAGGAGGCTCAAAAGTCCATAGGTCGTCTCAGAGGTTTGACAACTCTTGCTCGGGGAATTCGCGTCTCAGCTGTTGCTGTTTTTTCTGAAGTTTCTCTCTCTCTACATTCAGTTTCTGTTGCTCTGCCTTCAGCCTGCTAACATACTCCATTGCTTTTCTCAAAATGACCACTTTTGAGGCCTTGTCATTCTTGGAAAGTTCCAGCACCTCATCTCAAAGAGCTAACAGACAATGCCTCAACTCATTGCTCCTCTGCCTTTTCAGGACATTGCGTGTCCTTCGTCTCTCCGCATCTGAAGGCTTGGGGCTCAAGGTCGAGGACTTGTTGGGGGAACAGTACTTGGTCCCATCAAGATACCTGTCTGTTCTGGCTCGTTGTGGTGCTGGCAGTTCTCTAGATAGCAGAAGTGAAGGTGCGACATAGTTGTGCTGTTGTTGGGTTTCCAGACTGCACCGTTTGATGCTGGTCAGAGTCTGTGAGTGGGTTCCAGTCCTTGGAGATTTCCCCTTGGCACTGTTCTCGTGGATGGTTATGAAGTTGAGGTCCTTACACACTGGTAGTCTTGCCACTGCTAGTCTGCTCATGTCTATTAGGTAGAACGTTTGTGGTTTCCATGCCGACTTGCCATAGCTGCATTGCATTGTTAATGTGCCACTGCATGGATGGGTTACCTGTTGTATGCAGATAACTTGGCAGTTGTTGGCTGTATCATTCATTTCCAATGACTCTGGTACATATCTTTGAGGGCTTGGACTGGTAGGATATTTGCACTAGTGCCGGTGTCATTCTTGGATATTGAGTATATGTTTGCCAGCTTTCTTTGGGCACGTGATGTTAATGGTGGCGAAAGCTGCCAGTTGTTTGATTTCATTGACATGATGTGTCAGGTTCACAATGTGGAATGCCTATTCATCTTCTTGGTGAGAATTACTTCTCTCTGGGTCTTATCTCAGGTCTGTTTCGCTGGTGACTTTGTGTATCGGCTTGCATTTATGCAGGTCTCTGGTGCTTTCCTTGCTATGGTTGCAGTGTTGCTGCACCTGTCTTCTGTTGGCTCTTGTCCTACTGTGGCTTCTGGCTGCATTTTGCGAGCCAGAATTCCTTCATAGGCAAGCCCAGTGTCCTTTTACACCGCACAGCTTGCACAGGTCTTGAAATGCAGGGCAATTTTACTGTGAGTGGGACAGGCCGCACTTGCCACACAGCTTGCTTGCTCTTTTTGACCTGGTTATGGTGCCGATACTTTTAGTTGCACCTAGTGCTTGCAGGTGCTGTTGTCCAGCTACAATGGCTTCGTATTTCTTGCCATCTTCCAGCAGTGCACCAATGCTGTGCCCTTTCTTTTTCCCCAAGTGGTCTTTCTGGAATCCTTCAATGGGTGTTGATACAATCACCAGCTACATTATTTGCTCTAACAGCTCAGTTTCTGAGAAATCGCATTTGTTGCCCTCATTTCGACATCTACTGATGAACTGGTCTATTGATTCCTGTGCTGTTGCCTGTAGGGACATCAATTCCAGGTGGTGAATTTGAAAATTCACTCAGTCAGAGCAGATCTTCCAGCACTTTCCATATTTTTGCAGGATCTTTCTGGTCCTCTTCAGATAAGCCTGAGGTATTGATTTTATGTCATCCCTCATTTCCAATGGCTATCATTATTTTTACAGCCTGTTTTTCTGGTTCTACAGTTACTTGGTCTGTAAAGCATAATTGCATTCACTGTTGGAACAGTTTGAACTCAGATAGGATATCTAAGGCTTTCCAGTTCATGCTGGGACATTTGATATCCATGTTCCTGCTGATTTTTTTGCTTTAAGACTTGATTTAAGACCTTGCACTGTGACTCTGTATGGTTTCCCTTTTAAAAAAAATTCCCCGCTCTGTAGACTGATTGGTTTGATTGACAGGAGCAGCTTGTCTGTTTAACTAGCCTCCAGCACTGTTTGTTTATACAGCTGAGCAAAAGGTGTATCAAGTGCTTTTTTTTCTACAACAGCTTGTTTATACAGCCATTCAATAGGCAATTCTTCACGCTTGAGTGGTTTTATGAGTTTTTTAAAATTTAGTGAATGAAAACTCTTTAACATTCGAGTAATTTAACGGGTTTCCTTTTATAGCTCTAGCTGTGAGCTGCATATTTGGAGGATTTCTGCACTTTTTGCTGGTGGGTGCCTCTTGTAATGGCGCGGACCTGACCAGCCTGGGGGAGCCTTTGAAAACAATCGATCAGCCTGAGATAGGGATTGGGATTTCGCTGTTTTTTTCTCTTTTACTGAGCCTTTTAAAAAATCAATTTTGCAAGCACCTCAAAGCTTTTTTGGTTTAATTGGGGTTCCTGTACTGACAACACATTGACTCACCTGATCACAGTGATTGATTTACAGCCTGTCATTCAGCGCTCTGTCTTCTACAGCTGGAGGTGAGTTTTTTATTTGTCTTTGCACTGTTTCAGCCAATATTTCTTTTAACTTTCTCACTTTTGCTGTAGGCAGTTTTTGAAGCTGTTTTCCTGTGGTCTTCAATCTTGGATTTTGTCTTCTCACTACAGCTGCCACCATGTAATGAGAATCTTTTTATGTTATCTGATGCATCATAAATGAGATGCATGGAATTCAGTTGATTGAAGATCTCAAACAGGTTTCTTAACAGCTCACAAGTATATACAGTGCAGAGCTATCTATTTACAGGACTTGCCTCTTGGTGTTACAGTTAAAGAGTGGTTCTGGCTCCAAGTCACATGTCTGCATCCTGGCACTTAGTTCATTAGCATACTAAGATCTTAAAGGGACATCACTCTTAAAGGCAATCACACAACATCCCCCTTCTTTCCAAAGATAAGTCTTTGCTAAAAGCAAAAACATATAAAATTAGATAACACCAAAATTATTTACATATGGATAGAGATTATGAACTTTACAAGTATAAAGGAGGCTCAAAAGTCCATATATCATCTTGGTGGTTTGACAACTCTTGCTCGGGGAATTCGCATCTCATCTGCTGCTGTTCTTTCTGAGGTTTCTCCCTCTCTGCGTTCAGTTTCTGTTGCTCTGCCTTCAGCATGCTAACATACTCTGTTGCTTTTCTCAAAATGACCACTTTTGAGGCCTTGTCATTCTTGGAAAGTTCTGGCAACTCATCTCAAAGAGCTAACAGACAATGCTTCAACTTATTCCTCCTCTGCCTCCTAAGATCTTAAAGGGACATCTTTCTTACAGGCAATCACACACCTCCACTCTTCTCTCACCAGGTTCTGCTGTATATTTAGTCCCTCCTCATATTTGTCCTAATGCCACACTGTGTGTGGCATTATTCCCTTGGAATAATTGAGGCAGTTGCTCTTCTACTTTCACCCTTCATTTCCTGCACTCTCGCACTGCCATCTGTCAATAGGGGCAACAGTAATTCATTTAGTTCAAGTATCCCTCAACTATTGAAATCAGCCAATTGGTGCTCTATGTGCATGTATATCAGTTCAGTCTCAGATTTAAATTTTTGTTATTTTCACAGTTATAATTGTCAATCACATGAAGAAGGGGCAAGGAAATAGGCAGCAGCTGTAAATCAGGAAGGAGCTGTCAGGGCCACACAGTGTCTTTTGGAGGAAGAAGAGCCGTAGTTGTCAACATTAAGAAACAATTAGGATGGACACTACCAGCAAAACGAAAACAGTCTGGAAACTCATTTGAATTTAAACTTGCTTAAATATTCTGCCCTGTCCAATTTCCCGCCCACCACCCTCCCCCACCATTTTCTCTTCTACTGTTTCTACAGTCATCTGGGAAACCACTGACTCCATCCCTTTCCCTGACAACTATTCTGAGTCTGAACCACACTGTTCACAACCTTGGTATCATATTTGACCCTGAAATGAGCTTCACATCACATAACGTAATCACTAAGACTGCCCATTTCTACATCTGTAACATCGCCTGACTCCACCTCTGCCTCAGCTTATCTGCTGCTGAAATCCTCATCCATGCTTTTGTTACCTCTAGACTCGACTATTACAATGCACTCCCGCCCAGCCTCACACGTTCTACCCTCTGTAAACTTGGGGTCATCCAAAATTCTGCTGCCCATGTCATGTCCTTACTTGCACCAAGACCCATTCACCCATCATCCCCGTGGACACTGACCTACAATGTCTCCTAGTCCGGCAACACCTCGATTTAAAAATTTTCAACCTTGTTTTCAAATCTTTCCACTGCCTTGCCCCCTCTATCCCTGTAATCTCCTCCAAACCCTCAGTTGCCTGAGATATCTGCATTGCTCTAATTCTGGCCTCTTGAGCATTCCCAATTTTAATTGCTGCACCATTGGTGGCCGTGCCTTCAGCTGCAAAGGCCAGAAGCAATTTCCTCCCTCAACCTCTCCACCTACCTCTCTATCCTCCTTGAAGATGCTCCTTAAAACCTCTTTGACCAAGCTTTTGGTCATCTGCTCTAATATCTCCTCTTGTGTTTCAGTGTCAAATATTGCTTTATAATGTGCCTGTGAAGCACCTTGGGACATTTATTATGTTAAAGGCTCTATAAAAATATAAATTGTTGTTTTGTTGAGTCAAACTGTAGCATAGCTACAAGGGTGCTGGTTGCTCTTTCGTGCCTAACCTCATTCATTCCTTGAGTGTTAGCATTCTTGTTCTACCAAGGAGGACATCACAGACATATCTGACATTCAGATGCAATGTTGGCCTACAGCTAGGATTTCAACTTTCCAGGATTGTCCTGGAATGACCAGAAATAAAACATTAATCTGGCTACTGCTGTGAGCAATTATTTCTTTGGCAGGGGTGGCGGGCTAGGAAATATGCAGGCTTGTAAAAATTGTGTTTTTATTTTTGTTGTTGTTTTATTTTGTTCTTGGGATGTGGGTGTCGCCTGTCAGCATTTATTGCCCATCCCTAATTGCCCTTGAAAAGGTAGTGGTGAGCCGCCTTCTTGAACCGCTGCAGTCCATGTGGTGTGGGTACACCAACAATGCTGTGAGGGAGAGAATTCCAGGATTTTGACCCAGCGACAGTGAAGGAATGGCGATATAGTTCCAAGAGTGGAGGGTGTGTGACTTGGAGGGAACATGCAGATAGTGGTGTTCCCATGCATCTGATGTCCTTGTCCTTCTAGGCAGTAAGGGTCGCGGGTTTGGAAGGTGCTGTCAAAGGAGGCTTGGCAAGTTGCTGCAGTACATCTGTATATATTACACACTGCTACCATTGTGTGTCAGTGGTGAAGGAAGTAAATGTTGAAGGTGGTGGATGAGTTGCCAATAAAGTGGGCTGCTTTGTCCTGGATGGTATCGAGCTTCCTGAGTGTTGGTGGAGCTGCACCCATCCAGGCAAGTGCAGAGTATTCCATCACACACTTGACTTGTACACTTTTGTTTACTAAATATAAAAATATTGAAAATAGGGTATCATGCTTATGTGAAGTGTGACAATGAAAAAATGCAAACACAAACTGAAGAGTTAGAAAAATTGACTTTACATTTTTTTTTTTAAATGGACAATGCTGCATTTTACGGGTCCCCGGGCGTCAATTGTCCCGAGGCGGGACCCCCACCCGCCTGAGGGAGGAGGTCTGGCCTCAGTGAGTGGTGCCACTGCTGGGACTGCAGCTCAGCTGACCAAGGAGGATGCCCTGGAGCCTTGGGATCCAAGGTATGTTGTTGATGCCTCGCCGGGGGAATCAGGCATGTCCCGGCGAGGCAAGGGTGGTCGTTAGTAGGGAAGAGACGAGTCTTGGGTCCTGGGGGTGGATTGGGAGGCGGGGGCGGCCTTCAATCTGGTAGAGCAAGGATTGAGGTTCTGCTGAGGGAATATGAGCAGCTAGGGGCTAAATTAAAAAGCAGAACCAAAAAGGTAATAATCTCCAGATTACAGCCTGAGCCACGAGCTAATTGGCACAGGGTCAATAAGATTAAAGAGGTAAATGCATGGCTCAAAGATTGGTGTGGGAGAAATGGGTTCAAATTCATGGGGCATTGGCACCAGTACTGGGGAAGGAGCGAGCTATTCCGATGGGACGGGCTCCACCTGAATCATGCTGGGACCAGAGTCCTGGCGAATAACATAACTAGGGCTGTAGATTAATTTTAATTTTTTTAATTTAGAGATACTGCACTGAAACAGGCCCTTCAGCCCACCGAGTCTGTGCCGACCAACAACCACCCATTTATACTAATCCTACATTAACCCCATATTCTCTACCACATCCCCACCATTCTAATACCACTCACCCACACTAGGGGCAATTTACAATGGCCAATTTACCTATCAACCTGCAAGTCTTTGGCTGTGGGAGGAAACCGGAGCACCCGGCGGAAACCCACGCAGACACAGGGAGAACTTGCAAACTCCACACAGGCAGTACCCAGAACTGAACCCGGGTCGCTGGAGCTGTGAGGCTGCGGTGCTAACCACTGCACCACTGTGCTTTAAACTAAATAGTGGGGGGGAGGGTTCAGTTGCATGGAAAATTAGGAAGTCAAAGTTAAAGGAACATAGAAAGATAGGAACAGGAGTAGGCCATTCAGCCCCTCGAGCCTGTCCCGCCATTCAATGAGATCATGGCTGATCCGCGACCTACCTCCATATACCTGCCTTTGGCCCATATCCCTTAATATCTTTGCTCAACAAAAATCTATCCATCTCAGATTTAAAATTAACAACTGTTCTAGCTTCAACTGCTGTTTGTGGGAGAGAGTTCCAAACATCTACCACCCTATGCGTGAAGAAGTGCTTCCTGACATCTCTCCTGGTCCTAATTTTTAGACTACGCCCCCTAGTTTTAGAATCTCCAACCAGTAGAAATAGTTTATCTTTATCTAGCCTATCTTTTCCTGTTAACATCTTGAAGGCTTCAATCAGATCACCCCTTAACTTTCTAAATTCTAGCGAAAACAGGCCTAATTTGTGTAATCTCTCCTCATAACTTAACCCCTGTAATCCAGGTATCATTCTTGTAAACCTACGTTGCACTCCCTCCAAGGCCAATATATCCTTCCTAAGGTGTGGTGCCCAGAACTGCTCACAGTACTCCAAGTGGGGTCTAACCAGGGTTTTGTACAGCTGCAGCATAACCTCTGTATCTTTATACTCCAATCCTATAGATATAAAGGCTAGCATTCCATTAGCCTTTTTGATTATTTTCTGCACTTGCTCGTGGCATTTTAAAGATCTATGCATCTGAACCCCCAAGTCTCTTTGGGCATCCACTGTACTTAACCTCTTCCCATTTAGAAAGTATCCTGCTCTATCCTTTTTTGGTACAAAATGGATAACCTCACTTGCCCGCATTGAAATCCATCTGCCACAGTTCTGCCCACTCACCTAGTCTGTCAATATCTCTTTGCAATTTTATGCTATCATCTAGACTGTCGACAATGCCGCCTAACTTTGTATCATCAGCAAATTTGGATATATGACTTACTATGCCATCATCCGAGTCGTTAATGAATAATGTGAATAATTGAAGCCCCAACACAGATCCCCAAAGAAGGTAGGAGTGCAGGTTAGTGATGAGGTTGATTGTTACCAGAAAATAAAATGCAGGGACAGAACATGTGAACGTCATATTGCATCAAGGAGTCATACAAGAGTAGGGACATTAGATAATATAACAAACATAAAGGGTTTGTATCTGAATGCACAAAGCATTCGCAATAAAATTAATGAGTTAACAGTGCAAATAGAGATGAATGGGTATGATTTAGTGGCGACTACCAAGACGTGGTTGTGGGGAAACCAGGTTTGGGTAGTGAGTATCCAAGGGTACTCAGTATGTTGGAAGGATAGGCAGGAAGGAAAAGAAGGTGGTGTAGCTTTGTTCGTGAAGGAAGAGATCAGTGCTGTAGTGAGAAATGATATAGGCACTGGAGATCAAGACGTAGATTCAGTCTGGATAGAAATAAGAAATAGCAAGGGAAAGAAGTCTCTGGTGGGAGTAATCTATAGGTCCCCAAAGAGTAGTTCTGCAGTGGGGCACAGTATAAACCAGGAAATACTGGGGGCTTGTAAGAAAGGTACAGCAATAATCATGGGTGACTTTAATATGCATATAGACTGGATTAATCAAATTGGCAAGGGTAGCCTCGAGGGAGAGTTCATTGAATGTATTCGAGATTGTTTTTTGGAGCAATATGTTGTGGAACCAACCAGGGAGCAAGCTATTCTAGATTTGGTATTATGTAATGAGGTGAGATTAATTAATGATCTCATAGTTAAGGATCCTCTGGCGAAGAGTGATCATAGCATGCTAGAATTTTAAATTCAGTTTGAGGGCGAGAAACTGGAGTCCCACACTAGCATTGTTTAACTCTACAAAGGTAATTACATAGGCATGAGGACAGATTTGGCCCTAGTGGACTGGGCAGGAAGACTAAAAGGTAGGACAGTTGATGAGCAGTGGCAGGTGTTTAAGGAGATATTCAATTGCTCCCAACCAAAATATATTCCAGATAGAAGGAAAGATTGTAAGAGGGGGAAAAAAACATCCATGGCTAAGCAAGGAAGGTAAGGATAACATAAAGACAAAAACTAAGGCATAACACATTGCAAAGGCCAGTGGCAGGCTGGAAGATTGGGAAACTTTTAGTCATCTTTTGTTGATCTTTCAAAAAGTAATAAAAAGAGCAAAAGGTAAATTATGAAAGAAAACTAGCACAAAATATAAAAATGGATAGCAAAAGCTTCTATAAGTATACAAAAGGGAAGAGAGTAGCTAAAAGTGAATGTTGGTCCCTTGGAGGATGTAACTAGGGAGTTATTAGTGGGGAACACAGAAATGGCGAAGACACTAAATCAGTATTTTGCCTCAGTTTTCACGGTGGAAGACACTAGTACCATCCCAATAGTAACCGGTAATGCAGAGGTTATAGAAAGTGAGGAACTTAGGAACAATGATCACCACTAGGGAAAAAGGTACTGAGCAAACTATTGGCATTAAAGGCAGACAAGTCCCTAGGGCCTGATGGCCTACATCCTAGGGTCTTAAAGGAAGTGGCTGCGGAGATAGCGGATCCATTGGTTATAAAATTCCAAAATTCCCTGGATGTGGGGAAGGTTCCAGTGGATTGGAAAAATGCTAATATAACACCCTTATTCAACAAGGGAGGGAGGCAGAAAGTAGGAAACTATAGACCAGTTAGTTTAACATCTGTCGCTAGGAAATTGTTAGAATCCATTATTAAGGAAGTAATAACAGGACATTTAGAAAGCCAAAACGCAATCCATCAGAGTCAGCATGGTTTTATGAAGGGTAAATCGTGTTTGACTAATTTGCTAGAGTTCTTTGCAGATGTAACAAGTAAAGTGGATAATGGGGATCCTATAGATGTAGTATATCTGGATTTCCAGAAGGTATTTGATAAGGTGCCACACAAAAGGTAATACACAAGGTAAGATCACATGGGATTAGGGGCAATTTATTAGCTTGGATATGGGATTGGCTAACCAACAGAAAACAGAGAGTTGGGATAAATGGGTCCTTTTCTGGTTGGCAAATGTAACTAGTGGTAGTGCCACAGTGCTCAGTCCTTGGCCCCACCTATTTGCAATCTAAATGAATGACTTGGATGCAGAGATAGAAGGTACTATTGCCAAATTTGCAGATGACACTAAAATAGGTGGGACAGTAAGTTGCAATAAAGAAATAAGAAATTTACAAATGGATATGGATAGGTTAGGTGAATGGGCCAAAATTTGGCAGATGGAGTTTAATGTGGATAAGTGTGAGGTTATCCATTTTGGTCAGAAGAATAGAAAGGCAAATTATTATTTAAATGGAGAGAAACTTCAGAGTGCTTCAGTGCAGAGGGATCTGGTTGTCCTTGGGCATAAATTGCAGAAAACTAGTATGCAGGTACAGCAGGTAATAAGGAAGGCAAATGGAATTTTGGCATTTATTGCTGAAGGAATAAAGTATAAAAGTAGGGAAGTGTTGCTGCAACTGTACAAGGCATTAGTGAGACTGCACCTGGAGTATTGCATACAGTTTTGGTCCCCTTACTTGAGGAGGGATGTAGTTGCATAGGAGGCAGTTCAGAGGAAGTTCACTAGATTGATTCCAGAGATGAGGGATTTGTCTTATGAAGAGAGATTGAGTAGTTTAGGTCTTTACTCTCGAGCGTTTAGAAGAATGAGAGGAGATCTAATTGAGGTATATAAGATGATTAAGGGGATTGACAAAGTAGACGTAGAGAGGATGTTTCCTCTGGTGGGGCAATCTCGGACGAGAGGTCATAGTTTTAGGATAAGGGGTTGCAGATTTAAAAACAGAGATATGAGGAGAAATTCCTTCTCTCAAAGGGTTGTGAGTCTGTGGAATTCACTACCCCAGAGTGCGGTGGATGCCGGGAGATTGAGTAATTTTTAAGGAGGAGATGGACAGATTTTTAATTAGTAATGGGCTGAAGGCTTATGGAGAACGGGCAGGAAAGTGGAATTGAGGCCGAGATGAGATCAGCCATGATCGTATCGAACGGCGGAGCAGGCTCAAGGGACTGAATTGCCTACTCCTGCTCCTGGTTATGTCCTTATGTTCTATCGTTGGGCAGCCTTTCACATCCCCAGCATGCCCGTTTGCCACAGGTAAAATACCCGTGGAGGTGGGCGAGGGCCCTTAAATGGCCGTTAAGTGGCCACTTAAGGGCTTTGATTGGCCTCAGGTAGGCAGGCCGTTTTCCCCCCCACTGCCTGACTGCCGTAAAGTTGGCCGGAGGCGGGCGCGGGTGGTGGGGGGGGGGAATGGCTTCCTGGAGCCTCCCGCTCAATTTTACGCCACCCCCATCCGCCCCCACACCACCATCCGACCCGCTGGGGCGGCGTAACATTCAGCCCTCTGTCTTCAAACTGGACTTTCCACCAAGTGAGAAACCTACAAGCACCTCAGGCCTGCAATCAACGAGAACTTGACTTCCGAGAGAATTCAACATGTTTACTGTGAACCCCAAAACCCTACCTCACTTGAAAACCACTTATCCCCTGATCTCTCTATCTGTCTCTTGTCTGTCTGTGTGTGTGTGCGTGTGTGAGTGTGCGCGCGCACATGCGCGCAAGTGAATGTGCGAGTGGATGTGGTTGTGAAAATTTCAGGATAAGGTATATTGCTCAATAAATAATTAATCTTCTGTTTTAATCCTACGAGCAAACCTGTTGCTGTCTGACCATTTGACAAATAAAACACAAAGGGGTTAAACCTTAATAACAAAAAACACTTGCTGTGGTCAGGTGAGAGTTGAACAGTGGCAACCACCCACACCCCTCACCACGTGGCCGTAACTGGGGGGAGAAAGACTGACTGACCATCAAGCAGAGAATCTGGACTGGCTGATATGCCGGAATAGTCAGTGAGAGAATCGGGGGGTTGAGGGGAGAGAGGGAAACAGGGGTCGTGTGATTGGTGCTCATGTGGAGGGAAAGAGGGAATTGGATGGGTTTTGGGACCAGAATTTTCTGCAGTGCCAGGACAGCAGCAGCAACATGGTGAGTGGAGTGGCGCTGAGAGAATTTTTATACAGTAATAATACTTGTGTTACAGAGGGTCCATTATAACACAGTACAGGGGCCTTAGAAGCAAAAAGGTTGAGAACCCCTGAGATAAAGTATCCAGGAACACATACTCGAAGTCCTAAGTCATTTTGAGGCTGAAATTCCTGTCATTATAAATTTTAGCAAAATTTAGACAGGGTCAAAAAAAGTGTTGAGATGCTGCTTTCTAAACTCACTTTTGTCATGAAAATTAGCAAAGGGGGTTTCAGGTCCTCGATTTCTGAATATTTCTAGTTTTCTACAATCATATGCAGTTTGCCCAAAGGTAATGAGTGGAAACATGAAGCAAGTACTTCAAGATAAAACCCAACTTCTGGTGTGCTGTGTCACCCTGCATTGGAAATCCATTACATTGGAGATGGAACAGCAAACACTCCACAGTATTCTTGGGGTAATCAGAACAAATTTGAAAACCATTTCATTGAACAAAATACATTACAATTGAAATGAATATTCCCCTCGAGGCCAGTTTATACCAAATTCATTAGAAAAATTGCTGCTTTCCACTTCATCTCCTCAATGTTACAGTAAAACCAGAAAAGTGTAGTGTTCTTTCGCTCGCTATGTGCTCGCACAAGTGGAAAGGTATGACCCAGTCCCGTCAAACCGCCTGTTTCAAGCTAGTGTACCAGAATCATTTTTGCTATCCTTCATATACGTTTAAAATTTAATTTGCACGCTGCATTAGTAATTTCTTTCCAGAGGCTTCACTACTTCTATGACAACCCGCAGGATTAAGTCCAGAGCATTTTGTTTGAAATTGAATCGGGGGCAGATTGGATTCGGCACAAATGACACACAAATTACAGAGTGTTTATTAAGTTAGAAAGCCTTTGTTTTTAATACTGCCTTTCACACCCGATTTATTTCCAATACAAATTATAAATAAATCTCATATACAAGTCCAAAAAAAGACAGAATATAAATCATGCAATAATTCAATGAGAATTTAAACATAACAAAATTGAGGGTCAGCTATTTTTTTTCCTCTTTTGCTGCTCAAGCTAGACATCAGCTGGGTTGGGGGAAGGTGAATGACTGGTGTCCAAGATCACGTCACTGAAATGGTATACATTTAAGTGTCAGCTGTGGCTCAGTGGGAGCACTCTCAGCTCTAAGTCAGAATCTCATGGGTTCAAGTCTCACTCCAGAGACTTAATCCTATAATTCAGGGTGTCATTTCAAGTGCAGCACTGTCAGAGGTGTTGTCTTTGAGATGAGATGTTAGACCAAGGTCCTGTCTCTCTCCTCAGGTGGATGTAAAAGATCCCGTGGTACTATTTGAAGAGCAGGGGAGTTCTCTCCAGTATCTGGGCCAATCCTTATCCCTCAAACAACATCATTAAAACAGATTATCTGGTCACTTCATAGAATCATAACACAGAAGGAGGCCATTCAGTCCATCAAGCTGTGCTGGCTCTTTCGTAGAGCAATCCAGTTAGTCCCACTCATCTGCTCGTTTGCCACATCCCTCGAGTATTTACTCAATTCTCTTATGAAAGCTACTATTGAATCTCTTTCTACCACCCTATCAAGCAATATATTCTAAATATTATGCACTTGTTGAGTAAAAAAGCTTTTCCTCATGTCATCTCTGGTTCTTTTGCCAATCAACTTAAATCTGTGCCCTCTAGTTATTGACCCTTCAGCCATTGGAAACAGTTTATTCCAACTTAGTCTATTGCTGTTCGTGGAGCCTTGCTGTATGCAAATTGGCTGCTGCGTTTCGTACATTACAACAGATTACTCACTTCAAAAGTACTTCTTAAGCTATAAGGTGCTTTGAGATATCCTGAGGTTGTAAAAGATGCTATATAAATGCATGGCTTTCTGCCTTCCATATTAATGCTCTGAGCTGGTCTGCCTCTCAGGGACCACTTAGGGGAAAACTTTGTGCGGCCGTTTGAAGCGGGAATGGTGGCGTGGGGGGACGGAGAATTGTGTTGGAAGTGTCCGCCCGAAAATCCAGCATCGTGACGTCGGCTCTGGATTTAGTCAGCGGCGGGAAAGCACCAAGGTGGACTCGCTGCCCTGACGCAACGGGCATGTATTTTAAGGTGCTAAGAAGTTAATTTCACGCATTTGCATCTAATTCATCCCAATTCAATGAGGAGCTTGTGATTAAGTGGACAGCAGGCGACACTCACATGCCTTCGGGTTCATGACTGTTAAAAGCTGGCAACACCGAGGCGAGGCATCAGTGCCACGATGGCTAGGCAGCCATGAACAGCATAGCCATAGGGGAAGAATGAAGGATTGAAAACCATTTTTAGACAGTACTGTTCTGCACTCTGCAAGAGTGGGGTGGTGTCTCGGGGGCTCTGCAAGGCGACCGGGGTTCAGGGGCTCGACAAAGGGAGTGAGGTCTTGGGGGCACTGCAAGGAGGATCAGGGTCGCAGGGGCTCTGCAAGGGGGTCACTTGGGTATGGGTGGCTGTATCAGGTGAAAAAACTTTTGGGTGAGATGTGTGGTTGCCCATACTACTGGATGAGAGGGTTGTCCATCGGCAAGGGTGGGCACTGAGGGCCATCAGGGATTCTGCCAGGAGAAGTAGCAAAACACAGTTCCCAGGGCAGGGTCGTCTCTGCATCGACAGCAGTCTGTAGGCACGCTGGTCACCTGGTATGGGTCTCATACACCCTGTCTTTTTGCAATCACTAAAAAAGAGGTGAGGAGCACTCACCTTTGCAGCACAAAGGAGGTCGTTGTGCCAATTGTGGCACTGTATCCAGTTCTGGGGATTACCCCACGGCTGCTGACCCCTCAGCTATCTCTATCCAAGCTTGCTTGGTTAGACGGGAGTACCTCTTCTTGCCATTGCTGGGGAAGAAAATTTCCCGCCCTACCCTTGCAGTCTGGAGAAGAATCTAGAGGGCGGCATCACTGAACCGTGGGGCCACCCTGTGTCTTGCTTCTGCCATCCTGCGGGGTCCGCCTCAGGGGGTGGGAGAGTGGGGGGTTGGGGGGAGGTCCAGAATCTCTGCAAAAAGGGGTCATGGCTTTGAGCAACTAGCAGCAAATGAGTTCAGGGAAGCAATGCAAGCAGGGCTGGCAGGCCTTTAAATATGGTGCCAGTACCATATCTGACGAGATGCCATATTCGACATCGTGCATCCCCGTCTCCACCACGTGATTGGGTAGTCTCTGCACCCCCATTATGCAAAATGCTGCCCACCACGTGTTTGCAGTGGGGCGGCTGCCCATGTGACAGACAGGAATGACGCCCATTTGCAGGTCCGCTGCCAGTATCCATGGCAGACTTACTAAATTCAGCCCTTAGTGCGCACTCTATGCCTCCTCAAAGTGACACACTATTGATGAACACAACTGACCTATAGGGAATGGAACAGGGCAAAGCTGAATCAATGTTCCACCCCACTGCACTCAAACTACTGCTCCCCCGTACCCCACCCCCAACCTCCAGGTTTCTAAACCGCTTACACTTTAGAAAATGAGATAAACTATTAAATTTTTATATCTATCTGTACCCAACACCCTAGACAATAGCTAACAATTCACATCCATCTGGTATTATACAGCTTATGTGCACTGCAGTGTCGGATCCTGTACATATGCAGTAGACACCAGGGAAAAGCTGGCAGTTCACCAACATCTGCTACCCTATGGCTCATATGCAACTCAATGTCAACTTTGCTTTTTATAAACTGCGTGAATTCTAAATTCACTAAATCAAGGAAGCCAACATCTGACAGTATGTTGCATGGATGATGAATCATATAATTTCAAAACATAGTGCACATTAAGTTATGTAGTCACCTATTCTCACATTTGGCAGTGCAAACTGCAGAGTTAACTTCTTTGTACAAGCAGGGCGAGCCGTCTATTTATTTACTGCAATAGCACAGCAGACATTTACTGGTGATGAAGGAGCCACGATTAGTTCGCTGGTATTGCTAGATAACTACATACAAATTTTCAAATCATAAAAATACTCTGCATCCCCAAATGATACACATCACAGAGCTACCACTTATGCAAATTTCAGTCCAACTATGGACAATAAACAATCCAACCCATTTTATAATAATAATAAAATCAAAATACTGCAGATGCTGGAAGTCTGAAATAAAAACAAGAAATGCTGGAAATACTCAGCAGATCTGGCAGCATCTGTGGAGAGAGAAGCAGAGTTAACGTTTCAGGTCAGTGATCCTTCTTCAGAACAGCATTTTATGCTGGACTATGAAAACAGATGCCTGGTTAATGAAGTAGAGTTGGCCATTGAGCCCCGAGGTTGCCTATATCAACAGAGAACCTGCCAGTCCATTTGCCTGCCACTGGCATATATAAGTTTAAATAATGTGTTCTTTCACCTTCTACATTTACATCATACACATCAAAGCCAAGGAAATCCACCACTTTTAGACCCCCACTCAAGGTATCCACCAGGACAAACAGGAGCACGACTGTGAGGAGGGGAAGAGGGCTTCCCCGATCTGCATTTCCTAAACATCTGGGAACACACCACATACAACACTGCAGATAAAGCTTGCATCTGATTACCAATGCACTGCACTGGGTTACCATATCAATCCACTGTCCTACTGCACTGAGCTACAACATCAATACAAATGTCTAACCACAAAAACATTCAGCAAGTGTATCGGTCCAGAATTCATTATTTCATGTTGTTAGGAGATTATATTAAGACTTCACCCCATTTTATCCCTTATCCAAGGGAAAAAAAATACTAAGTTTACACTCTGTCTTTCAGGATGACCATCTTAACATCAGCAGTCAAACTAAAATTAGGAATTGTGCAACTCAAGTTCCAGGTTAGCAAAAATCTGAACGATGAAATGTCACATTACTGATTTTTTAAAGTTATAAAATATATGATTAATATCTGACAGGGTTGGATGAAGTAGGCTGGGAGGAGGCTTGTGTGGAGCACAGCATAGACCAGTTAGGCCAAATGGCCTGTTTCTGTTGTTACAAGCGCTTCCATTTTTTGTTAAATTTTGATGATTTGTGGTTTAAAACTGAAAAGGAGTCCATGGATTTTTTTTTTTACGAGGGTCACTGAGAGGTCTGGACTGTAAAAAGTTACTGGAAGGCACCTGTTTTCAAATAATTACTCGCCCAGGGGTTGTTTTTGAATCAGGGAGATGTTTACTAAGAAGTGACAGGTCAAGATTTATAGGATTCTTGTGACATCGGTTTTGGTTTCGCTTTGGACAGTGGGTTGGGATATGGCCAATGGTTTGAAAAGAAAGTTGGAGAAAACGTGCCAAGAGAGCAAAGCCCCACCTCAGTCTGTTCCAGCTCTTTGAAAAAGCATGTTAGTTATCCAACTCTTGAAAAGCTAAGAAGCAAGTGTAAGAAACTGCCTGAAACCGCTGATACTGCATTTTTCCTGGAAAGCCTGCCCAAACTGATCTTCAACATCGCCTGACAAGGAAGGTTCTGGGAAGATCCCAGTGACAGCTGTCTATACTTATTTGAGACACCAAACCAAAAAGGACTTCTGACATCTTTTCATATCTTCCCTTTTTTCTTCAAGAATTAGCAAGTATTTTTGGCCAACGCATTCTTCATTTTTTTTTGTACTAGAGTTCTAAAGAGTAAATCTCTATTTTTTTGGATAACCGGTGCATTTGTGTCTTTGTGCGTGTCTGTGTGAGGGGCTAAGGTAAAAAGGGAACTTTTATATTTCGATCTCTGTGTTTATGCTTTGCTTCATTACTGGTTAAGATTTGTTTTATAATGAACTGATAATTGTGTTGTTTATAAAAGAAACCTGGTTGGTGTGTTTTATTCTGGGATAAAAATAGAGTCTATGATTGATCGTATCGGTAAGTGGAAAAACATTTAAATATATGTTGTAATCTGTGGAGAAGTGGGACTAGAATAAACAGTGCACTCCCCCCGCCTTGGTTGTAACAGTGTGCTGTAGATTCTATTTAATTCTATGTATAATTCTTCCAAAAATTGACACAGTGAATGAATACAATCAATAAGATTTTGTAACTTTTGTCCAATTCGTTACAAGGATGACTATACTTCAAAAATACCTAATTGGCTGTAAAGCACTTCAGGACTTCTTGAGGTCATGAAAGACGCAATATAAATGGAAGATCTTTCTTTAATTCAATAGATTCAGTTTATTGTAACTAAAGTATTTAAATCTTCTAGAAAAACGGATCATTAATGGGTACCAATCCACTGCACTGCCATATCAATCCACTGTCCTACTGCACTGAGCTACAACATCAATACAAATGCCTAAACACAAAAACAAACAAACATTCAGCAAGCGTCTTGGTCCAGAATTCATTATTTCACATTGTTGTTAGGAGATTACATTAAGCTCCACCCCATTTTATCCCTTCTTGAAGGAAAATAAAAACACTAGAGGCAAGTAACTCACCTCCTGACTCCCCAGTGCCTGCCCATCATCTACAAAGGCACAAGTCAGGAGTGTGATGGAATACTCTCCACTTACCTGGATGGGTGCAGCTCCAACAACACTCAAGAAGCTCGACACCATCCAGGACAAAGCAGCCCGATTGATTGGCACCCCATCCAACATCTTCAACAATCACTTCCTTCAGCAATGAAGCACAGTGGCAACAGTGTGTACCATCTGCAAGATGCACTGCAGCAACTCACCAAGGCTCCTTCGACAGCACCTTCCAAACCCGCGGCCACTAACACTTAGAAGGACAAGGGCAGCAGAGGCATGGAAAAACCACCACCTGAAAGTTCCCCTCCAAACCACACACTATCCTGACTTGGAACTATATCGCCGTTCCTTCAATGTGGCTTGGTCAAAATCCTGGAACTCCTTTCCCAACACCAAGGACTGCAGTGGTTCAAGAAGGCAGCTCACCACCACCTTCTCAAGGTCAATTAGGGATGGGCAATAAATGCTGGCCTAGCCAGTGACACCCACATCCCATGAACGAATAAAAAGGCATGGCGACATTCTGTAGCAGATGGGCTGAGGTCGGCAGGATGCAAGGTAAAGGTCTGCTACCCGACCCGAATCCGATGGGACCCGATGACATGTGTCGGATTTGGGTCAGGTCGGGTCGGGTCGCACTCCCGGGTCCAGCATTTGGGCTTGGGTCGGGTCGGGCTGGATCAGACATGCTCTATCACCACCTCAGGTAAGAGACTCTAATGTTAAATTTACTTTTTGGACTTTAAAGGTGGTTTTGTTACAGTTACTTTAAGCTTGTGCAGGTAAGGAACAAAGTGAAAAACGTAAGGTAAGCTAACTGATGGTCGGGTCGGGTCAGGCGTGGGAAAAAATAGAAGGACTCGGGCCTGCTGGTCTCAGGCAGGGTTCTGTCGGGCTCGGGTCGGGTTTCATTTGCAGACCCGAGCAGGCCTTTAATGCAAGGCCATGGTACATAAGTGGGAGTTGGTTATCATTGTAATGGAGAAATTATGAGCCTGGAAACTCACCTTGGGGTCAAATAGTACATCAAAGTTATAAACCGTCTGATTCAACCTGAGACAATGGGTGGGCAGGGGAATAGAATCAGTGGCGAGGGTGTGGTATGAGGTGAGGGTGCAGAGTGTGTCGCAGGGGCCAAAGACGATCGCTTTGGTATTCCAAAGGTTTAACTGGTGTTCAGTGTTAGGAAGTATTCACTAGCTGTGAAGCAATTTGGCAAGTCCAAGGATGTTATAAGGCATGTTGAATAAGAATGTCATAAGGAGAATCAGCTGTAGGTCTGTTGGTGGCACTTGTGTCTTTGAGTTAGAAGGTAGTGGGTTCAAGTCCCAATCCAGGACTCGAATATAAAACTCATGGCTGAAACACTGGTGCTGTACTGAGTGAGCTGGAGGTGCTGTCTTTTGAATAAGACATGATACCGAGGGCCCATCTGTCCACTCAGATAGACATAAAAGATCCCATGACCCTATTTCGAAGAGAAACAGGGAGTAATCCCCAGAGTCCTGGCCAATATTTATACCTCAATCAACATCACAAAAACAGATTATCTGGTCATTAGCTTGCTGTGCACAAACTGGCTGCCACTTACCCACATTGCACCAAGGATTTCACTTCAAGAAGTACTTCATTGGCTTTAAAGTACTTTGGGATGTCCTGAAGTTGTAAAAGGTGCTACATAAATACAAGACCTTTTTTATTAAATAAATTACATTCTCGACAATATCCTTTAACTAAATTCAAAAACTATATATAGATCTGAGTGTTGAAGCTTGCCAAGTTCCTTCTCTGGTCAACAAGATTGAGAAGTAGAGGAGGTTTGTACAATACAGTTACTAACTAGTTAGTTTAGCTTACATTTTCACAAAACCAGTGTAGTTCTGTTGGCTCAAATTTAGTGACTAATCATCATGTAAATAACTTGGCTATACATTATGTCAACTCTGGACAATAGGATTGCCCAGTAATTACTTAAAGTCTTGGGAAGAAAATAGAGACTAAAATCCAAGAAATAAAGTATTAGTGGAACATACAGACTGAGTATAGTGCTCCAGGGATCAATGTTGGGAGTGTTATTGGTAATTTACAATGCAAATTGCTCATATTTGAAGATGAAATTTATTTGGAGGGAACAGTCGAAGCTTATGAAGCAGCCAAGGAATTACAGAAGAACTAAAAAGAAAATTGCAAGTAGGCAAACAATGGCAGATGAAATTCAATAGAGATATAAGTGTAATGTGTTCCACAATGAAAGAAAATGAGAAGACATAAGTGAATAATGTTGAACAAGCTAGGGGAAAGGCTGAGGAGAGATCTGGAAGTGACTGTTGGGTCCACACTTAATACACCTAGTCACAGAGAGCAGCAACTGAAAAAGGAAACAGAATGCTGAATAATATTGCCAAATAAGCATAGTGACAGATGAAGATAGCATCTTGAAGCTGCATATTACTCTGCTCGAGTCTGACTTTCAGTGCCAAGGGAAAAAGGAAGCATCCAAGCCCCGGAAGTGGTATAAAGATCAAGATTGATCCCTCCTTTCTTTTATACCGTTAGGAGGAAAGGTTAGAAAAACCCAATCTTCAACCCTGAAAAGACATTTGGAATGGTCTTCCAGGTAAGCTAATAAAAACATAAACTTTAAATTCTTTTTAAGATTTTCAGTTAGAAAGGAAAATGACATTTCCTGGAAGGAAGAACTTGGATTGGTCTGATCTATATTTCACAATTTATGGTCTAATAATGGTGCAGCTCAAGCTGAAACCACTTGCTTCATCTTTCTCTTCACAAATACTAGACTAAAGCTACCAAGAATGTTTATACTGTACAGAATTCCAGGAGATACAAAAGTTACTAAGTATTTTTACAGCAGAAAAACAGGCCATTCGGCTGGTTTTTATGCTCCATGGGAGACTCCTCCCATCCTTTCTCATCTAACTACTGTGTTACGACAGGTGAGGCAGGGGTCTAGGGCTCCCTTACCAGCCTTTTTCTGGTTTGGCCATAACAGGGTTTAACTTTTAAAACACCGTGTTTTAGCTTCCATCTCAGTGAGTCCTTGCTCCCTGCTCTCCAATTGTAATGGCAAAGAAATCAACCTGTCAGGTTTACTCCGATTTAAACAAGAAAGGTGCAAGTTTATTAAGCTTAAAACTCTAATTCAGTTAAAACTATTAAAAATATGCGACGCGACCACGCTAGTATGCATACGCAATAAACACACATGCAAATAGAGACAGAAAAGGAGAAAGAATCAGAGGGGAAAGGTTTGAAGCAGTAGATGGAATTTAGTTACTGGTTTTGGATTGGATGTAAAGTCTTTGATTGAAGTTAAGTCTTGCAGTTCTCGTCGGGGCCCGATGTACACTTTCAAACTTGTTTAGCTGGTCTTAAGCCTTAAGGCTTAAGTTACTTCAGTGGGTCTCAGGAACTTTGCATGAGAGAGAGAGAGAGAGAGATGCTTTTTTCTTCAGGTTCACTTGATGTCTCTTCCAAAACTGTTCTGTCAGCACACTTCAATTAACTCCAAGTTGGCCAGCAGGTTAGTCATGTGACTAGCTCCTTATTTGGAATAGCCTCTTCTGCAAGGTTTCTGGATTCCCCCAAGCTTACTAGACACTCTCAGTGGGCGGGTGAAATGCTGGCTCTTACACATTCAATGTCTCTTGATTATCACTATGGATTAAATCCATCTGGCTAACTGAATCAGGGAGTACTTCCATTGTCTTCTTCCTGCAACTGTCTTTTAGAATGCAAATGTGCAGCCATGTTTTCAGCCATTGCTGTGGTCTTTTTAAACAAGTTATTTCAAGTCCAGTAACATTTCAAAAATAATGTTCCATATGACGAAATTGATATGTTTCATTTTGACAGGTATGGATTCTGTCACACCTCCGCATCCAGCGGAATGAAATGCGATATTAGGAGAGTTTTTTTTAGTTTTTTAGTTTTAGTTTTAGAGATACAGCACTGAAACAGGCCCTTTGGCCCACCGAGTCTGTGCCGACCATCAACCACCCATTTATACTAATCCTACACCAATCCCATATTCCTACCACATCCCCACCTGTCCCTATATTTCCCTACCTACCTACACTAGGGGCAATTTATAATGGCCAATTAACCTATCAACCTGCAAGTCTTTGGCATGTGGGAGGAAACCGGAGCACCCGGAGGAAACCCACGCAGACACAGGGAGAACTTGCAAACTCCACACAGGCAGTACCCAGAATTGAACCCGGGTCGCTGGAGCTGTGAGGCTGCGGTGCTAAGCACTGCGCCACTGTGCCGTCCATTTCATTTCATTATAAAAATAGAAAGAAGAAAAAGTACAGGAAAACACACATGCATTTCTCTCATTCATTCTCATTAATTCAGAAATCCTAAAAGTTGTCACAGCCTCTCTTTCCTTTGTAGCAGTGCTGCGTTAAACTGCCCCTTTTCCCTTGAGATTGATCTGAGACAGTTATGTGTTGCCCAAGGGGTTTAAAGTTTCTTCACTATCAGCCTGCAATATGTTAGGAATCGGCATCCCAACAAACATGATTTTTGGGGAGGTTTGCAGTTTGCACATTTCCATGACTGCCGAGGGTTCCTGTTGAGGTCTGCAGGGGGAGTATTAGTTTTAGTTAGCCCTGGTTTGGAGTTCTGCCCATGAGAGTCGGCAGTGGGTGGATCCACTCTGATTTCTCTTTCAGTGCTTTGATGAGTCATGCAAGGGCTTTTCACTTTAGGGTATGGTTGGTTCCCTTTTCTCCTGACTGTGGAGGGGGATTCTTTGCTAATCTTCCCTTTGTCCTCTGGGACACTCCTGCTTGCAGGTATTTGTCCAGATTCTACTGCACTCCCATGCAACACTTCGACTAGGTGAGGCATCAGAGGAAAAACTCTCCACTGGTTGGAGTCATACCTAGCACAAAGGAAAATGGTTATGGTTGTTGGAGGTCAATTATCACAGCTCCAGGACATCACTGCAGGAGTTCCTCAGGATAGTGTCCTAGGCCCAATCATCTTGAGCTGCTTCATCAATGACCTTCCTCAATCATGAGGTCAGAAGTGGGGATGTTCGCTGATGATTGCACAATATTCAGCACCATTTGCGACTCCTCAGATACTCAAGCAGTCCGTGTAGAAATGCAGAAAGACCTGGACAATATAAAGGCTTGGGCTGATAAGTGGCAAGTAACATTCACGCCACACAAGTGCCAGGCAATGACCATCTCCAACAGAGAATCTAACCATCTACCCTTGACACTTAATGGCATTACCATCGCTGAATCCCCCACTATCAACATCCTGGGGCTTACCATTGACCAGAAACTGAACTGGAGTAGCCATATAAATACCGTGGCTACAAGATCAGGTCAGAGGCTAGGAATCCTGAAGCGAGGAACTCACCTCCTGACTCCCCAAAGCCTGTCTACCAACTACAAGGCACAAGTCAGGAGTGTGATGGAATACTCTTCACTTACCTTGATGGGTGCAGCTCCAACAACACTCAAGAAGCTCGACACCATCCAGGACAAAACAGCCCACTTGACTGGCACCTCATCCACAAACATTCACTCCCTCCACCACTGACGCACAGTGGCAGCAGTATGTACCATCTACAAGATGCACTGCAGCAACGCACCAAGGCTCCTTCAACAGCACTTTCCAAACCCGCGACCTCGACCACCTAGAATGACAAGGGCAGCAAATGCATGGGAACATCACCACCTGCAAGTTCCCCTCCAAGCCACACACCATCCTGACGTGGAACTATATCGCCGTTCCTTCACTGTCGCTGGGTCAAAATCCTGGAACTCCCTTCCTAACAGCACTGTTGGTGTACCGACCCCACATGGACTGCAGCGGTTCAAGAAGGCAGCTAACCACCATCTTCTCAAGGGTAATTAGGGATAGGTAATAAATGCTGGCCTAGCCAGCGACACCCACATAGCATGAATGAATGAAAACCAAGACAGACCTCATGGTCATCTGCCTGCAGTGCCAATTCAGTCTCCTCTGGGGAGCTGGTTTGGTCAAGGCCCGATTCACTACACATTCAGGGGAACTGCACGGGACCATTTCCTGCCACTGCCCTGTCTCTCTGATCTCCTGCGGTCCATTTTTCACCACTGGGGAAGCTACCACCTTCGCCCCTGCCAGATCATTACCTAGGAGCAGGTCAACTCTGTCCACAGGCAAACTAGGGACAATCCCTACAGTCACCCGTCCTGAAACGAGGTCGCACTTCAAGTGCACCTGGTGTAAAGGTACAGGCATACACTCCCCTCCAATACCATTCACCACCATTCTGGTATTTACTGCACTCTCTGGAGGAAAGGTCAGGACTTTTCCCAGTAAAAGGGATCTGGTGGCCCCTGTGTCCTTGAGGATTACTTTGGGCTTGCTTGCCCTACTTGAGGGGTATGGGGTTACTCTCCTTTCAGACACAAAATCCCGATAACCTTCAGGAATCCTATTAAATTTTCCTGCACCCACAGCAACATGTTTCCTGGGCCTTACTACTGCTACAGTTAAAGCCACAGCTTGTTCAGCTGTGCTTTCTATCAGGGTCCTTTCTCCTTCACTGAGCAGGTAGGCCCTGATTAACCCTACAGGCTTTCCCCGTAGTTTCCAGCAGTCAGCTCTGAGATGACCTGTTTTATCACAATGGAAGCACACAGGTCTCTGGGTCTCACTCCTACTTACAGCACTGTCTTTTTTGGCTAGAGGAGGGCCCCCTGTGTCTCCTGCTTTTCTCTCTCTGCCAGGACTGCTTGGGCTCCTATCATCTTCCCACCCTTTGTCCTTTTCGGATTTGTGGGGGTAACTAGGAAAGGTTTTCACCTGGGGAACCAACTTGTATATTAGAGCAACCTCATCAGCCAGAACTGCGGCTTGCCTCACTCTATGAACTTTTTGTTCCTCTACAAGAGTCTTTATGGAGAGTGGGAGAGAGAGTTTTTAAATTCCTCTAGCAAAATTACCTCTCTGAGGTTTTCATAGCTGGGATGCACTTTAAGGGCCCTCAACTACTGGTCAAAACCCAGCTGCTTACTTCTCTCAAACTCCAAGTAAGTTTGATCAGCTTGCTTCCTGTGGGTTCGAAATGACTGGCAGTAGGCTCATATGTCCTGAGGATAGCATTTTTAGTGAGTTCATAATTTGATGAAATCTCATCTGGTAACAGGGAATAAACCTCAAGGGCTTTTCCTGTTAGCTTACTTTGCAGCAGGAGAGTCCAGCTCTCAGCCGGCTACTTTAACCGCCTCGCAGGTTTCTCAATAGACACAAAAAAGGCTTCCACATCTTGCTCATTGAATTTTGGGATTCGATGAGCGAGTTTTAACAATTCTGCACCCAGCCCTGAATTACGCTCCTCCATATTGGCCATGCTTTTGCTGGGGTTACTCTGTTGCCCCCTAGTTAACGCAAGCCATTTTAACTCTCTTTCTTTGCATTCTTTATGGAATATTCTTTCTTTATCTCTCTCCTCTCTCTCTCTTGTTCCTTCTCCTGTCTCTGTTTTTCTCCATGTTCCATCTGGAAGGCTCTTTCTTTCTCCCTCTCCCTTTCCTCCAATTCAAGTTTCCTTTGTTCCAATTGTATCTTTGCTAACACTACCCTGTCTGCTTCTGATCGTGTTTCTGCCTCTTCAGATTCAAGGGAAAAATGGTTGGCCACTAGCTTTAGGAGCTCAGACTTCCTAGCCTTGCCACGTACAGTGATCCCACACTGCTCAGCCATTTTCTTCATCTCCTCCATGAACTTATCCCAAGTTACTTCACCCTGGCTTGGAGAGCTACTAGCTTCAGTTGCAGACATGTTAGCATTCAATCACATACAATCACAACAAAACTTGTATTAATCTTGCTATTTTGTTTGATTGGAAGTGGGAAGCCAAATTGTTACCAATTTCTTGTTTGTCTGTAGGTAAAACTCCAGATGCTAGCACCCAAATTTCTGTTACGACTAGGTGAGAAAGAGGTCTATGGGTTCCCTTTCAGCTTTCACCTGGTCTTACTGTAAAAGGATTTTGTTTTTAAACACACTGCGTTTTGAGCTCCCACTTGGTGAATCCTTGTTCACTACCTTCCAATTATAAGGCAAAGAAATGAGCACAAACAGGCTTTCTTCAGTTTAAAGATGAAAAGTGAAATTTATTAAAACTTAAACTAAAACTCTAATTCGGTTTACGCCTACAGATACACGCCATGCCCCACACTAGCATGCATACACGATACGCACATGCAAACAGAGACTGAAAAGAGCAGAAGGAAAATAGTGGAGAGGTTTGAGGCAATCTCTGAAGAGGGTCTTTTGTTACTGTGCTTCGAGCTCGCTGTAGTCCTTGCTTGTCGGTAATTCTTGCTTTTCGTTGGGGCCCAGTATTCTTCTTAAACCTTGTTCACTGTAGGAGACTTTTCTCTTTCAGGGTTCATATGTCTTCAATGGATTCCGAAACTGGTGAGAGAGATGAGAGCAGACAGGAGAGGCTGTGGTGAGTCAGCCACGAGAGATCTTTTCAGTGTAGTAGCATGCAGTTTTCTGAGTTCCAACACTGTTTCACCAATTTAAAACTCCCCTAGTTGGCCAGCAGGTGGTCACGTGATCGACTGCTTTGACCAGGTCTCTTCTGTGTACTGGGGAGCAGGGACTGGTTCCTTTGTTCGAATACTGTCTGCTTATTTGCAAAAAATGTCTTTCCAGTCAGGGGCTTGGCAACCTCTTGTAATAGGCCTTCTTTTCTTCCCAGCAACAATTTTAAAATTTAATGTCCATGTGGCAAAATATACATGCCTCATTCATGGCAGGTGGGGGCCTGCACGACAGTGACTATCTTACATTTATGATTCCTAGTTCTGGTCTCACCTGCAAATGGAAACATCTTCTCTGCACCTACCCTATCAGATGCTTTCATAATCTTAAAGGCCTCTAACAGGTCACCCCTCAGTCTTATCTTTTCTACAGAAAAGAGCCCAGCCTGTTCAATCTTTCTTGTTCGGTATAACTCTCAGTTCTGGCAGCATGCTACTAAAACTTTTTTGCACCTTCTCCAAAATCTCTACAATATGTCGACCAGAACTGTTCACAGTACTCCAAGTGTGGTCTAAACAAGATTTCATGTAAGTTCAAAATAACTTCTCTGCTTTTCAATTCTATCCCTTTAGAAATGAACCCCGGTGCTTTGATTACTTTTCTTACAGCCTTGTTAACCTGCGTCACTACTTTTAGTGAGTTGTATATCTGTACCCCCCAGATCCCTTGCTTCCAGTACCCCATTTTGCAAGAAGTATGTGGCCTCCTTATTTTTCCTTCCAAAATGTATTACCTCATACTTACATATATTGAAGTTCATTTGCCAAATCCACATATTCTTGTATTGTGCCACAGTCTTCCTCTGTATTAACGACAGCCTCTAATTTGGTGTTAGCCACAAGTTTTGATTCCCGAGTTCAAATTGTTTTTGCAAATGGTGAACAACAGTGGGCCCAGCATGAATCTTTGTGGAACACCAATTCCCACCATTTGCCTGAGTAACTACCTTTAACCCCTACTCTCTGTTTTCTGTTTTTTGGCCAGGTTGTTATCCATTCTGTTACTTGTCCCCAACTCTACATCTTCTGACCTTAATCTACTAGGTGGTACCTTATCAAGACCTTTTTTTAAATCCAAATATATTACATCTACTGTATTACCCTTATCAATCCTGTTACTTATTCAAAGAATTCAATAAGATTGGTCAAGCATGACCTTCCCTTTTGTAACATGTGCTGACTAGGTTTTATTACATTTTCAGTTTCTAGGTGCTTTTCTATTACATCTTTGTTTAAGGATTCCATTATCTTTCACTGACATTAAGCTAATTGGTCTATATTTCCCTGGGCTTGTTCTAACTCCATTTTTATATACAGGAATTACATTAGCTGTCTGCCAGTCCTCTGGTACTATTTCCTTTTCTAATGAACTTTTATATATATGCAATAGTGCCTCTAATATGCATCAAAGCAATCCATGCCTGAAAGGGAGGTGGAGGTAGAAACCCCTATCCCATTTAAAAAATACTTGGATATGCAAATGAATGCTGTAACCTACAGGGTTACAGACCAAGAGCTAGAATGTAGGATTAGGCTGGATACATTTTTCTGGCCATTGCAGACACAAACTTTCTATGTTTCTATCCAGACCAGGGCTTTTATCCTCTCTAAGCTTGATTAATTTATCAATTATCTCCCCTCTTTCTACCTTAAATTTTTTTATATCCTTTTCAATTTCTTCTTCTCATATCATGACGATCATTTTAGTTTCCCTGCTAAATATAAAGGCAAAGTAATTAGTTAATATTTCTGCCACTTCACTGCCAATACCTGTAAGTTTTTATTATGTGTATCCCTTAGTGGCCCTATCCTGATTTTTCTTTTATGTGGCAGTAGGGTATTTTATTTCTTTTTATACTCCTTGATAATTTAATTTCATCATTTCTCTTTGGCTTCCTAATTGTTCTTTTTGGCTTCATTCCTGACTTTTCCTATTCCCTTTTGTAATCCTCTCCTTTGTTGTTTCCGAACTTCGATCTGAATTTTTGGGCCCCGCCGAGGGCAGTAATGGAGGCGAATAGAGCCCGAAAATATTGTCACTGGCCTGTGTGCTGGTTTCCATTTCGGCGAAGGGGATTTGGGGCCAGCAGGGCTCTCCCTCCCACAAGGCGGATAGCCAGTTAGACTTAAGACCCTTGTTAAACCCACTTAAAGGAAGACGACTGGAATTTTCCTGTTGGTCTTCAGTTTTCTGAAGCAATTGGGGACAGTTTAACTGCCTGGAGGTGGGCAGCCAGTAGCAGGCCAGGAAGCCAATGCTCTAAGAAAATCTAGAGGCCCTCCCTGCCTGTCTGGATGGGGGCGCAGCCAAAGGCTGCCCTGTAGAGGGATCTTCCCCCCTTCTCCTCTCCCATCCCAACAGAATTGGCCTGGCTTTTAAAAAAGTTGATGACAGGGTGCCTCCATGTTGAAGTGTCCTCTCAGTTACTTACCATCCTTTGCAGGCTGTTGCTCCTCTCAAGCTGGAAAGACTCTGATTGGCTCTCCAGCTTAGAGAGCCCACCCACCACACTTAATTGCACAGGGAACCTGTCTCCATGCTAATTAAGGGGGTGCCTCTGTCAATATCCCAAAGGGTAACTGTTTCCCCCCTGGGGCGGGTTTGGGACCTGGAAACAGTTCTGACTCCTGTTTCCCACCCCTGCCATGAAAATCTAGCCTATTGAATGCCTTTTCCTTTAATTTCAATTTTACCCTTCTTTCTTTATTCATCCAGGATGCATGGGATATATTTCTCCTGGACTCTATTGCTCACTGTTAAAATTTTGTGACTGCTCCTTTGTCTGCCAGTAACTTTTTCCAGTTTATTTTCCCTAGTTCCATTCTCACCCCTTAAAATCAATTACTTTCCTAATTTATTATTTTGTCTTTGCCTTACTTATATCCTTCTCTATCTTTATCTTAAACCTTATGGTGTTAAGATCACTATTGCCTAGATGTTCCCCTAGTTACTTTGCTTATCTGTTCTGGGTCATTCCCCATTACTAAATTCAGCTGTGCCCCCTCTCTTGTTGGACTTTTTGCATCCTGGATAAGAAAGGAATCCTGCACATCATTAAAAACCCCATTCTTTGTATCCCTTTTACTGTCTCTTCTTGCCTGTTTATTTTTTTTTAAACGTAGATTACACAGAATGTACAGCAAAGAAACAGGTTATTTGGCCCAACCAGTCCATTTTATACTCCACTCAAGCCTCTTCTCATCCTTCCTCATCTAAGCCCATCAAAATATCCTCCTATTCCCTTCTCCCTCATATGCTTATCTAGCCTCCCTTAAATACATTTGGGAGTAGTTAAAATCTCCCATGATTATTATTCTATGCCCATTCCTCATTTCACATATTTGCTTAACGTATTTCTTTTTCCACCTCCTTTCCAATATTAGGTGGTCTGTAATATATCTCTATTAGTGTGATTGATCCTATTTTATCCTTTATTCCAATCCACATGGATCCTGTTTCTAACCTGCTGTTAGTTAAGTCCTTTCGCCGAATGCCATTATGTTATCTTTAATTGGTGGAGCTTGCCCATCCACTTTTCTTCTTTTCCTATCCTTTCCTATTGTCATAACCCGTAATATTTAGTCCTGTTCTTTAGGTAGTCATGTTTCAGTTATTCCTAGTACATCTGGTTTGTTGCTATGGATATTGCCTCTAGTTCCCGTTTTATTTTACATGCCATGTACATTGCTTTACAGGCAGTTTAATTCATCATTCATAGTTGCTTCTTTTACGTTAATCAATGGTTTTGGGGATTGTATTTACAATTCTGTCCATTTCTCAATGGAAGATACAAATAATGGCCTTGATCACAAGGTAGAAACGTATACCATACCCCAGCACAGCATGGTGAGAGTTTGGCAACACATTGCTGTCTTTGAGCTTTAAACTCCAAACAATATTTGCTGTATTTTATATTCTAATTTAAAATTATATTTTAAAAATCCTGACATTCTTATGTTATTAAAAGAATCATCTACCCTTCACAGACTGAGAAATTGGTAAAACAGTAGTGCCTTACCAGCTTGTAATTTGTTTGAATCCATTTAAAATATTGAAAGCACTTGCACAGGAACATTATCCAGGAGGAACTCAGCTATGAAAGGAGTTTGCATCCTTAATATTTTAATCAATAGTTAAAGCTGTATTTTTAAAATTTGGAAAGACTATTTGAAAATGTTCATTCCAAATCAATGAAGCAGCATGCAGTTAGCAGTCCCAGTCTTCTCACAGCACTCTAAATCACCCAAGTTGGAAAAAGTAGCCTCTGAAGGGTTGAGCTACAATTAGTGTCTCAAAAATATAAGTAACGACAACACATCATCTTAATTAGAGGTTACATTTTACACACTCACTTAATGTTTCACCCTAAGCGCTGTTTGCTGCCATCTTAAATCAAAAACTTATTCTCTTAAAATACAATTTACTTTTTGTATCCCCTACCACCAAACTATAAACAAATCTAGCTGCAAATGCTATGCTTTAAAAGACCAGGACTTTACAAAAAGGGATTTGCAGATCAAAGAAATTAAGACAGTGTTGAAATGCTTCACATTTTAGTATTATATGGTAGTTTAAGAGTGATATTATTATTCATGACTACCTTAATCCTTTCCTTACTACAGTCAAACCAAAACAGTTTTACATTGAGGTTTTATTCAGATTTTCCTTGTGCGCAGTGAAGATACACTAAGTGAGATATGTTACAACCAAAGCGGGAGGAGTGCATTGTTAATTCAGTCCCACTTCTCCACAGGTCACAGCATATCAATAAATTTTCCCCAGAAACCGAAACAGCTGATTAGATACTCTATTTGTCCCAAAATAAAGCGCAACAACCAGGTTTCTTTAATAAACACCAAAACTATCCGTTTATTATGAAACCAAGTCTTAACAATAATGAAGCAAATATATACACGAATCGAGATATTAAAGATCCTTATGTTTCCCCTAGCCCTCACACACATACACATACATCCAAAAACCAGCTGTTTACAGCTGTTTCAAAGGAATAAAAAGTAATTTAAAAAAAAACCTAAACCGCAATGATCTGGAAGGAAGTTCCTTGGTTTGCTGAGGTGTCCCAAAATCAAATAGTTGGATGCCACTGGAAGTCTTTCCAGGTGAGGTTGATGAACAGTCTGTGTTGGGTAGGCGTTCAAAGAAATTTAACTGTAGAAGGCTTCACATAGGTCTTCCATCAGGTGTGTAGCAACAGGTGTCAGTTCTCATATTCGATGCAAAAGTCCTTTTAAAGATGCAAGATTTCTGCAAATATTCAGGGTTTCTTCAGAAATGTAGGATGCAACAGTACTTTTGCTTTCCAACAGCAAAGAGGTAATACTTGTCTGGTTCTTCCTCTGATCTCCTGGCAGGTCCAGCTCAAATTCCAATTGCCTGCTTTTAGTCTAAACCCAGCTTCTGTGAACAGTTCAAAGTGAAACTAAGATTTTCCAAGCAAATCCCATGACAATCATAAATTATCTCTTGGCACAACAAAAGGTAGTTCTTAGGTCAAAACCCCCTGCTGGTTTCTTTGAAATCACCTGGTTTCCAGTATTTGTTTACTGGTCAAAACCAGGAACCTCTTGGTGATCTTGCTTTTTTTTTTAAAGCATCCATGAAGTTCAGCTATCTCCAGATGTTTCAACATCCATGAAATCTTTTTTTTTAAAGTTTTTAAAAAATATAGATTCCAAGTTTTAACACAAAATATGGACTCTCCGTCACAGATATCACTCCCTATGAACTGTATTGCATGTTTATGTGCCCAATGTCTGGTTGTGTTTCCCAGAGTCAGACAGAAATGCTCCTTCTTGCATTACCTCGCAAGCCCACTCAAGACCTCTTAGATTTCATAAAGTGGCATTTCGAATCATTGGCTTGGGTTAGAAACTGTGGAATAGGCTTATTAAGAATAATGCAAGTCACGACAATACCAATACATCAGTTTCAACTGTTTCTAAACAGAACTTTCAACTCATGATCCCTTCATAAATGCAGAACAACAAGAGACACAACACTTCTTCATTAACTCTACTGGCAGTAAATCCAAATCAATTAACACCCTCTCTGTACCAACGCTTTGTCTTTCACCACACCATTAACATACCATTTGCCTTTGCTCCATGACCTTCTGGTCAGTTATTCTGTGACCTTGTCCTATCAACACCTTCTCTTTTGTTATCTCTTGCCCCACCCCCGCTTTACTTGCTTAAAACCTATTACATTTCTAATATTTGCCAATTCTGATGACCTGAAACGTTAACTCTGCTTCTCTCTCCACAGATGCTGCCAGCCCTGCTGAGTATTTCCAGCATTTCTTGTTTTTATTTCAGATTTCCAGCATCTGCAGTATTTTGATTTTAAATCCAGATCTGTGTTGTTTCAAAACTTACATGTGATTTCATTGGACCCACAAGTGTACAGCTTAGGGAACAGCTGAAATTACTTTTGAAATTCAACCAAAAACAAAAGGACATAAAAAAATGGATATCTCACAATTGAGTTACGGCTATCATGTACTCACAGGACATAAAACAACAGAAGATGCTTTCTGGATGTAACTAGTAGAGTTGATGAGGGGTAGCCAGTGGATGTGGTTTATTTGGACTTTCAGAAGACTTTCGACAAAGTCCCACATAAGAGATTAGCATGTAAAATTAAAGAGCCTAGGATTGGGGGTAGTGTATTGCGATGGATAGAAAACTGATTGGCAGACATGAAACAAAGAGAAGGGATAAATGAGTCTTTTTCCGAATGGCAGGCAGTGACGAGTGGGGTGCCGCAGGGATTGGTGCTAGGACCTCAGCTATTCACAACATATATTAATGATTTAGGTGAGGGAACTAAATGTAATATCTCCAAATTTGCAGATGACACAAAACTGGGTGGGAGGGTGAGTTGTGAGGAGCATGCAGAGAGGCTTCAGGGTGATTTGGACAAGTTAAGTGAGTAGGCTAATGCATGGCAGATGCAGTATAATGTGGATAAATGTGAGGGTATCCACTTTGGTAGCAAAAACAGGAAGGCAGATTATTATCTGAATGGCTATAAACTGAGAGAGGGGAATATGCAGCGAGACCTGGGTGTTCTCGTACACCAGTCACTGAAGGTAAGCATGCAGGTGCAACAGGCGGTAAAAAAGGCAAATGGTATGTTGGCCTTCATAGCGAGAAGATTCGAGTACAGAAGCAGGGATGTCTTGCTGCAATTATACAGGGCCTTGGTGAGGCGACACCTGGAATATTGTGTGCAGTTTTGGTCTCCTTATCTGAGGAAGGATGTTCTTGCTATGGAGAGAGTGCAGCGAAGGTTTACCAAACTGATTCCTGGGATGGCGGGACTGACGTATGAGGAGAGATCGAGATTGTTAGGATTATATTCGCTGGAGTTCAGAAGAGTGAGGGGGGATCTCATAGAAACCTATAAAATTCTAACAGGACTTGACAGGATAGATGCAGGAAGGATGTTCCCGATGGTGGGGGAGTCCAGAACTAGGGGTCATAGTCTAAAGATACGGGGTAAACCTTTCAGGACTGAGATGAGGAGAAATTTCTTCACCCAGCAAGTGGTGAGCCTGTGGAATTTGCTACCACAGAAAGCAGTTGAGGCCAAAACATTGTATGCTTTCAAGAAGGAGTTAGATATAGCTCTTGGATC
This sequence comes from Heterodontus francisci, assembly GCF_036365525.1. Taxonomy (NCBI): domain Eukaryota; kingdom Metazoa; phylum Chordata; class Chondrichthyes; order Heterodontiformes; family Heterodontidae; genus Heterodontus; species Heterodontus francisci. Next base: position 73,268,334 of record NC_090396.1, on the reverse strand, counting down.
TAAAGGGATCAAAGGGTATGGGGAGAAAGAGGGAACAGGTTACTGAGTTGGATGATCAGCCATGATCATAATGAATGGCGGAGCAGGCTCGAAGGGCCGAACGGCCTACTCCTGCTCCAATTTTCTATGTTACTATGGACAGGGTCTATACCACTTGGTAGTCAGCAGATTCAAACTGAATAGTTTGGCTCCTTCCCAGAATTAAATTAAACAGCTTCTAGCTTGAGAGAACTCACAGACCTTCCTTTAAATATAGAAAACCATTGTCTTAAACAACTTTCAGAACAAAGCAAGAAGGCATCAAATACCTGCTCATGGATTGGAATGAAGCCTATATGGAGCCTTTGTTTAACAAGGGCAATGATAAATCAGGGAAGCTTGATCAGCCCATTAGTTTAACTTCAGTTATGGGCAGTTTGCTGAAAGAGGCTTTTGTAGAGATGTGTTGTAGACTCATCTTAAAAGACCAGGGGCTATTTGAAAACCACCACATGCTCTTAGAAGAGAAGGTTCTGTCTCACCAACTTGACTGAATACTTTTCCAAGAGGCTATGAAGCTGTTGGATGAGAGAATCTCAGCTGACAATAGTTGTATCAAGATTTTCAAAGCTGCTTTGACAAAAGGTTGCTAAGCTTGCAGCTGGTTAGATTAGTGGGCGGGTATTAGATTGGTTAATGAATTGTTTGCCTTCACAAAGACAGAAGGTAATTATTAATGGTAGTTCTGCAAAAAACTGGTCGCTAGTGGAGTCCCACAAGGATTGGTGTAAGGACCACTGCTCCTCATCATTTTTATTAATGAAATTGGTGAAGACATTGGAAGAATGATCACAAGTTTGCAGATGTCAACTATGTGAAGATGCAAGGAGCAATGAAACAGTCTGCAGACAGATCTAAACACATTGAAGGAATAGATCCCCATGTTTGACAGGTATCTTTTAATACAGAAAAGTGCAGCATGATGCACTCCCTTAGTACTGCAAAGAAATATCAGCCTAAATCAGTGTGTCCTATGTTAGCCTAGCCACAAGACACTGGGAATCCAGGTGTGGGTAAATATTCAATTTAAAAAAAGGAATGGATGCTACCACTCAGCATATGATTTCAATACTCATTCACACAATGTACGCATGTATACTTTATCTTTTTTGTGCATTTGTTGCTAGAAAGCTGAAACGAAAAGCAGAGTGTGTGAGTGTTTTTTGATAGTTGTGTGTGCTTTACTTGCTTGGTTACTGATTGGAGCTAGTCGTTTATTTCGTAAATATATGCACGTGTGAATTACATTTATCTGTATTGTGTGAGATTTGCAATAAAGTTAGTGTATGTGGCTAAAATGGGATTGCATGTGTGACTGGGCAGCAATTTCTATTGGACAACACTGGCCTAGCATATGGGCACAGGAATAAAGTTGAACAGACGACCTTCTGACTCAGAGACAAGAGTGGCACCAACCAGGTTTACGTAGGAGGCTGTGGGAGTCCATTTGCTGACTGATGCTACCAGATGACAACATGAGGATCTGATAGACTAAGAATGAGCTTGTGCACTATTTATGGTCTTCACACTATCTGTTCACAGTCAGTGGTTTACACTTCTGTGTAAACAATTTGCAGAACTCTTTAGTCACACAATAATAGGCAACAAAAGTGTCAAAAGGAGAGGAAGGGCACCACAAAATAATGATGCATGAAGAGAAAGTTAAATATTACTGTTATGCAGAATACACATCTGAACTGCTGGTCTATGGAAAACTTGGTTAGCTTCCAATTGGTGGCAGTGTAGTTTATTTTCTGTCAATCCCTGTGTTTGTGCATATCCTTTATATACTTTGTGCTGAGTCCAGGTAATTGGGGAACTTTTACCCCACTCTAAACAAGTTTATTTCTTGGAACTCTTTAGACTGAAGTGGTCTCAAATTTCCCACCCCCACTGCATGAAGTGGTCGAAATGGCAGGAAACAATGTTAATGGCTATCAAATTTAAACTGAATTATTTAAGGGAGCTAAAAAAAAAAATCAGATTAGTTGAACCTAAAATGCTGTGCCATCTAAGCACAACCATTGAGGTAGTTTCAAGCACATCAGACACACAGAACCTCAGCCCATTGTAAAATCAAGGAGGATAGTGCACATACAAAAGCATGTTAAATAAGCTCAGGCCGAGTTCATCATATTAGAATTATAGAATGATACAGCCCAGAAACAATAATGTAAGTATAGCTGTTTAACACTGAAAAGTAAATTCTTTCACAAGTTTATTTTAAAATATCAAAAGTTTGATTCAGGATCTAAATAGGATAAAATTCTATACACTTTTGATTAAATTATTGAGAGGGGAAATTGATAAAACTGGGAAGGTAGCAAGACTTCATGGCTTGTATCTGGGAGCAGACTTTTTAAAATTATTATTATGAACAACTAGAGATAGTCATTATTTGCATGTTCCCCTAGAGCTTACTACTCTATTGATCTAGTAGATTTGTAGGACGTGCTTCAAGGCAACCCTTCTTCATCAATTTCAGAAATGTTGCTGATGCAAAACAAAACTGATTATAGAAAGAATTGGAATGTACACCATATTTCTGTGGAAACTTATGGCCAGACAAGAGAAGATGTATAGCACATGTCCTGGATCCCATTACCTTTTCTGCCTGTCCTATTGATGAGTTCCTCCTGAAGTGCTGGTGCCGCCAGCGTTGCTGGATCAGCTCATTGCTCACCCAGATCAGCTCATTAGTCTGCATCATTGCATACTACCAGCAATACTTACAAACTGTGCATGCCTATAAAGCAATCCAACCAGCTGCAGCATCACAATGCAGACTGTCAGCCATTCAGCTCTCCTGTTTAGAATTTATGTAAAGTTTCCTAATGCTTTAGTGAGTAAATGCGCTTTGTTGTATAGTACTGATTCATACAGACCAGACTCAATTGCCAGTCAACTGCAGCTCAGTGCTAACACCTGAACCACAGCATCTGGCTCAGGTGAAAGTCTAAACACTTGAGATCAAAAATCTAGCTGTAGTATTGATGGAGTGCGGCACTGTGGGAGACCCTACATTTCAGATGAAACATTAAACCATGGCCCCCATAAAAGGAAGAATTCAAAGAGCAGGGGAGTTGTCCCCAGTGACTTGCTCAATAGTTATCCTTCAACCAACAACACTAAAAAAACTAATTATCTGGTCATTATCACATTGCTGTTGTGGGTCCTTGCTGTGCACAAATTGGCTGCTGGCTTTCCTGCATTACAACAGTGACTATGCTTCAAAAATACTTTATTGGATGAGAAACCTTTTGGGACAGCCTGAGGTCTTGAAAGACACTTTAAAAATGCAAGTTTTCAGATCGCTCCTCTCAGCTCAGTGTTACAACTGACTTCAGTACCTCTGAACTAGGGAGAGAGAGAGCAAGAAAAAAAATCAGTGACAGTTTCACTCCGCCTGCTATCCAGTTACTCCTGCTGTTAAACATGGGTGCAGGGGAGAACAGATTCAGCTGTGATGCATTCCATGGGTAAACAGCCTTCCAAAATTCACTGCCTAGGCCCATGGAACGGCATCCTTGAGGAAAGAAAGGGAGAAAATTAGTTGGGGTAGGGGGTACTGTAAAACCAACCTCTTCGGCTTCTGTTTTCACTTTTTAATTTAGTGAACGGTATTTTCACCCTGGTACTAAGGTGGCAAAGTTTGGAATCTGCCCTATTTGCTCTATAGAGACAGTGGGAGAAGTCTTGAATGATGCCAAGATTTAAACCAGCCATGACTGTATGGATAGCCCACGCGCAATTCAGATTTTGCCAGTAGAATAACTCACCAGCAGTAAAAAAAAAAGTAAAAGAAAAATGAAAGTACAGCACTCGGGTTCCATGATGCAATCAACCAGAGCACAACACCATAGCTAATAAATAGAATCCATCAGCAACACATTGCCGAGAATAAATAAAAGTATTTTTGACACCGAGCCACTGAAGGCACTATTAGGACAGATGACCACAAGCTTGGTCAAAGAGAAAGGTTTTAAGGAATATCTTAAAGGAAAAGAGAGATATGGAGATGTTTTAGGAAGGAATTCCAGATTAAGGATGATGCACCTGAAAGCATGGCCAGCAATGTTGGTGTGATTTGAAATCAGTGATACGCAAGAGGCCAGAATTGGAAGAGTGCAGATTTCATGAAGGCTTGTAAGACTGGAGGAAGCTACAGATTGCCAAATATTTGAAAAGGTTGGCTGTGGGTAGGACCCTTGCCTCTGAGTCAGCAGGTCATGGGTTCAAGTCTCACTCCAGAGATTTGAACCCATAATGAAGGTTGACACTCGCCCAGTGCAGTACTGAGGGGGTGCTGCACTGTGTCAGAGGTCCCAACTTTCAGGTGAAATGTTAATCCTCTCAGGTGGATGTAAAACATCCCATGGCACTATTTAACAAGGAGTGAGGGAATTCTCCCTGATGTCTTAGTCAATGTTTATCCCTCAACCAACAACAAACAGATGGAAAGATAGATATATTTCTCCATAGTAAATGAAGACTGTTTCCATGAAACTAGAAAAAGATACTTGTGTAGTGTAAACCAAACTCCCCTGCTCTTCTTTGAATTCATGCTTGTATGGGGCCTTGGGTTAATGTTTCATCTGAATGGTAGGGTCTCCCACAGTGCAGCACTCCATCAGTACTGCACCTAGATTTTTGATCTCAATGTGTTTGGACTTGAACCCACAGCCTCTGGTTCAGGTGAAAGTGTTACCACTGAGCTGCGGCTGACTGGCAATTGAGTCTGGTCTGTATGAATCAGTACCATACAACAAAGTATACGAGACTACATCCCACACACCCAGATATCAACTGTCAGCTATTCCTCCAGCAATATCATAACAGGTCATAAATTTTTAAAAAAAGGAATATTTAAGGCAACACGTTAAATGAAGTATCTCACTGAGAGGTAAATAGTCCTGAAATATGGCAAATTAAATTCATTTTAGAAAGCAAAATTAAGAGGGGGAAAATCAATAAGGTTTCAACAGGCAAAAGAGTGAACACAGTACCTTGAATTTGCATTTTAATGGTAACGTGCTAGATTCAAAATAAAGGGCAACACTAAAATAGAATGCTCTGTTAACACTGTAGGTATTTTTTTTAATCTCTCAATTTGAAGGAATGAAGAAACTGAGTGGTATGTTTGGTTTACACTACACAAACATGAGAAGAAGAATGCAGACTGGTTTCAATCTCACTCTGAAGAGATGGAACCTGTCATAGCCGCTAAGCGCATTGCACTGCTGAACTACAAGAAAGCCCCCAGCGAGTTAACATCCTTAGCACTTAAAGCCGCCAGAAGCACCGCGCAAAGAACAGCCAGGCGCTGTGCAAACAACTACTGGCAACACCTTTGCAGTCGTATTCAGCTGGCCTCAGACACCGCAAACATCAGAGGAATGTATGATGGCATTAAGAGAGCTTTTGAGCCAACCATCAAGAAGATCGGCCTCCTCAAGTCTAAATCAGGGGAAACGATCACTGACCAACGCAAGCAAATGGACCGCTGGGTGGAGCACTACCTAGAACTGTGCTCCAGGGAAAATGATGTCACTGATACCGCCCTCAATGCAGCCCAGTCTCTGACAGTCATGGATGAGCTGCGCAAACAGCCAACAAAATCGGAACTCAGTGATGCCATTGATTCTCTCGCCAGTGGAAAAGCCCCTGGAAAGGACGGCATTACCCCTGAAATAATCAAGAGTGCCAAGCCTGCTATACTCTCAGCACCACATGAACTGCTTTGCCTGTGCTGGGATGAGGGAGCAGTACCACAGGACATGCGCGGTGCCAATATCATCACCCTCTACAAGAACAAGGGTGACCATGGTGACTGCAACAACTACCGTGGAATCTCCCTGCTCAGCATAATGGGGAAAGCCTTCACTCAAGTCATTTTTAAACAGACTCCAGAAGCTGGCTGAGCGCGTCTACCCTGAGGCACAGCGTGGCTTTCGAGCAGAGAGATCCACCAGTGACATGCTGTTCTCCCTTCGCCAGGCTACAGGAGAAATGTCGCGAACAACAGATGCCCCTCTACGTTGCCTTCATAGATCTCATCAACGCCTTCGACCTCGTCAGCAGACGTGGTCTCTTCAGACTACTAGCAAAGATCGGATGTCCACCAAAGCTACTAAGCATCATCATCTCATTCCATGACAATATGAAAGGCGCAATTCAGCATAGGGGTGCCTCATCGGACCCCTTTCCTATCCTGAGTGGCGTGAAACAGGGCTGTGTTCTCGCACCTACACTGTTTGGGATCTTCTTCTCACTGCTGCTCTCACATGCGTTTAAGTCTTCAGAAGAAGGATTTTCCTCCACACAAGATCAGATGGCAGGTTGTTCAACCCTGCCTGTCTTAGAGCGAAGCCAAAGTATGGAAAGTCCTCATCAGGGGACTCCTCTTTGTTGACGATGCTGCATTAACATCCCACACAGAAGAGTGTCTGCAGAGACTCATTGACAGGATTGCGGCTGCCTGCAACGAATTTGGCCTAACCATCAGCCTCAAGAAAATGAACATCATGGGACTAGACGTCAGAAATGCTCCATCCATCAATATCGGCGACCACGCTCTGGAAGTGGTTCAACAGTTCACCTACCTCGGCTCAACTATCACCAGTAACCTGTCTCTCGATGCAGAAATCAACAAGCGCATGGGAAAGGCGTCCGCTGCTATGTCCAGGCAGGCCAAGAGGGGGTGGGAAAATGGCGCACTGACACAGAACACAAAAGTCCGAGTGTATCAAGCCTGTGTCCTCAGTACCTTGCTCTACAGCAGCGAGGCCTGGAAACCGTATGTCAGCCGACATCCCAATGCATTCCATCCTCGCTGTCTCTGGAGAATCCTTGGCATCAGGTGGCAGGACTGCATCTCCAACACAGAAGTCCTCGAGGTAGCCAATATCCTCATCATATACACCCTACAGAGCCAGCGGAGCTTGAGATGGCTTGGCCATGTGAGCCGCGTGGAAGATGGCAGGATCCCCAAAGACACATTGTACAGCGAGCTCATCACTGGTATCAGACCCACCGGCCGTCCATGTCTCCGCTTTAAAGACGTCTGCAAAAACGACATGAAGTCCTGCGACACTGATCACAAGTCGTGGGAGTCAGTTGCCAGCGATTGCCAGAGCTGGCGGACAGCTATAAAGGCGGGGCTAAAGAGCTGCGAGTCCAAGAGACTTAGCAGTTGGCAGGAAAAGAGACAGAAGTGTAAGGAGAGAGCCAACTGTGTAACAGCCCTGAAAACCAATTTTATCTGCAGCGCCTGTAGAAGAGTCTGTCACTCGGCACAGTGGCGCAGTGGTTAGCACTGCAGCCTCACAGCTCCAGCGACCCGGGTTCAATTCTGGGTACTGCCTGTGTGGAGTTTGCAAGTTCTCCCTGTGTCTGCGTGGGTTTTCTCCGGGTGCTCCGGTTTCCTCCCACAAGCCAAAAGACTTGCAGGTTGGTAGGTAAATTGGCCATTATAAATTGCCCCTAGTATAGGTAGGTGGTAGGGAAATATAGGGACAGGTGGGGATGTGGTAGGAATATGGGATTAGTGTAGGATTAGTATAAACGGGTGGTTGATGGTCGGCACAGATTCGGTGGGCCGAAGGGCCTGTTTCAGTGCTGTATCTCTAAACTAAACTAAACTCTAGAATTGGCCACTCCAGGCACTGCTCCACAAACCACTAACCACCTCTAGGCGCTAATCCATTGTCTCTCGAGACAAGGAGGCCAAAGAAGACACAAGTATCTTTTTCTAGTTTCATGAAAACAGTCTTCATTTACTATGGAGAAATATATCTATCTTTCCATCTGTTTGTTGTTGGTTGAGGGATAAACATTGACTAAGACATCAGGGAGAATTCCCTCACTCTTTGTTAAATAGTGCCATGGGATGTTTTACATCCACCTGAGAGGATTAACATTTCACCTGAAAGTTGGGACCTCTGACACAGTGCAGCACCCCCTCAGTACTGCACTGGGCGAGTGTCAACCTTCATTATGGGCTCAAATCTCTGGAGTGAGACTTGAACCCATGACCTGCTGACTCAGAGGCTGGGGTCCTACCCACAGCCAACCTTTTCAAATATTTGGCAATCTGTAGCTTCCTCCAGTCTTACAAGCCTTCATGAAATCTGCACTCTTCCAATTCTGGCCTCTTGCGTATCACGGATTTCAAATCACACCAACATTGCTGGCCATGCTTTCAGGTGCATTATCCTTAATCTGGAATTCCTTCCTAAAACATCTCCATATCTCTCTCTTCCTTTAAGATATTCCTTAAAACCTTCCTCTTTGACCAAGCTTGTGGTCATCTGTCCTAATAGTGCCTTCAGTGGCTCGGTGTCAAAAAAATTGATATCACTCTTCTTAAGCACCTTAGGACATTTGAGTCATAGAGAGAGATACAGCACTGAAACAGGCCCTTCGGCCCACCGAGTCTGTGCTGACCATCAACCACCCATTTATACTAATCCTACATTAATCCCATATTCCCTACCACATCCCCATCTTCCCTCAATTTCCTACCACCTACCTACACTAGGGGTAATTTACAATGGCCAATTTACCTATCAACCTGCAAGTCTTTGGCTGTGGGAGGAAACTAGAGCACTCGGTGGAAACCCACACGGTCACAGGGAGAACTTGCAAACTCCACACAGGCAGTACCCAGAACTGAACCTGGGTCGCTGGAGCTGTGAGGCTGTGGTGCTAACCACTGCGCCACCCCATTAAATATGCTACATTAAATAAATCTAAGTTGTTGTTGGAGTCAACTACCTTGGAAAGATGGGTGGGAAAGTTAGAGAAAAGGGGAACGAGGCAATAGAATTAGACTTCTGTAAGGCTAACAAGGAATCCTGGTGGGCTATAGCCCTTCAGGGTCAGAGGTGATAAATATCATTTACCCACAGCAAAATAAAATGTGATGCAGCAGCCCAATAACACAGCAACTTATACAAAACTGCATTGACTGCAGAAAAATTCCATCAGTGCTTTACATTATTTCAATTTTCTTATTCTGAAAGAGCAAGAAAAATAAAGAAAAGATATCATCATGGGTCAAGGGGAGTATAATCTCTGAAAACAACCCTTTTAAAAACATTTCTGATGAAACAAAGGAAAACAATTTTTAAATTCGCTGACTGCAAAATTGGTTTTTGACATATACTGAATAAAAATCTTACAGAAAGTATTAATACAGCTCTCAGCTTAGAACTTACACAGCTTCCCAATTATTTCTAATCTAAGCATGCCCCCACTCCATTCCTGTCTCAGCCCTTCCTATTCCGCAGAAAAAAAACTTGCTAGTAAAGTTAATGCCTCTGGTCAACCCCATGATAACTTGCCAGTTCTCACTCAGTGAAAGCTCCTTACTTGATGGAATGTTTAGAAAGCAAATTTCGCACAAGCGCTTGCTACGCAGCACAACCACAAATTTGTGCCTTTTATATTCAGCTTCAGTGAAGTAATCCCCATTGCAGAGAGGGAAAAGGAAGAGCAATGGGGATTACGCCCAGGAGACAAGCACCATTTTAAGCAAGTATCTGTGCAGACTTCATTATAAAAGATTTTTAGATTTATGTCTCCTAATTGTGATTTGCACGAGATAAGTAGAGATGGTGGAGTCTATTCGGTCCATCTTAGTTTATCCAGCCAAATAGAACCTACAATTCCCTCTCAATGCAACATCCTATTGTTTCTCAAAATAACTCCAGAGATTTAGCCTCTGCTACTCTACTCATGGAATGATATATAACATAAGAAATAGGAGCAGGAGTGGGCCATTTGGCCCCTTGAGACTGCTCTGCCATTTAATAATATCATGGCTGCTCTGATTGTAGCCTTAACTCCGCTTTTCTGCCTGTCCCCCATAACCCTTGTAGATCAAGAATCTGTCTAACTCAGCCTTGAATATAGTCAGTGACCCAGTCTCCACTGCTGTCTGGGGAAGAGAATTCCAAAAATTAACGACTCTCTGACTGAAGAAATTCCTCCTCATCTCTGTCTTAAAAGGGAGACCCCTTACCTTGAAACTGTGCCCCCTAGTTCTAGATTCCCTCATGAGGGGAAACATCCTCTCATCATCTACCCTGTCAAGTGCCCTCAGAATGTTATGTGCTTCAAATGGAGTTATATACTCCAATGAGTATAGGCCCAACCTGCTTAACCTTTCCTCATAAGACAACCCTTTCATCCCAGGAATCAACCTATAGTGGACCTTCTCTGAACTGCTTTCAATGCAAGTATATCCCTACTTAAAGAAGGAGACCATTACTGTACACAATACTCGATGTGCAGTCTCATCAATGCTCTGTACAGTTGTAGCAAGACTTTGCTGCTTTTATACTCCATTCCCCTTGCAATAAATGCCGACATTCCATTTGCCTTCCTAATTACTTGCTGTAACTGCATGCTAACTTTTTGTGTTTCATGTACAAGGACACCCAGATCCTTCTGTACCACAACATTCTGCAGTCTCTCTCTCCATGTAAATAATGCTCTGCTTTTCTATTGTTCCTATCAAAGTAGACAATGTCACATGTTCCGACATTATACTCCCCCATCTGCTAAATGTTTGCCCACTCACTTAACCTATCTATATCACTTTGCAGACACTATGTCCTCCTCACAACTTGCTTTCCTATCTATCATTGTATCGTCCGCAAATTTGGCTACAATACACTTGGTCCCTTCATCTAAGTCACTAATATAGACCGTAAATAGTTGAGGCCCCAGCACTGATCCCTATGGCACTTCACTAGTTACAGTTTGCCTGAAAATGCCCCATTTATCCCAATTCTCTGTTTCATGTTAGCTAGTCAATCCTCTATCCATGCTAATATATTACCCCCAACACCATGAGTTCTTATCTTATGTAGTAACCTTTTATGTGGCACCTTATTGAATGCCTTTTGGAAATCCAAATAAACTACATCTACTGGTCCCCCTTTCTCCACCCTGCTTGTTACATCCTCAAAGAACTCTAATAAATTTGTCAAACATGATTTCCCTTTCATGTTGACTCTGCCTGATTGCATTATGATTTTCTAAATGTCCTGTTACTACTTCCTTAATAATGGATTCGAACATTTTCCCAATGACAGATGTTAGGCTAACTGGCCTACAGTTTCCTGCTTTCTGTTGCTACACCACCACCGCCCCCCCAACCCCCGCACCCACCCTTTCTTGAAAAGAGGTGTTACATTTGCGGTTTTCCAATCTGCTAGAACATTTCCAGAATCTAGGGAATTTTGGAAGATTACGACCAATGCATCCACTATCTCTGCAGCCACTTCTTTTAAGACCCTAGGATGCAGGCCGTCAGTTCCAGGGGACTAGTCAGCCTTTAGTCTCGTTATTTTACCTGGGAGTGACAGTGGCATAGTGGTACTGTCACTAAACTAGCAATCTAAGCTAATTGCCTGGGGACATGGGTTCAAATCCCACCACTGCAGCTGGTGGAATTTAAATTCAATTAATAAATATCTGGAATTGAAAGCTAGTCTCAGTAATGGTGCTATGAAACTATCTTTGGTTCATTAAATGTCATCTGCTTCATTAATGTCCTTTAGGGAAGGAATTCTGCTGTCCTTACCTGGTCTGGCCTACATGTGACTCCAGATCCACAGCAATGTGGTTGACTCTTAACTGCCCTCTGAAATGGCTTAGCAAGCTACTCAGTTGTCAAGAGAAATTAGGGATGGGCAACAAATTCTGGACTTGTTATTGACACCAACATCCCATGAAAGAATAAAATAAACTTTTTCTCTCGTGATCGTGATTATTTTAAGGTCCTCCCTTTCGCCTCTTGATTGTCGACTATTATTGGATTGCATTTTGTGTTTTCTACTGTGAAGACAGATACAAAATATTTGTTCAAAGTCTCTGCCATTTCCTTGTTTCCCATTATGAATTCCCCAGTTTCATCCTCTAAGGGACCAACACTTACTTTAGCTACTCTTTTCCTTTTTATATATTTGTAGAAGCTTTTACTTTTTGTTTTTATATTTCTTGCTAGTTCACTCTAATGCTCTAATTTCTCCCACTTTATTTTTTTAAGTCATCCTCTGCTGGCTTTGAAAATTTTCCCAATCTTCTGGCCTACCCCTAATCTTTGCAGCATTGTATGCCTTTTTTTTTCAATTTGATCTCATCCTTAACTTCTTTAGTTAGCCACGGATGGAGCATCCTTCTCATAGAGTCTTTCTTTCTCAATGAAATATATCTATGTTGAGAGTTATGAAATATTTCCTTAAATGTCTGCCACTGCCTCTCTACTGTCTTACCTTTTAAATTATTTTCCCAGTCCCCTTAGCCAACTCTATCTTCATAGCTTTGTAATTGCCTTTATTTAAGTTTAAGACACTAGTTTCAGACCCAAACTTCTCACCCTCAAATTGAATGTGAAATTCCACCATGTTATGATCACTTTTCCCTAGAGGATCCTTTGCTAGGAGGTCATTTATTAAATTTGTCTCGTTACACATATCCAGGACAAAAATAGCCTGCCCCCAGGTTGGTTCCAGAACATATTGTTCTAAGAAACTGTCCCTAATACACTATGAACTCATCCTTGAGGCTACCTTTACCAATTTGATTCATCCAATCTATAGGAAGATTAAAATCACCCATGATTATTACAGTAACTTTCCTACAAGTCCCCATAATATTTTGGTTTATATTCAATCCTACAGTGTAGCTGCTGTTAGGGGGCCTATAAACCACTCCTACTTTTGATTTCTTTCCTTTGCTATTTCTTATTTCCACCCAACTGTTTCTACATCTTTATGAGCCAAGATCACTTGTCACCACTATACTGTTCTCATCCTTTATTAACAGAGCTATTCCACTTCCTTTTCCTTTCTTCCTATCCTTCCAAAATGTCAAATACCTTGAGTATTTAGTTCCCAGGCTTGGTCACCTTGCAACCATGTCTCTGTAATGGCAATATCATATCATACCCATTTATTTATATTTGTGCTATCAATTCATCCACCTTATTATGAATGCTGTGTGCATTCAGATAAAGAGCCTTAATTCTGCCGTTTTGACATTTTTCCCTACCCTGACCTTTTTTGCTGGTGCACTCTTAGGTTTGTATACTCTGTCCCTTTCTGTCACACTCTGATTATCATTACCCGTATCGTTACCCTGCACCATTGCCTTCTCCTTTCTTGTTAACTTTCTAAATTTCCCCTCACCTGAGCCCTCCACCTCCCACCCCAACACCCCACTATTTACTTTAAAGCCCTTTCAGGCAGCGCATTTCAGATAACAACAACTCGCTGTATAAAACAATGTTTATTCATATTGGCTCTGGTTCTTCTGCCAATCCCCTTAAATCTGTGTCCTTTGATTACCAACACTTGCATCGCTGGAAACAGTTTCTCCTCATTTACTCTTATCAAAACCATTCATGATTTTGAACACCTCCAGCAAATCTCCTTTTAACCATCCAATAACCCCAGCTTCTCCAGTCTGTAAATAACTGAACTCCCTCATCCTGGTAACATTTGAGTAAATCCCTTCTGCACCCTCTCCAATGCCTTGACAGATAAATGAATAAAATCATCTCAGCAATTTTAGGGCCATTATTCTGTGGTCAGTATTTAACCCCCACAGTGGCCAGTGTCCATGCTCAGTCTAGTTTCTCCACATATCTGAAGTCCCTCCTCCATGTTTTAATCTGAGTGTGTGAGGAACTTCTTGATATCAGTCTTAAACATCTTCTTCTTCTTCTTTGGCCTCCTTGTCTCGAGAGACAATGGGTAAGTGCCTGGAGGTGGTCAGTGGTTTGTGGAGCAGCGCCTGGAGTGGCTATAAAGGCCAATTCTAGAGTGACAGACTCCTCCACAGATGCTGCAAATAAAATTGGTTGTCAGGGCTGTTTCACAGTTGGCTCTCCCCTTGCGCTTCTGTCTTTTTTCCTGCCAACTGCTAAGTCTCTTCGACTCGCCACACTTTAGCCCCGCCTTTATGGCTGCCCGCCAGCTCTGGCGATCACTGGCAACTGACTCCCACGACTGACACGGAACACAAAAGTCCGAGTGTATCAAGCCTGTGTCCTCAGTACCTTGCTCTACGGCAGCGAGGCCTGGACAACGTATGTCAGCCAAGAGCGACGTCTCAATTCATTCCATCTTCGCTGCCTCTGGAGAATCCTTGGCATCAGGTGGCAGAACCGTATCTCCAACACAGAAGTCCTTGAGGTGGCCAACATCCCCAGCTTATACACCCTACTGAGTCAGCGGCGCTTGAGACGGCTTGGCCACGTGAGGCACATGGAAGCTGGCAGGATCCCCAAGGACACATTGTACAGCGAGCTCGCCACTGGTATCAGACCCACCGGCCGTCCATGTCTCCGCTTTAAAGTCTTAAACATAGATTTTACTAATTTGAGCCTGTGTTCTCTTGTCCAACTGTCAAAATTTCATTTGAAGTTATTTCTTGCATTTTCCTTTTCCATACCATTTACTATCTTTTACACCTCTACAAGGTCAGGCTTTCCTCATACCTCAGATTTGTAACTCTGGGAATCAACACGGGTTTGGCTCTGAACTCTCTCCATAGCTTGAACATCTCTTTTCTGTCTTGATGACCAGAATGGAGACAATACTCAAACTGTAGTCTGGCAGAGCACTACACAGTTTGAGCATGATTTCCTTCAACTTGTACTCCACATTTTTGGCCCGTATAGCCCAGCATCCTCCTTGCTTTGTTGATTGCCACTCTACAATGGTTGATACATTGAACACCAAATCAAACAAGATCCCACGATCTCTTTCCATTTCATCCTGAACGATTGTGACACGATAAATGGGAGCGGCATGGGAAAATCTATAGGCTCATGGATCAATCTAGCCATCTTCCTGCTCTCCTCTACCCTTCATTACAATTTGCAGCATTTTAAGCACTCTAGTACAGAATTCAGGATTTCTAAAGCAGCTCTGCAGCAAACCACCTATCCACTTCGCCCGTCTGCCAGTCGTACCCTGAGTGGGTCAGGAAAATTCACAAACTGCATCAACTACATCGACATTCCAGAGATGCATCTGAACAGTGAGTTGAGGGGTAAGGGAGGGTTCCCCAACTCACCACACACAAAACATCTTGGTTATTCATTCAAGACCATCTCAGCAAGTCTGCCACATGTTATTTTTGGAAGATGGATGAGTGAGGGGCTGGGGAAGGTCCAAGTGAACGTAGAGTCAGTAAATCTCAAGTACTCAAGCCACGTTACAGCAGTACAGCCTCTGAGCCATGAGGCCAAAATTGCACATCTTCAAAAATTAAAAAAATTCTTTTCTATAAAAGCTAAATGAAAACATAATATGTAAAATGTATTTAAAATGATTAAGAGTGCCAGTGGCCTACTGGCTCTATGCCAGAATAACAGGATTACAAGCCAACTCACTTAGTATTCATCTCTGAATACCTGCATTTAGTCATTTGCCCAGAGCAACCAAAACTTATTGTCACAATGAATATGATAATCTGACACTTGCCTTGCCAGGCAATTATACAAATCCCCACTGTATTCCTACTGAACTGGCAATATACAATATTAAGTAAGGATTAAGTGTACAGTTGACAGTGAGCTATTAAGATCTGATCAATACAAACACAAAGAGAATCACCAACCATTCTCTGTAATTCATGTATTAACAAGTAGACATTTTGTAGAAATACAGCAATGATCTTTTTCTTAAACAATGACATTGCTTTTGATTAAAGCACTCCATAGTGCTTTAAAAATAAACACCCACAAGCAAGCAGATCATTTAAACATTATCTTTGTTCAATTCCTTCCCCCATCGCACCCCACCATCCATTGGCCACCTCGGTCACAGGCGGTCACTGGATATCAAATCAGGAGTAGCAGCCCTGGGTGACTTTAATCCAACAAACAGAGGAAAATTGTAACACGCTGGAAATTATAGATCAATGAACTCAATACAGATTGGGGATTGAACCTAGGACCACCTGGTCCATAAAGGGTCACAGAAATTTAGAACCATGGGCTAGATATTTTAGCCAATGCTGGGGCCAGGAAAAGAGGTGGGTGGGTAATGAAAATATTGGCACTGGCCGGCGTGCCAATTTCCTGTCGTCATTCCTGCTGACTGCAAGTTTCATCAGGGCGGGTGGAGACCGGCTCCAGGAACCCGTCCGATCCACTGATGAGTCCAATTAAGGTTGTAAAAAGGACTTATTAAGAGCTCAAAGAGGGACATTTTGAGATTTTGGTGGGGGTGCACAGACTTCACACTGGGTCAGGGGCAGACTGGTGAATGGAGGCAGCAACCCAGAGGGGAGCCAGTCATGGCTGCCCCAACAAATTAGGTAGTTGCATAAAAGGGAGCAGGGCGCCATCGATTGCACCCATGCGGCCATCAAGAGATCAAGTGAGTGCCCAGTGAGATTCATCAATAGAAAGGGCTTCCACCTCTCAATGTTCAACTGGTCTGCAACCATAACAAGAGCTTCCTGCATGTGTGCGCTCTCTTTCCTGGAAGCTGCCAGAACACTTTCATCCTCTGGCAGGCCAGGGTGCCGCAGCTCTTCATTCTACCCCACAAATTACATGGTTGACTTCTAGGGAACAAGGGATATCCTTTGAAGAGATGGCTTCTCTCCCCTTTATGAGAACCCAAGACAGAGGCACTACAACTGAAGCTATCTGCTCACAAGGAGCACCACTGAGCAGGCCATTGGGCTGCTGAAGATGTGGTTCCAGTGCCTGGACTGGTCAGGTGGCACCCTGCAGTGCACTCCTGCAAGGGTCTCGCACGTACCGGTCTGCTATGCTCTCCTTAATATGGCCCTCCAGAAAAGTGTGGACCTTGAACAGGGTGATGAGCTAGATCAACACAGCTCATCAGAAGAAGAGGAGGAATAGGAAGAGGAAGAGGAAGAGGAAGAAGATGCTGAACACAGAGGTGCTCCGGCTGAACAGGAAGGTGGCCGGGTCTAGTGTGGCGTTCGAGGATCTCGTCAGGATGCCATCAACATAAGGGATCATCTGGTTCAAGCATGTTTCAGCTGATCCCTTCCAATCCAGGAGAACAGCATTTTCTGGAACTCAGTTTGAACTGTCGGCGAGAACACTTCCTTTGAAGAGGCAGCCATGAATAGATCAACTCTTACCGCCAATGAAAGATGTCCTTCTGTCCAGAGGTTTCACTGTCCCCATTCAAGGGCCCTTTCTCTCCCTTCACCACTTCATCCCTCTTTTCTTGTACTGGCATTAATAAAAGGAAGCTCACACTTTTGGCTTCATGTGTCAATATTGACATGGTGTTCAAGAGAAAAAGTGCTCTGATAGAATCATTAACTAATCCTGCCAGCCCACTATCCCATTCTTGCCATATGTGTTATACATATGCGTCTACTCACTAAACTATATGGGGAGGTCTGTTTAAAAGATTTTGAAAGATTATTCTAAGTTCAAAAAAAATGCAAGTGTAGAACAATGTACAAACGACAAGAAAATATCATCACTGGGAGCATTGCTGATACCAATCAACACAAGGCAAGCCTGCTACAATGTCGTGCAGCAGGTAGTTTGCACATGCATAATGCCTCTGAATAGAAGGCAGACATCATGCTGAATATCATATGCTGAATAGGAGTTAGGGTGCTACAATTAGTCTAAACATCCAAGGGTAGTGAGAGAGAGAAGAAAATGTCAAGGAGGAGTTGCCAGCCATTCATCACCATCTGTGAGCCTTGCAGGAAGTCAGGCTGTGACTCTTCCCAAAGTTGAATAGCCTTCAGGCAACTTCAGGCTGACTTATAAAAGACAGGCCATTTGGGTAAGGTATGATAGGTATGGGCAAGGTATGCTGGGGTACCGAATGCAAAGACAACCAAAGAAGAAAAAAGGAAGAGAAAAAAAATTGCGGATGTTATGAAACTTGAAAGCATTGTGAACTGTGAGGAGGATAATGTAGAACTTCAAAAAGGACATAGACAAGTTCGTGGAATAGGTGGACAGGTGGCAGATGAAGTACAATGCAGATAAATGTGAAGTGACTCATTTTGGTAGGAAGAACATGGAGAGACAATGTAAAATAAAGGGTACAATTCTAAAGGGGGTGCAGGAGCAGAGGGACCCGAGTGAATATGTGCATAAGTCATAGACGGTGGCAGGACAGGTTGAGAGTGCGGTTAATAAAGCATACAGTATCCTGGGCTTTATTAATAGGGGCATAGAGTACAAGAGCAAGGAAGTTAGCTGGAGTATTGCATCCAATTCTGGGCGCCGCACTTTAAGAAAGATGTGAGGGCATCGGAGAGAGTACAGAAAAGATTCACGAGAATGGTTCCAGGGATGAGGAACTTCTGTTATGAAGATAGATTGGAGATGTTAGGACTGTTTTCCTTGGAGAAGAGAAGGCGGAGAGGTGATTTGATAGAGGTATTCAAAATCATGAGGGGTTTAGACAGAGTAGATAGAAAGAAACTGTTCCCACTCATGAAAGGATCGAGAACGGGTAATGGGTAAGAGAAGCAAAAGTGACATGAATAAAACTTTTACATGCAGCAAGTGGTTAAGGTGTGGAATGCACTGCCTGAGAGTGTGGTGGAGGCAGGTTCAATTGAAACATTCAAAAGGGAATTAGGCTGCTCTATGAAAAGGAAGAATATGCAGGGTTATAGGGAGAAGGCGTGGGAATGGTATTAGGTGAATTACTCTTTTGGAGAGCCGGTGCAGACATGATGGGCTGAATGGCCTCCTTCTGCACTGTAAAAATTCTATGATTCTGTGCTAAATCAAACTGAATTCAGACTGCCTTTTAACATTTCCATTTGTCTTATTTACAAGCATCAACTTTGTTGCCTCCCGTGTGCAGGGCCTCCCCGGTACCCCATCCATCTCTTTCTGACAATTCCTTTGTCTCTTCGATCTTCACCCTTTGCCAATTGTAGTAGTGCCATTGACTTACAGCTGTGAACTCAAATCACTTAGCTCCCAAACTTATAACAGCTAAAAATCAAAAAAAATCTGTTTCCGTGATAGTGTGAATTAAGGACACTGGTTCCCAGTATGATGTTCACAGATTATTAGATCTTGGCAACCTTCACTGTTGTTACCTACACAAAGCTCTGAAACAAGATACTTTATGTCTGAATGCCTGGATCAGAACAAGGTTAGATGCTACCAACATTAAATAGCATGAATGTTTCTTATTTTGCTATTTTTCTACTGTAGCTCCCTTGAAGAAATTGACACTATGGTATTGTCCCAGAGGCAGTAGTCACCCTCCAGTACCTTGCCCCAGTCGTCACTCTTTGGGTGTGAGTCTATTTGATTGCATGGGCCATCACAGTTGTGCCCAATTCCATCCTCGCCCAGGCCTAGGCACAAAAAGAACTCAAAATCGGTACTGAAAACCGAAAACACAGGAAATGAATGCCAAGAGAAGAGAAAAGACAGATTCACGTTGATAGATCACCTTTGTGGCCACCAACATGTTTTACATGTGTATGAATTTCTTCTCATTAAAATAGGAATTATATTACCCTAAAGATGAAGAACTGGACTTGTGAAACAGAGCTGATCACCCGAGAGCAATCTATACTTATCTTTGGAAGGGTAATGGGGGAAAAGGAGGAACAGAAATGTGTTCTACAGGGATTACACACAAGCAGGTTTGACGGTAGTTCTGCAGCGTCTGGGTAACTTCCAAACAGTGCATTAGGCCTCACATCATACAAACATTGTGCCGCTGCTATCTTAATAGCAAGAACACTGTACACTGGAAGGGAATCAAAAGGCTTAGAGTGCCCCAAAAGCTCAACTGTACACAACTGAGCCATACAGACCAAGATGTCCCATGTTTGAGCCCTTGCTTAAATCAAGTTCACTGAGTTCAGCCAGGGAATTGGCAGAAATGTTACAATGGGGCTTGGTGGCCCTCGGCTTGGCTAGGGAGGCAGGAAATTGGAAAAAAAAATGCAGGATCCATACTCCTGACCACAATCCAGATTCTTGCGAAAAAGTGTGAACATCAGTGAAGGATAGGATGAGTTCAGTCTTCACTCTTGGGTATCCATTATTCTCCATTGAAGTAATGCAGTGGGACTTACTTTATGAAATAAACAACTCCAGAGATTGCAGAAGGCTTCAAGTAGAACACAAGCAACACAATAAAACATTCCTCTCCTCCTAAAGTAGCCAGCTACTTGGCTTGTATAACATCGCAAACATGAAGATGAATCATATTTTCAGCTTCAGCACACCTACTCCAATTACAGAAATTATTGTTTTTCAACAAGAGGTGGCAACTCTTTAAGTGAGGTCAAAAATGCAATCTCTCAATATGTTTAAGGAAATATTGGCAAAGTTCAGTCATAAATTATCTTAATCTGCAGATTGCAACATTTAATTAGATTCTAAATTGCATGCACCCACATAATATTTCAACTTTACAGTTCCTAAGTAGACAGTGATTTCTGTTCTCTAGGTCAATGAAGCTTTCCTATTAAAACTGCATTTTAATGCTGCGCTTGACAGCTCAGCTTTCCAAGGCCGAGTAGCTAAGTCACAGAAAGGAAACGACCAGATTCAATCCCCCAGTGGGTTGACCTCAACTGTGGCAGTAATGGGGGCATCACATTTGGCCTCAGCAACCCTAGATTTGTGATGGGAAAAGAGAGTTGGGGCTCTCCTCCTGATTGCTTTTCCTGGAAGTTTGCACTGTGGCAAGACCATAGACAGCTTCACCGTGGAGCCCCTCACTTTCAAACAGTCTACTGGCACTCACATTAATACTGACCATTTTGGCAAGCTGCCCATGGAACCACACCCCAGTGAGAGCAAAGAACAAAGAACAGTACAGCACAGGAACAGGCTATTCGGCCCTCCAAGCCTGCGCAGATCTTGATGCCTATCTAAACTAAAATCTTCTGCACTTCCGTGGACCGTATCCCTCTATTCCCATCCTATTCATGTATTTGTCAAGATGCCTCTTAAACGTCACTATCGTACCTGCTTCTACCACCTCCCCGGCAGCAAGTTCCAGGCACTCACCACCCTGTGTGTAAAGAACTTGCCTCACACATTCCCTCTAAACTTTGCCCCTCGCACCTTAAACCTATGTCCCCTAGTAACTGACTCTTCCACCCTGGGAAAAAGCTTCTGACTATCCACTCTGTCCATGCCACTCATAACTTTGTAAACCTCTATCATGTCACCCCTCCACCTCCATCGTTCCAGTGAAAACAATCCGAGTTTATCCAACCTCTCCTCATAGCGAATGCCCTCCAGACCAGGCAACATCCTGGTAAACCTCTTCTCTACCCTCTCCAAAGCCTCCACATCCTTCTGGTAGTGTGGCGACCAGAATTGCACGCAATATTCTTCTAAGTGTGGCCTAACTAAAGTTCTGTACAGCTGCAACATGACTTGCCAAATTTTATACTCTATTCCCCGACCAATGAAGGCAAGCATGCCGTATGCCTTCTTGACTACCTTATCCACCTGCGTTGCCACTTTCAGTGACCTGTGGACCTGTACGCCCAGATCTCTCTGCCTGTCAATACTCCTAAGGGTTCTGCCATTTACTGTATACTTCCCACCTATATTAGACCTTCCAAAATGCATTACCTCACATTTGTCCGGATTAAACTCCATCTGCCATTTCTCCGCCCAAGTCTCCAACCGATCTATATCCTGCTGTATTCTCTGACAATCCTCATCACTATCCGCAACTCCACCAACCTTTGTGTCGTCCGCAAACTTACTAATCAGACCAGCTACATTTTCCTCCAAAGCATTTATATATACACTACAAAGAGCAAAGGTCCCAGCACCGATCCCTGTGGAACACCACTAGTCACAGCCCTCCATTCAGAAAAGCACCCTTCCAGCGCTACCCTCTGTCTTCCATGACCGAGCCAGTTCTGTATCCATCTTGCCAGCTCACCTCTGATCCCGTGTGACTTCACCTTTTGTACCAGTCTGCCATGAGGGACTTTGTCAAAGGCTTTACTGAAGTCCATATCGACAACATCCGCTGTCCTTCCTTCATCAATCATCTTTGTCACTTCCTCAAAAAGCTCAATCAAATTAGTGAGACACGACCTCCCCTTCATAAAACCATGCTGCCTCTCACTAATAAGTTCATTTGTTTCCAAATGGGAGTAAATCCTGTCCCGAAGAATCCTCTCTAATAATTTCCCTACCACTGACGTAAGGCTCACCGGCCTATAATTTCCTGGATTATCCTTGCCACCCTTCTTAAACAAAGGAACAACATTGGCTATTCTCCAGTCCTCTGGGACCTCACCTGTAGCCAATGAGGATGCAAAGATTTCTGTCAAGGCCCCAGAAATTTCTTCCCTTGCCTCCCTCAGTATTCTGGGGTAGATCCGATCAGGCTCTGGAGACTTATCTACCTTAATGCTTTGCAAGACGCCCAACACCTCCTCCTTTTTGATAACATGACCCAGACTATCTACACTCCCTTCCCTAGACTCATCATCCACCAAGTCCTTCTCTTTGGTGAATACTGATGCGAAGTACTCATTTAGTACTTCGCCCATTTCCTCTGGCTCCACACATAGATTCCCTCCTCTGTCCTTGAATGGGCCAACACTTTCCCTGGTTACCCTCTTGCTCTTTATATACATATAAAAAGCCTTGGGATTCTCCTTAATCCTGTTTGCCAATGACTTTTCATGACCCCTCTTAGCCCTCCTGACTCCTTGCTCAAGTTCCTTCCTGCTTTCTTTATATTCCTCAAGGGCTTTGTCTGTTCCCAGCCTTCTAGCCCTTACGAATGCTTCCTTTTTCTTTTTGACTAGGCTCACAATATCCTTCTTTATCCAAGGTTCCCGAAACTTGCTAAACTTATCCTTCTTCCTCACAGGAACATGCCCGGTCCTGGATTCTAATCAACTGACTTTTGAAAGACTCCCACATGTCAGATGTTGATTTTCTCTCAAACAGATGCAGCTGGTATCCAGCACCAGAGGACTGAGTTATAAAAGGAAAAAAACACCTTGCATTCATGTAGGACTTTTCACAACCTCATGCTTAGGGAGAGCTAGAAAAGCTCTTGTTTCGTTCAAGTTGAAGAACGGACATCTTACAAAATACTCAGAATCGGAAAGATAGATCCCAAGCATCATTTTAAGTTAAACTAAAACAGTAGGACAACATAAAAACTAAGGAAATAGGAGCAGGCATAGGCCATTCAGCGTCTCGAGCCTGCTCCACCATTCAAGCATATCATGGCTGATCTTCTACCTGAGCACCATTTTCCCACACTATCCCCATATCCCTTGATATCTTTAATATCTAGACATGTATCGATCTCTGTCTTGAACAGATTCAATGACTCAGCCTCCACAGCCCTCTGGGGTAGAGAATTCCAAAGATTCATCATCCTCTGAGAGAAGAAATTCCTCCTCATCTCAGTCCTGAATGGCCTACCTCTTATTCTGAGACTGTGTCTCCTGCCTCTAGACCCCTCCAACCAGGGAAAGCATCCTTCCTGTTGAGCCCTCTAAGAATTTTGTACGTTTCAATGAGATCACCTCTCACTCTTCTAAACTCTAGAGAATACAGGCCCAGTCTCCTCAATCTCTCCTCATAGGACAGTCCCACCATCCCAGTCTGGTGAACCTTCGTTGCACTCCCTCTATGGCAAGTATATCCTTCCTTAGGTAAGGAGACCAAAGCTTCAAACCCTGCCTGTTGACTGACCACCTTTGCATACTCCAGCTACAATCAGAAACCCCGTTGGAGGAAATCATCTGCGCTGCTGTCTCCAAGGGACCCAGAAAATCTCTTTTGTTTGTATGTTCGTATGAATCACCAAACTCCACAGACTGTATGCCTTTTTTCTATGGTCAAGTTAGAGTCCAATCTACCCTTCCCCACTCTGTAACCTATTGGCGTGTGTGTGAATCTCTAGTGTGTGTGCGCATGTGAATGTTGGTGCGTAGTTTATTATTTTAATTATTTCTGTTTAAGTACAATATAGTTAACCTCTTTCTTTGTGAAACTCAAGAAAACCTGTCCAATTGGTTCTTGTTATGATCATAGCAAGTAAGTAATCACACACCTACTGAATTGGCCGGTACATCCACTTTAAAAGAAGAATTAAACCTGTTGTGGTCAAACTAGGAGAGGGAAAAGAGGGAAACCCCTTGACCGCTCCTCACCTGACTGTAACAGCATCCTCCTCACAACTCACATCCCCATCTAATTTTGTGTCATCAGGAAACTTGGAAATATTACATTTCGTCTTCACATCCAAATCATTGATGTAAGATTGTGAATAGCCTGGGGCCCAAACACTGATCCTTGTGGTACCCCACGAGTCACAGTCTGCCAACCTGAGAATGACCAGTTTATTCCTACTTGCTGTTTTCTATTAATTAACCAATTCTCGATCCATGCCAGTATATTATCCCCAGTCCCATGTGCTCTAATCTTGCTTACGAGCCTCCTGTGTGGGACCTTATTGAAAGCCTTCTGAAAATCCAAATAGACCACATCCACTGGTTCCCCCTTATCTATTCTGCTAGTTACATCCTCAAAAAACTCAACAGGTTTGTCAAACATTATTTCCCTTTCATAAGTCCATGTTGACTCTGCCCAATCCAACCATTATTTTCTGAGTATCCTGTTATCACATCCCTTGTAAAGATTCTAGCATTTTCCCTACTACTGATGTCAGGCTAATAGGTCTGTAGTTCCCCGTTTTCTCTCTCCCTCCTTTCTTAAATAGTGGGATTACATTTGCTACCTTCCAATCTTCAGGAACCGCTCCAGAATCAACAGAATTTTGGAAGATGATCACCAATGCATCCACTATCGCTACAGCCAGCTCTTCCATCAGGTCCAGCGGATTAATCAACTTTCAGTCACACTAATTTCTCCAGTTCTACTTTTTTAACTAATACTAATTGCTTTCAGTTCCTCATTCCCGCTAGTCCCTTGGTTCTTTAGCATTTTTGGGAGGTTTTTTGTATCTTCCTCTGTGAAAAGAGACAAAGGGCTGGGTTTTCAGAGCCCGCCGACGAGCTCAGTGGCGAGCTCAGAAAATAGCGGCCCGCCAGTGTGGGCTGCATGCCAAAGAGCTGCTGCAATCTCCCATGCAGCAGCTCATTTAAAAGCCGGTGCAGCCCAGCCCATCACCCCCACAACCCCCCCAGTCACGTAGAGGGGGTGGGCTGTCTGTTGCCGGCAATGGCGTCAGCTGCCTGTGCGCAGACGCTGGTGCCATTTTTAAAGGGCAGCCAGCCCTTACAGCACATTGAAATTTTTAAAGTAACCCCCCCCCCCAAAATTAAATAAATAGAATAATAATGCCCCTTTCCCACCTCTCCCAATAACAATTACAGTTACAATTTGCCCTTTCAACTCCCACAAAAAATTAACTTTTACATCTGACCTCCTTTCCCCTACAAACTGCACAAAGTTTAAAGTTCAACCCTTCCTACTATCCCCTAAACCCATTACGTTTATTTGACCCCATCCAGCACCACCCCCCCCCCCCCCCCCAAAGCCCCACTGCACTGAAAATCTTACCTCCTCCCCCCTCCCCACCAGTGTGGCACCGCATTTCCCCAGATGGGGATTTGAAGGTGCAGAAGTGCCGGCCGCAGGGCCGAAGGTTGCGGCGGTCCCTCAAGATTCATTTTATTGAGATAAATATTTTAATTGAGGTCCTGTCGCCCAGCGTCGGGGGGCTGCCACGGAGTTTCGCCACCGCCTGGAGGATCAGGCTGGGTCCTCCCAGGGTCGAGGTCTGTGGCGGGCCTTATCCAGAGACATCTCCAGGCCACCACCCCCCCCAACCACGGAACCTGACGCCTGGGGGAGAACAAAATCCAGCCCAAATTATCTGTTCAATTTCTCTGCCTTTCCTTATTCCCCATTATAAACTCCCTGTTTCTGCCTGTGATGGCCCACATTTGTCTTTGCTAATCTTTTCCTTTTTTCTATTTGTTCAGGGGCTAGGCCAGCATTTATTGCCCATCCCTAATTTCCCTTGATAAGGTGGTGGTGAGCTGCCTTCTTGAACTGCTGCAGTCCATGTGAGGTAGGTACACCCACAGTGCTGTTAGGAAGGGAGTTCCAGGATTTTGACCCAGCAACAGTGAAGGAACGGCAATATAGTTCCAAGTCCGGATGGTGTATGGCTTGGAAGGGAACTTGCAGGTGGTGGTGTTCCCACGTACCTGCTGCTCTTGTCCTTCTAGGTGGTAGGAATCGCGGGTTTAGAAGTTGCTGTCGAAGGAGCCTTAGTGAGTTACTGCAATGCATCTTGTAGATGGTACACACTGCTGTCATGGTAGAAGGAGTGAATGTTGAATGCGGTGAATGCGGTTCCAATCAAGCGGGCTGCTTTGTCCTGGATGGTGTCGAGCTTCTTGAGTGTTGTTGGAGATGCAGGCAAGTGGAGAGTATTCCATCACACTCCTGATTTGTGTCTTTTAGATGGTGGACAGGCATTGGGGAGACAGGAGGTGAGTTACTCGCCACAGAATTCCCAGCCTCTGACCTGCTCTTGTAGCCACAGCAATTATGTGGTTGGCCCAGTTCAGTTTCTGGTCAACATACCTATAGAAGCTTTTACAGTCTGTTTTTATGTTTCTTGCTAGTTTACTTTCATATTCTATTTTCTCTTTATCAGTTTCTTAGTCCTTCTTTGCTGAATTCTAAAATGCTCTCAATCCTCAGGCTTAGTACATTTTAGGCAACTTTATAAGCCTCTTCCTTTGATCTCATGCCATCTTTAACTTCTCTTGTTATCCATGGTTGGATAATTTTTCCTGCTGGGTTTTTGCACCTCAAAAGAATGTAAATTTATTGTAAACCATGTATTAATTGTTTAAATGCTAGCCATTGACTGTCTACTGTCATACCTTTTAATGTAGTTTCCCAATCTACCACAGCCAATTTGCCCCTCATACCTTTGTAGTTTCCTTTGATTAGATTTAAGACCCCAGTTTCGGATTCAACGACATCACTTTCAAACTTGAACAACAGGACATAGTTACAAACCAGTAAAGGAGTGATGGCAGGAAGCACAAAACGGTCATTTTCGTTACTTAAAATGGTTTTGAGAGTGAGATAACAAAAACTCAACCGCCTGTTAAATGCTGTGCAGGGAGATCGTGTGTTACCATGGAAGGATGAAATAGATGGGCTAAATGGCCTCCCTCAACTATACTTACCTTTGTGCTTTAAAGGGGGAAGGTGAGAAAATTAGCAAATAAAACAGCAGAAAAAAAATGCATTTTAGAATTCTTATAAACTTCAAGGAATCAAAGCCATATATGATCATCATATTTCTCCCAGCAGAGATGAATTATACCAGATATGCTCAAATTGTACAAAACTTGCTTCTGTGCTTATTGCTACGTTCAATGAATCCAATGCCAGACAATACACAAGGCTATACAATGAAAGACTGGCTTTCAAATCACTCAACTGAGAATTATTACATTTAGCTGGCATATGCAATTTTTAATCAATAACATTTTGTACCTTCTCAAGAAAATCCATGGGGCATTCATGAGATCAGGGATAGTTTGGAACTTATTTCAACCTTAACACTTAAACTTGCTCGCAGTAAAAAAAAATTAGTGTAGAAGAATACTTAGAAATCCCTGATGGGTAAATGCACCACATACTGTAGCATTGAACTATACAGACCCAGGTTCCATCACTGAGCAGCATAGGCAAATGAGATGTCAAATTGGCTTCAAGGTATCTGGGCTGGGGAGTGAAACCTACTCGGGTTGCCATTCCTGGTAAGAGATATGCATGCATGTGTTCAACCTGGTCAAATACTGCACAGCACTCAATGTTCAGGCTTATACATTATATTAAATGAGAGGCGAGAGAGCCGCCAGCAGCCATGGAACTGTACTCCTGCAAAAATCACCACCTTCAGGAGGGGAGGGGCAGGGTAGCAGCAGAAAAATCAGATAGAGCGTATTATATTAAATTTACTTAAAAAGTTAAATTATATTTCTGGTCTGGTATCCCCACTTGCCCGGCCCCACAGCTTTTCAATCAGTGCAACAGAAGACAAAGGATAATATGTAACCGAAAAAATAAGGGATTGAACAAAACATCAGGAAGGTTTGCTAACTACGTGTGCTGTTTGGAGGCAGGTTAACACACACTGTACAATAGGATAGTCCTGTGATAATTGCTGTTCAGGTTAACAAAGGAAGAGTTACTAATGACGGAGAAGTTCCAAGGATGAGCGCCAATGGAGACTGCACCCAAGATTCCCTGCTACATATGGTATTATAATCCAACATAAAAGAACAGGAGGGTAAGGACAAGAAACTGACAGCAAATATAGGAGAAAAAAATGCAAATTTTAAAAGAAAGCTGATGGTTAACAACTTTCCAATCATTTATACCCTGATTTCAAGAAAATACTTTACTGTGTCAAATCATTATAGCTTCAATCAATTTGTCAATTCATCTTCAACTGAAAAGTCAGTTCTAATTTAATACAACCTCAATATTTCCAGAGACAGACTAACAGTTTCCTGTGCTCGCTGACCTCCACTGACTCCTGATTGAGCAGCGTTTTGATTTTACATTTCTAATCCTAATTTTCAAATCCCTCCATGGCCTTGCCCCTACCAATTTCTGTAACAATCCTGAGGTATCTGCACTACTCCAATTCTGCCTCTTTCGCAACCCCAATTTTAAGCACTCCACCGTTTGCAGCAATACTGTCAGCTTCCTGGGCCCTAAGCTCTGGAATTCCCTCCCTAAACTTCTCTGTCTCCTTACCTTTCCTCCATCAAAAACATAAAAACACAAGAACTAGGAGCAGGAGTAGGCAATTCAGCCCCTCGAGCCTGCTCCGCCATTTAATACGATCATGGTTGATCTCATCATCTCGGCCTCAACTCCACTTTCCTGCCCGTTCTCCATAACCTTTCAACCCATTACTAATTAAAAATCTGTCTATCTCCTCCTTAAATTTACACAATGTCCCGGCATCCACTGCACTCTGGGGTAGTAAATTCCACAGACTCACGACCCTTTGAGAGAAGTAATTTCTCCTCATCTCGGTTTTAAATCTGCAACCCCTTATCCTAAAACTATGACCTCTCGTTCTAGATTGCCCCACCAGAGGAAACATCCTCTCTACGTCTACTTTGTCAATCCCCTTAATCATCTTATATACCTCAATTAGATCTCCTCTCATTTTCCAAACTCGAGAGTAAAGGCTTAAACTGCTCAATCTCTCTTCATAAGACAAACCCCGCATCTCTGGAACCAATCTAGTGAACCTCCTCTGAATTGCCTCCTATGCAATTACATCCTTCAAGCAAGGGGACCAAAACTGTACGCAATACTCCAGGTGCAGTCTCACTAATGCCTTGTACAGTTGCAGCAGCACTTCCCTACTTTTACACTCTATTCCTTTAGCAATAAATGCCAAAATTCCATTTGCCTTCCTTATTACCTGCTGCACCTGCATACTAGTTTTCTGCGATTCATGCACGAGGACACCCAGATCCCTCTGCACCGAAGCACTCTGAAGGTTCTCTCCATTTAGATAATAATTTGCCTTTCTATTCTTCCGACCAAAATGGATAACCTCACACTTATCCACATTAAACTCCATCTGCCAAATTTTGCCCAATTCAACCCATTTGTAAATTTCTTATTTCTTTATTGCAACTTACTATCCCACCTATGTTAGTGTCATCTGCAAATTTGGCTATAGTACCTTCTATCCCTACATCCAAGTCATTAATATAGATTGTAAATAGTTGGGGCCCGGAGGACCGAACCCTGTGGCACTACCACTAGTTACATCTTGCCAACCAGAAAAGGACCCATTTATACCGACTGTTTTCTGTTGGTTAGCCTATCCTCTATCCAAGTTAATATATTGCCCCTAACCCCATGAGATTTTACCTTGTGCATTAACCTTTTGTGCGGCATCTTCTCAAATGCCTTCTGGAAATCCAGATATCCTACATCTACAGGAGCCCCATTATCCACCTTACTGGTTACATCTTCGAAAAACTCTAGCAAATTAGTCAAACACGATTTACCTTTCATAAAACCATGCTGACTCTGATGGATTGCGTTTTGACTTTCTAAATGTCCTGTTATTACTTTCTTAATAATGGATTCTAACAATTTCCTAATGACAGATGTTAAACTAACTGGTCTATAGTTTCCTACTTTCTGCCTCCCTCCCTTTTTGAATAAGGGCGTTATATTAGCATTCTTCCAAACCACTGGAACCATCCCCGCATCCAGGAAATTTTGGAATTTTATAACAAATGGATCCGCTATCTCCACTGCCACTTCCTTTAAGACCCTAGGATGTAGGCCATCAGGCCCTGGGGACTTGTCTGCCTTCAATCCCAATAGTTTGCTCAGTACTTTTTCTCTAGTGATGATGATTGTTCTAAGTTCCTTCCTTTCTATAACCTCTGCATTACCGGTTACTATTGGGATGGTACTACTGTCCTCCACCGTGAAAACTGAGGCAAAATACTGATTTAGTGTCTCGCCATTTCTGTGTTTCCCCCTATTAACTCCAAAGTCACATCCTCCAAGGGGCCAACATTCACCTTAGCTACTCTCTTCCCTTTTATATATATATACTTATAGAAGCTTTTGCTATCTGTTTTTATATTTTGCGCTAGTTTTCTTTCATAATATATCTTTTCTCTTTTTATTACTTTTTTAGTAACCATTTGTTGATCTTTAAAAGTTTCCCAATCTTCCAGCCTGCCACTGGCCTTTGCAATGTGGTATGCCTTAGTTTTTGTCTTGATATTATTCTTAACTTCCTTGCTGAGCCATGGATGTTTTTTCTCCCTCTTACAATCTTTCTTCCTCTCTGGAATACATTTTAGTTGGGAGGAATTGAATATCTCCTTAAACATCTACCACTGCTCATCAACTGTCCTACCTTTTCGTCTTCCTGCCCAGTCCACTCGGGCTAAATCTATCCTCATGCCGATGTAATTACCTTGGTTTAACTCTAAAATGCTAGTGTGAGACTCCAGTTTCTCACCCTCAAACTGAATTTGAAATTCTAGCATGCTATGATCACTCTTCCCTAGAGGATCCTTAACTATAAGATTAATTAATCCCACCTGATTACATAATATCAAATCTAGAATAGCCTGCTCCCTGGTTGGTTCCACAACATATTGCTCCAAAAAAAAAATCTCTAATACATTCAATGAACTCTCCCTCGAGACTACCCTTGCCAATTTGATTAATCCAGTCTCTATGCATATTAAGTCACCCATGATTGCCGTACCTTTCTTACAAGCCCCCAGTATTTCCTGGTTTATACTGTGCCCCACTGCAGAACTACTGTTTGGGGACCTATAGATTACTCCCACCAGGGACTTCTTTCCCTTGCTATTTCTTATTTCTACCCAGACTGATTCTACGTCTTGATCTCCAGTGCCTATATCACTTCTCACTGCAGCACTAATCTCTTCCTTCACTAACAAAGCTACACCACCTCCTTTTCCTTCCTGCCTATCCTTCCAAAATACTGAGTACCCTTGGATATTCAATTCCCAAACCTGGTTTCCCTGCAACCACGTCTTGGTAGTCGTCACTAAATCATACCCATTCATCTCCATTTGCACTGTTAACTCATTAATTTTATTCCAAATGCTTCATGCATTCAGATACAAAGCCTTTTTGTTTGTTGTATTATCAAATTTCCCTACTCTTGTATGACTCCTTGGTGCAATAAGACGTTCACACATTCTGTCCCTACCTTATATTTTCAGGTAACAATCAGCCTCATCACTAACCTGCACTCCTACCTTCTCCTTTAACTTCCTAGTTTTTCATGCAACTGAACCCTCCCGCACACTATTTAGTTTAAAGCCCTATCTACAGCCCTAGTTATGAGATTCGCCAGGACTCTGGTCTCAGCATGATTCAGGTGGAGCCTGTCCCATCGGAACAGCTCTCTCCTTCCCCAGTACTGGTGCCAATGTCCCATGAGTTTGTCCCACACCAATCTTTGAGCCATGCATTTACCTCTTTAATCTTATTGACCCTGTGCCAATTAGCTCGTGGCTCAGGTAGTAATCCAGAGATTATTACCTTTTTGGTTCTGCTATTTAATGTAGCCCCTAGCTGCTCATATTCCCTCAGCAGAACCTCTGCCCTTGTTCTACCTATATCGTTGGTATCTACATGGACCATGACAACTGAATCTTTCCCCTCCCATTCCAAGTTCCTCTGCAGCCCAGATGAGATATCCTGAACCCTGGCACCAGGTAGGCAACACAGCCTTCAGGACTCTCGATCCTGGCCACAGAGAACAGTGTCTATGCCCCTAACTATACTATCCCTGATTACGACTAGATTTCTCTTTTCTCCCCGCACTTGAATGGCTCCCTGTACCACGGTGCTATGGTCAGTTTGTTCATCCTCCCTAGAGTCCCAGCTCTCGTCCACACAGGGAGCAAGAATCTCGAACCTGTTGGACAAGGACAAGGGCTGAGGCTCCTGCAACACTACCTCCTGGATCCCTCTACCTGCCTCACTCATAGTCACGCCCTCCTGTCTCTGACCACTGGCCGAATTCAAGGTAGTTAATCTAAGGGGTGTGACTGTGTCCTGAAACAGTGTCCAGGTAACTCTCCCCCTCCCTGATGTGTCACAGTGTCCGAAGCTCAGACTCCAGCTCATCAACTTTGAGCAGCCAACACTTGCTACAGATGTGGTCACTAGGATCCACAATGGGGTCCACCAGCTCTCACATTATGCAGGTACAACACATCGCCTGGCCCTGCAACTCTATTTTATTTAATTAGATTTTAATTTGTTTTTTAAATTTCTGACTGGTTTTTAAGATGCTTCTTAAAATCTACCTCTTTGATCAAACTTTTGGTCACCTGCACTAATCTCTCCTATGTGGCTCAGTGTCATATTTTGTATATAACTGCTCCTGTGAAGCACCTTGGGACCTTTACAACGTTAGAAGTGCTATCTAAATAAAAGTTGTTGTTATTGTTGATGGTTTCTCTAAGTGCCTGCACTATGAGTTTTTAGATCTGGCCCTCAATACACAAGAAAGCTTTCAGACCCTGTGTATAAACAATTCTGTGATCCATTACTTTGCTGGGTAAAAATATATAATTATAGAACTGGCAGCAAAGTGCTGACTGAACATATTCCCCTTTTGTGCATTCAACAAAGCTTTAGTGACAAGCATCAGACTGATAGATTCACAACACATGTGTGTAATGCAGCAGTCAGAGATACACACACAAACACTTTCTCTAATCCAACAGAAGACAGCGAGCTCTATCTATTAGAAGGGCCTAGTATCATCTTCTAGCAAAACTCAACCAAAAGCTATCAGAAATCAAAGAAAAACATTACTACATTCACATTGTCCCCAGTTCTGACCTGGGCTTATTATTTATTATCCTGGGAAGTCAGAAAATGCATCATTGTACAAAGACAGGGGAATTATACCAGGCAATTTCTGATATAGTATTCTGCTGATAACGTAGGGCTGTGTCTCATTAGGCCAAAAAGTCAAGTTGTTAAATAGACAGTTAGTGTCTGAATTCTCTCCAGTGCACCAGCCAATATCTATACCAACAACACTAAAACAGATTATGTATGTGGCCATTTATCACATTGTTGTTTGTGGGGGCTTGCTGTGCATAAATCAGGTGCTGTGTTCCTACATTACAACAGTGACTATCTTTCAGAAGTACTATTGACTGTAAAGCACTTTAGGATGAGCTGAGGTCGTGAAAGGCGGAATAGAAAAGCAGGTATTTAATTTTTTTTCTTTTGGTTAGGCAACTGCAAATTGGAATGTACTGTTTGGTTACAGGCTGCAGCGCATAGCACATTATATTTGAAGGTTGTTTGGCATCGTGACAGTGCGATGTCTGCACATCCCATCTTCAATACAGCTGCAAGTGAATTGGAAGAATTTGAACAAAGTACTTTACAGATCAATAGAAAAAGAGGTTTAAGGATCAATTAAAGACCTGCCTCCTTCTGAAAATGTTAAGGATTTATTTAGTATGCTTTCACACACTATATGCGACATCTTACATTTCAGCACAGGAAATTTAAAGGAGAAGGCTTTCTTGGGTTTTAATTTCCTTACACACATTTTCAATTAAGTCAACTACAGAAACACAGGGCACATGGAGATGTTGCTAGTATTATTTAGTGTACAGGTACCAACACACAATGGGGAAAAAAGAGACTTAAACTAGTACAATATTCAAATTGCACCCACTAATGACAGGCTTGTAACTAGTTGTATTTCACCTAAATGCAATTGGGGTGGCAGGGATGGGGAGCAACTTTAAAAAGACACCCAAAACGGGCTCCAAGTCAGCAGTGAGTTTGCTGTGCCTGCCTGAACCATTCAGCGTGTTCAGGCCTCATCAGAATTCAACCAAGTATGCTACCCAGTGCTCAGCCACCTAATCAAACTAAGAAGTGCAACAGAGAGGAGAGCCTAGCCTGTGGAGGAGGTATTTGTGCTCCTCCTGACCCCACAAAAATGTTTCAGACCCTTATTTGTTGCAGCCTTCAGCCTTTAAGGGCCGCTGGTTAGGCAGCTTATCCCTTGGTATAATTGCCCGTTTCTACTTGTAAAAAGCAAATAGGTTCCTACAACCAATGTCAAACCCAAATTTGTATATATATGCAGCTTCCTGTCTGTTTCAGGATTGCCTGAAAATGGTATCAGGAGGCCATGGGCATCCAAAGGGTGGGCAGCTGCCATTTCCTTGGCATTTTCAATTGCTGGACGCCTCAAAAAATACAGCTGGCTGTTGAAAATAGCACCAATATAGACTTGAGACACATCCCTATGTTGTGAAGGATGTAATTCATACTCTGCACTAGTGGACGTTATCCACAGTTTCAATGCAGATAAGACTCTGGGGGAAAAACTGAATAAGGCCTAAAAACTATGGCATTAGGTGGAATGGTGAGGTCGGAAATGGCAGCACTGGTGTTAAATCAGCGTTACATGTTGACGGACATCACGATCAACCTAATTGGTATACTTTCACCGCACACTCCTAATGCTCATGCTGCTGACCTTCCCAAAATGGCACATGTAGTGCCAACACTACAGGTGCTACAGAACCGAATTCTGCGGCCTAAATTTCCACACTGTCACCATTATGTATCATTGAACTCCTTGTGAACACTAGCACAGTTTCCCTTTCCAATTGCTTACACAGCACGTTCCCAGGCTTGGCCCAGGCATTAAACAAAGATAGAGTTGGGGAAAGAATGGATTGAGATATCAGACATCATTTACAGGTTCCATTCCCAACACTTTTTCTAGAACAAGTATTCTTGTTGTAATGCATTTATACTCTATTCAAAATTTAACCCTGAGCAGGGTGTACTGCAAAAAATATCTGTGGCATTTCATATGTATCCATTACATAGGAATTGCTTGATGATATACGACTATGGTCCATCTAATACACCTTCTACCATTCCAGTAGTCACATGATACAATGATAATGGACTAGTTCATTAACGATAGCAGTAAATTTCTATGGATTAGTCGACATGGCATGAGGAATACCCTAGTGGTAGAGAGAGCTTTGGGGTCTTAGGTCCAAAGTCACCTTTTTCTTCCTAAGCATGCCACACTCACCACACATATCATCTCAAATTTCTCACAGACTGTGTCCCAAAATGTTGTATGCAAGTTAAAGAGGTTCACAGCTGTTGATGGTTATTGAACGGCCTGGTTCATTGATTATACGTGAAGAACTAAACTGTCACTGTTGACTGGGATCATCTCCAATTGGCTGCAGACTACCTTCCAAACCAATGCCCCAAGCCTTGTGTCTTGTTCTGCATATGTGGGAAGTGCCCCTAGAGGTACAAAGTACACTGCATATCAAGCAAACAAACTCTGCTTGCATGAATTTCAGTAGCTTGGTTGGAGACTCAAAATACGTAATGGATTTCTGCACATGTAACACACCTAACGATCTACACACATCAGTCTTCTTCGTCTTCTTTGGCCTCCTTGTCTCAGGAGACAATGGGTAAGCGCCTGGAGGTGGTCAGTGGTTTGTGGAGCAGTGCCTGGAGTGGCTATAAAGGCCAATACTAGAGTGACAGACCCTTCCACAGGTGCTGTAGAAAAAATTGGTTGTCGGGGCTGTTACACAGTTGGCTCTCCCCTTGCGCTTCTGTCTTTTTTCCTGCCAACTGTTAAGTCTCTTTGACTCGCCACACTTTAGCCCCGCATTTATGGCTGCCCGCCAGCTCTGGCGATCGCTGGCAACTGACTCCTCAGTCACCCACATCATATCCTATAGTAAGTCTTGATTGCCTATTGCCTATCCCACACTGACCTCTTCTTACTGCCCATCACAACAAATTCAAAATCCTCCACATTTACAAACCCCTCCAAGGCCTTCCCCCTCTCGATTCACCCAATGGCGGGTTCCTTCAGTGGGAGAGCTTCTGGTTGTCTGGCACTACATTCACTATCTTTCCTTAAACCATGCCCTCCGGCCATCTCTCTTCCGACCTTTAATTAAAACCCTCCACAAAATTTGCTCTTTAATCACAATTTCAGTCATCTCCCTCAACTCTACTTGTAATCTCTCCTGTTCAGCATTGAGTAGCCATTGTTGTTGCCTGACCAACAAAAATCCATTTCTGATTGTGTTGGAAAAATCTTGCAAATATTCACTTCACCTATTGTTACGGACAGTGGGGGAGATGGTGTGGGTGACTTCCACTTTTCACCTCTCAACTGACTGCAGATAGTGTTTTTTCAAATATTGTTTTAGTCCCCGAGTGTTTTAGAGGTCAAATAAACAGGTTTTCTCATAGGATCAAAACTAAGGTAAATTATTTATTAAACAATACCCAAAAAAATATTTGCAACCTCACCCATCATTCATGCACACATGTGTACAAGAGATAGAAATTAGAGGATAGCATGCATTTAAGTCCGATTGTTGTAAAAGAGTTCACTTTGAAACCTTCTTGGTTTTCCAGGAGGAATTTTTTTAAAAAACAGCAGTGCAGGCCTGGTGTTCCTTTTCTTAGTCCATTGAAGTATTGCAGATTCCTCTGGTTAAGATTCAGTCAAAGCTGATGGCAAGAAATCCTGTTACGATTTCTCAGGTGGGGAGTTTTCAAGGTCACCTTGCAGTTTCTGCCTCCGTGGCAGAAAGATGTTACAAGCAGGTAAAGGCCGGCTACCCAACCTGAACCCGACGGGACCAGACGTGTCAGGTTTGGGTCGGGTCGGGTTGCACTTCCGGGTCTGGCATTCAGGCTCAGGTCGGGCCGGGTTGGACACGTTCTATCACAGGTAAGTGGCTCCAATGTTAATTTAATTTTTGGATTAGAAGGGTGGTTTTGTTACAGTTGGGTCAAGTTGGGTAGGGTAGGGCGCGGGGAAAAAAAAAATGGAAGGACTCGGGCCGGGTTGGGCTCGGGTCAGATGTGGTTCTGTCGGGCTTGGTTGGGGGTTTTTTTGCTGACCCGAGCAGGCCTTTACAGGCAGGGTCTTCTTGGCTGGAATGGATGTCTCAGCTTCCTGGCTGGCTGGTTTTCTGATTCGGTCTTTCAGAGAGCTCTTTTTTAAACAACAAAGCCTTATCAGGCTTGGTTTCGGTCAGGTGAGCAAAGATGCTGTCTCAGGTATGTTCATATAATGTCTTTGAACGTTAGGCTACTGTTACACAATGGGGTTGGTTTGAACATGGCATGTCTTGATAAAGTGGTGTTATGTCCCACCTATTATCTTGGCTTTGAATCCGGAGTCTCCCCGTCTGCGAAGGCCTTTTCTCAACCCAATTCTGGAAGATAGGAGCCATTTAGCATTGAATGGGTTGTTAAGCATTTTAATGTGCCTTCCACAGGACTAGTCCAGACCTGATGATGGGTTTAGTTTCCAACAGTCACCATGTAGATTACTTACTCCATCTTGTCTGTCGTGAAAGTGTGTCCATTTTTTGGAGTTTAGTTCATCAGTTCATTTTTACAGTTCATAATTACTCTAACTGTTCCTTGCATGAGCGTGACACTGCATGAAATGTAGGTAACATTTGGTTGCTAAGTGAAGACAAGTTTGGGTTCAGCTACGACACCCTCTGCAGTCAAAACAGCCTCCTCATGTTTGCTAGCTAGGCTAAGTGATGCACCCAGGGCAAGGAGCAACCACCGAATTGGACGAGGACTCGAAAAACCTGTCGGAGAGGAGAAAATTGAAAAAAAGAGAGATTCGGAAGTTAGAATAAAATGGAACTTTATATTCCTGAAGGGTAACAGAATTGTGGTTCTGCTCAGGCTTTAAAAAAGGAGTTAGTCGCAAGTCCACTCATGCAGATAGATACATTCAGCTATTAGTGGAACTCCTTCAGTTATTCCTAACAGGTGGTCACTACAAACAGATTTCAATTGAATTTACTAATTGCAACATTTTTCTACATTCCACACATTAAAGGAGTCCCTGGCTGAACAAAATAGGACAAATAAATTCATCAGAAAGACCCAGCGGAGATGCTTGCTCATATGTGTTAAAACTTGTTTTCTTGTACTCAAATATTAGCATTCAAATGGTTATACCAGCAGTGTTTACAATAACTCCTCTGCTACAAGCCATTACACCAATGTACATTTCCACACATACTATTTACATCTCATTGGTAGTCAACTTCAAAATGCTGAAACCACTTCAAGGTAACAGAGAGGTCAGGAATTTATCTATTAGTAACAAAGGATGGCTCAGTCTCACTGCACAGGCCACAGTAAGTGCAACCTACAGGGGGAACCAAACACAGGGACTGCTAGTTTAGGAGTGAGGGTGGGTAGGTAACGTGAACAGCACCCCACGCCTCCCACTCAATTTCCCCTCTACCCCCCCATCTCCCAGCCCGCTCTCGGGGTCTGGGGGCGGTGGGTGGCGTAAAATTCCCACCACTGGGTTTTGCCTTACCAGACTTTGGATTGTAAAACAAGGAGTCAGCCATTGCGAACATGCTAACTAGCCAGGCAGATGTTAGCACCTGGGACAATGGAAAGGCCAAATAACTTTGTGGAGCTCAGACTACTAGTCTCTCCATTTTGGAGCAGAACAATGAATTACTGAATTCTAAATCCAGATAGATTTAACAGACTTTATGGAGAAAAATAGGCTGTAAGGAAGGAATCATCAGGTTGTAGCCTCAAACAGGCTGTAACAACAGAACCCATCGCTGTAAGAGAAGACACCCAGCAGTGGCAGCCGGATAGCGAGAGCGCGAGAGAGCGCGAGCGAGAGCGAGCGAGAGCACGAGAACGAGAGCGCAAGAACGAGAGAGCGAGCGAGAGAACGAGAGAGCGAGCAAGGGAGAGAGAGAGAGAGAACGAGCGAGCGAGCGAGAGAGAGAGAGAGAGCGCGAGAGAGAGAGAGAGAGCGCGAGAGAGAGAGAGCGCGAGAGAGAGAGAGCGCGAGAGAGAGAGAGCGCGAGAGAGAGAGAGAGAGCGCGAGAGAGAGAGAGCGCGAGAGAGAGAGAGCGCGAGAGAGAGAGAGCACACCTGCTCTCTGAAGATATACAACAAAAGGCTGTGAAGATTTCAACATGTTTTTGAGACTCAAATCTTGCAGAGGAGTAGAGGACCCACAGGATCACTGGAAATCACATTATCCACAGAGGTCCAAGTCGGAATTGCTCGGAGAAGGGAGCGAAGATAATATTGATTTTTTGAAAAGTATGGGAGATCCAACCCATTGCAACTGGGAGGAGTTTGGGACTTTTAACTGCAAAGGATTCTGTCATCAAAAAGGACTGTGTAATGTATAAGTGTGGTGGATGATTTTCAAGTGTTGACTAAGTCAAGAAAATAGCTCTGTAATATGGGGTATCAGCTACTTACAAAGTACTAATTAGTTAATTGGGGATTTCTTTTAGTTTAGTGGTTATAATAAAAGACTTAAAATGTGAAATCTTGTTGTGTAACTCGTTAAATTGGTCTGGGGGTTCATATCTCATATTTTGCATATTAATGATCTCTCTGAGGTTGTAACATCTACTGCAACAACAACTTGCATTCATATAAAATCTTTAACATAGTAAAACATCCCAAGGTGCTTCACAGGAGCATAATCAGACACAATTTGACATTAAGCCACAGAAGGAGCTATTAGGGCAGATGATCAAACACTTGATCAAAGAGGTAGCTTTCCACCCTAAGCTGCAGAGTCATTGTCATTTCAACATGTAGAGTGTTATGTTGTGAATGATACAGTCCACATCACTGACTTTCCCTGCTAATCTATTCCTTAACTCTATTACCCTTTGGGTTTTCTTAATTCATTCTTGGGATATGGGCATTTATTGCCCATCCCTAATTGCCCTTGAGCAGATCCATCTCATCTTTCTTCTTATTTCTAACTTCCAAGTTCTTTATCCCTTCTCAACAATTTCCTCCTTAAGGCACCAACTCCTTGCTGGGGTACAGTTCCATGGTGCTGAAAGCCCTCTGTTAGCTCATCTGTGCAAGCTTCCCCCACAGAATGTTAGCAGGTCATTTTGCCACGGAGAGTATCACACTCTAGTCTTCTTATCGAATTACACTTTCAGAAGAGATT
This sequence comes from Heterodontus francisci, assembly GCF_036365525.1. Taxonomy (NCBI): domain Eukaryota; kingdom Metazoa; phylum Chordata; class Chondrichthyes; order Heterodontiformes; family Heterodontidae; genus Heterodontus; species Heterodontus francisci. Next base: position 73,227,685 of record NC_090396.1, on the reverse strand, counting down.
GCTGGATGATAAGGAGTAACAACAACAATGTATCTTTATAAAGCACCTGTAACGTAATGAAACATTCCAAGGCGCTCCACAGGAGCATTATAAAACAAAGTATGACACTGAGCCACAAAGGAAGATATGTCAGATGACCAACAACTTGGTCAAAGAGGTAAGTTTTAAGGAGTGTCTGAAGGAGGAAAGTGAGGTACATAAGAAATAGGAACAGGAGTAGGCATTCGGCCCCTCGAGCCTGCTCCACCATTCAATAAGATCATGGCTGATCTGATTGTGGCTTTAATCCAACTTTCCTGCCTTCCCCCATAACCCTCGACTCCCTTGTCAATCAAAAATCTGTCTAACTCGGCCTCGAATATATTCAATGACCCAGCCTCCACTGCTCTCTGGCGAAGAGAATTCCAAACTTTAACGACCCTCTGAGAGAAGAAATTCCTCATCATCTCCATCTTAAGTGGGGGACCCCTTAATTTGAAACTGTGCCCCCTAGTTCTAGATTCCCCCACGAGAGGTGTAGGGAGGGTATTCCAGAGCTTAGGGCCTAGGCAGCTGAAGATGCGGCCACCAATGGTGGAGCGATTAATATCAAGCATATACAAGAAGCCAGAATTAGAGGAGCACAGCTATCTGGGTTGCGGGACCGGAGGAGATTACATAGATAGGGAGGGGTGAGGCCATGGAGGGATTTGAAAACAAGGATGAGAATTTTAAAATCAAGACAATGCTTGACTGGGAGCCAATGTAGGTTGGCAGGTACAGGGGTGATGGGGAAACAGGACTTGATGCTAGTTAAGACATGAGCAGCAGAGTTTTGGATGACCTCATGTTTACGGAGAGCAGAATGTAGGAGACCAGCCAGGAATGCATTGGAACAGTCAAGTCTAAAGGTAACGAAGGCATGAATGAGGGTTTCAACAGCAGATGAGCTGAGATGGGGCAAGGTTGGGCGATGTTACGGAGTAGGAATCCAGGTCGATAAATTCTGAGCTTAACTATACAAACCCTCCTATGCCCCAACTGAGATTAGTTAATTTAGTACAGATTGAGGATTGACTCTGGCATTTTGTTGATTTTTGCCAATCTTTAAACCTGTGTCCCTTAAATTATAGCTGCAACATTTAAGATAGCTGTAATGAGACCTACCTCAGGTCAAATTCTATCTTAGTGCCAATTCAAATGCAAGACAGTATAGACTGCTGATAGTCTGGAAGATTCGGTCCTGAGTCTCCATCATTCTTTGCAGCCAGCATTATTTTATTGAAAACAAAAAAAAATTACAAATTGTTTACACAAACCGCTCAAAACAAGTGATCTCCACTCGCACACAATGAATATGCATGCAAGAGGGGAACCATTTTACATTCTGGTAATGCCGTTGAAGAACATTGGAAGATGGTTAGATTCCCTGTTGTTGGTCTGTGCCTGACACCTCTGTGGTGAGAATGTTACTTGCCACTTATCAGCCTGAATGCTGTCCAGGGCTTGCAGTATGTGAGCACAGACTGTCTCAGTATCTGAGGTGTTGTGAATGGTGCTGAACACTGTGCAGTCAGCAGTGAACATCCCCACTTCAGACCTTATGTTGGAGGGAAGGTCATTGATGAAGCAGCTCTGATGGTTGGGCCTAAGATGCTACCCTGAGGAACTTGTGCAGTGATGATTGAACAACAACCATGTCCATATTCCTTTGTGCTAGGTAATGACTCCAATCAGTGGAGAGTTTTCCTCCTGATTCCCCTTGACATTCAATTTTGCTAGGATTCCTTGATGCCACTCTCGATCAAATGCTGCCTTGATGTCAAGGGCAGTCACTCTCACCTCACATCTGGAATTCAGCTCTTTTGTCCATGATTGGACCAAGGATGTAATGAGGTCAGAACTGAGTGGTCCTGTGGAACCCAAACTAAGTATCAGTGAACAGGTTATTGCTAAGTGCCACTTGATAGCATTAACAATGACACTTTCCATCACTGCTGATGTTTGAGAACAGGCTGCTGGGGCAGTAATTGGCTGGATTGGATTTATTTATTTAGAGATACAGCACTGAAACAGGCCCTTCGGCCCACCAAGTCTGTGCTGACCATCAACCACCCATTTATACTAATCCTACATTAATCCCATATTCCTACCCCATACCCACCTTCCCTCAATTCCCCTACCACCTATCTATACTAGGGGCAATTTATAATGGCCAATTTACCTATCAACCTGCCAGTCTTTGGCTGTGGGAGGAAACCGGAGCACCCGGCAAAAACCCACACGGTCACAGGGAGAACTTGCAAACTCCGCACAGGCAGTACCCAGAATTGAACCTGGGTCACTGGAACTGTGAGGCTGCAGTGCTAACCACTGTGCCACTGTCCTCCTTTTTGTGGGCAGGACAGACCTGGGCAATTTTTCACATTGTCAGGTAAATGCCAGTGTTGTAGTTGTACTGGAACAGAATGGCTAGGGGCGGGGCTAGTTCTGGAGCACATGACTTCAGTAGTATAGCTGGGATGTTGTCAGAACCAATAGCCTTTGCTATATCCATTGCCTTTAGCTGTTTGATATTTGGCTGAAGATGGTTGCAGATGCTTCAGCCATTGCTGGGCCCTGCCATCATTGAGGATGGGGATGTTTGTGGAGCCTCCTCCTCCAGCTAGTTTTTAACTGTCCACTATCATTCACAACTGGATGTGGCAAGACTGAAGAGCTTTGATCTGATCCATTGGTTGTGGGATCACTTAGCTCTGTCTGTAGCAATGCTGCTTCCTCTGTTTAGTGTGCATGTAGTCTAGTATTGTAGCTTCACCAGGTTGGTATCTCATTTTTAGATACACCTAGTGCTGCTCCTAGCATGTTCTACTACACCACTCGGTGAACTAGGGTTGATCCCCTGATTTGATGTAACGGTAGAGTAAGGGATATGCTAGGCTATGAGGTTACGCATTGGGGTTAAATGCAATTCTGCTGCTGATGGCCCTCAGAGCCTCATAGATGCCCAGTTTTGAGCTACAAGGTCTGTTCTGAATCTATCCCATTAAGCATGGTGGTAGTGCCACACGACACGATAGATGTTGTCCTCAATGTGAAGACAGGACTTCATCTCCACAAGGACTGTACAGTGGTCACTCCTACCAATACTGTCATGGACAGATGCATCAGCAGCAGGTAGATTGTGAGGGTGAGGTCAAGTAGGTTTCTCTCCCTTGTTTTTTCTCCTACTGCCTGCTGCAGGCCCAGTCTGGCAGATAAATCCTTCAGGACACGGCCAGCTCGGTGATGGGGATTGAAGTCCCCCACACATAGTGCATTCTGTCCCCTTGCTACCCTCAGTGCTTCTTCCAAGCACTGTTCAACATGGAGGAGCACAGATTTATCAGGTGAAAAAAGAGGAGCAGGAGGTGGTAATCAGAAGGAGGTTTCCTTGCCCATGTTTGACCTGATGCTACGAGGCCTCATGTGGCCCGGAGTCAATGTTGAGGACTCCTGAGGCCTAAAGGCCTGCTCAGATCAGGAAAAAGAACCCGACCCGAACCCGACCGATCCACAGCGGACCAGAGCCTGACCCGGCTAGAGTCCCTCCAATTTTGCTCTGAGCCCGGCCCCAACTCGACCCGACCATCCCTTTACTTACCTTCCGACTCAGAATCTCCAGGAAGCTGCAGCGCATGCGTGATATCATAGTGACGTCACTCGCTCACTGCGCAGACTCAGTTTCGTCCGGACTCCCAGCTCAGGTAAGTTTTTAAATTTCAGAGCACTTACCATGTGTGTCCCAGCCCGACCCGACCCGGACTCTGCCTGACCCGATCCCAGCCCGGAAGCCGGGCCCTGAATAGGGGCCCGACCCGACCTGAACCTGATACATGTCGTCGGGTCCCGTCGGGTTTGGGACAGGTAGCAGGCCTTTACTGAGGCCACCTGACTATACAGCAATACACTGCCACCTCTGGTGGGTCTCGTGATGGAAAAGTCTGGCACATTGGCTGTAAAAGTACAATTCGGTCAGTATGACTATGTCAGGTTTTTGCTTGACTAGCCTATAGGATAGCTCTCCCAGTTTTCACACAAGTCCCCAGATGTTAGTGAGAAAGACTTTACAGGGTCGACTGGGCAGGGTGTGCTTTGATGTTTCCGGTGCCTGTGGTCCATCTGGTTTCATTCTTATTTGACTTTTTGGTAGCAGTTTGATACAACTCAGTGGCCATGCTAGCCCATTTCAGAGGGCAGTGAACTGTCAATCACATATAGGCCAGACCAGGTAAGGACAGCAGATTTAGTGAACCACATGGGTTTTTACAACTATCTGGTAGTTTCATGATCATCATCACTGGCTTTTTATTCCAGATTTATTAATTAATTGAATTTAAATTACCCAGCTGCTGTGGGGGGATTTGAACTCAGGTCTCTGAAGCATTTGTCTGGGCCTCTAAATTATTAGTCCAGCAACAATACACTATGCTAGTGTCCCTGTGCAAGATTGGCAAAACCCACTGTGATTTAATTTATCTCTTTAACAATCATGTTTCCTGACTTGGTATGTTTTGCCATTATCACAATAGCAGTGCAAAGACTATTAAGTATTGACCTGCAGTTGCATTTGACAGAGCACATGTTTATTCCAGTAAGTAAATAGGCAAATGCATCAGATGGGGCAATACTGACCCACACAGACCAAAAAGTCTGTTCTGGGTTAGTTGATACTAGCTGGGTGGTAGCTAAGGGAGGACTCCTGCTGTCCCTTGCTGCAAGCACATGGACACTGGCTGAGGTTCCAGCTCAATTGTGATGATTTCTACAAATACATGGCCATGCCCACATGAAGAATGATCACTTGGGAAACCATATAGCAGCGTTAAAGACAGAATGGACAGGAGATTAAAAAAATATTTATTGCAGAATGGGCACTTATTGAATCTGGGTAAAGATGCACTGTTCAAAACCTGATCTTAATTGGGTAAAATGCCATTCTACATTTTACTATATATCCAGCTCAGGACAGTTTAATATTATACAATTAAAAAGAAAACTGCTGCTTGAACCATTTCATTTTAACACCCAGAGCTAATTAAACATACTGCAGTTGCAAACATTGCCTTTGGTTCACTGAATATTTCATTAAAAATTTCCATTTAAGCAGCATAATAGCACATTGACGCATATGTGCAACTGAGAGGCAGGAAGTAGATTCACAATTCCCACACACAGACGTCTCCATTTGAGCCATGCTCCCATTGGAGTGGAGACGAGAGTCAGAGGAGAAGATATTTCTGCTGCCCTCTCAAACACTTTCAGCAAGCTTCAGAGAGACATTGCTACTAGCTGCACAAAGAGGCCATCAAAGCAACAGGAGAGAATTTAGAGAGAGACTCTCAGCCTCAAAAGTCCTCCATTTAATTGCTTTATATATGAAGATTTCTGAAATAAATGCAAAGACTAATCGTTGCCTCCAAATTACAGAACCATGAGGTTGGTTGAATCACTTGAGCATTGTATCTTACTGCACTTGTGAGCATGTGTGCAATTCAAAATTGATGGGATGACATCACTTTCTGATTACTAGGAGTATTCTTCCTTGAACTTTAAAGCATAAAATGTTATAAATCCAAATCCATTAAATAGACCAATTAATTTTCACATTCAATCTAGCTGTATATATTTATTATTCATTCTTCGGATGTGGGCATCACTGGCAAGGTCAGCATTTATTGTCCATGCATAGTTGCCCTTGAGAAGGTGTTCATGAACTGCTGCAGTCTGTGTGGTGAAGCTACTCCCACAGCGCTGTTAGGGAGGGAGTTCCAGGATTTTTACCTAGCCTCAATGAAGGATATATGTTGAGATACACAAATCAAGGGCTACAGATACACAAATCACTAAAAGTAGTGACGCAGGTTAATAGGGCCATTAAAAAAGCAAACAAAGCACTGGGGTGCATTTCCGGAGGGATAGAATGAAAAGCACAGAAGTTAGGTTCAACTTGTATAAAACCTTGGTTAGACCAGAGTTGGAGTACTGTGAGCAGTTATTATAAAAAGGATATACAGGCACTGAAGACGGAACAGAAGAGATTTACTAGGATGATACCAGAACTGAGAGGTTATACCTTTCAGAAAAGGTTGAACAGGCTGGTGCTCTTTTCTCTAGAAAAGAGAACACGGAGGTTGATCTGATGGAGGTCTTCAAAAATATTGCAAGGGTTTAAACAGAGTATATGGGTAGAGAATATGTTTCTACTTGTGGGGGAGACCAGAACTAGGAACCATAACTATAAAAGATAGTCACTAATAAATCCAATAGGGAATTCAGGAGAAACTTCTTTACCCAGAGAGTGGTGAGAATGGGAACTCGCTACCACAGGGAGCAGTTGAGGCATATAGCATCAATACATTTAAGGGCTAGAAAGATAAAGAAGGAGAAAGGGATAGGGGGTATGTTGATGGGGTTTGTTACAGTCAAATGAGGAGGGGTCGAAAGGCCTCTTTTCCCTCTTCTTGTTTGACTGCAACAGGTTTAAATTTTTTCTTAAAGTGGATGTACTGTCAATTCAGTAGGTGTTTTATTACTTACTTGCTATGATCATAACAAGAGCCAATCAGACAGGTTAATTTGAGTGAACAAAGAAAGAGGTTAACTTTATTGTTCCTAAACAAAACTAATAAAATGATAAACAATGCATCAACTTTCACTCATACACAGACTATAAAGGTTTACACACACACACCAACAGGTTACAGAGTGGAGAAAGGTAGATTGGTTTAGTTAGAGTCCATAAAAAAAGGTATACAGTCTGCAGAGTTTGATGATTCGGCTGGTTTCTAACTGAGAGAGAGCCCCTCTTAGAGTCTGCTCATGGCAGAGTCCTTGCTTCTCCTCTGCAGCAGAGAAAAAAAAAGCTTAAAAAAAACAGATGGGGAGGAACTTGTCACATGACAGTCACTCAGTTATTCAAACATAGCATTTAACAGTATTTCTCTGTTTGCAGAGAGAATAGGCAGTTCCTTTAAACTTCCTGGGTCTTGGTTCTTGCTGGGGACTGAGCAGACATTTTGTCACTCTCCTCACAGTGCTTTGCAATGTATGACACAGTGCAGCAAACTAGGTGATCATCTAAAGTTGAAAGGATGATTTTGCTGGCAGCTTGTCTTTTAAAAAAATATATAGATTCACAATTCTGGTAGTGGATTAAAGAAAATTGTCATTCAACAAAGCACATTGGCGTAACAGGTTAGATGAAGAAGGGTAAGAGGAAGCTTGTATGGAGCATAAAAACCATTATGGAACTGTTGGGCTGAATGGCCTGTTTCTGTGCTGTAAACACTGTGTAATACTATGTAATGTCCAAGTCAGGATGGTGTGTAACCTTGGAGGGGAACTTAGAGTCATAGAGTTATACAGCACAGAAATAGGCCCTTCGGCCCATCGTGTCTGCACCGGCCATCAAGCACGTAACTATTCTAGTCCCATGTTCCAGCACTTGGCCCGTAGCCTCGTATGCTATGGTGTTTCAAGTGCTCATCTAAATACTTCTTAAATGTTGAGGGTTCCTACCTCTACCACCTCTTCAGGCAGTGCGTTCCAGATTCCAACCACCCTCTGGGTGAAAAAGTTTTTCCTCAAATCCCCTCTAAACCTCCTACCCCTTACCTTAAGCCTATGCCCCCTGGTTATTGACCCCTCCGCAAAGGGAAAAAGTCTCTTCCCATCTAACTTATCAATACCCCTCACAATCATCCCCCCTCATCCTTCTCTGTTCTAAGGAAAACAACCCTCGCCTTTTCAGTCTCTCTTCATAGCTGAAATGTTCCAGCCCAGGCAACATCCTGGTGAATCTCCTCTGCACCCTCTCCAGTGCAATCACTGCAATCCTATAGTGTGGTGCCCAGAACTGGACACAGTACTCCAGCTGTGGCCTAACTAGCGTTTTATACAGCTCCATCATAACCTCCCTGCTCTTATATTCTATGTCTCGGCTAATAAAGACAAGTATCCCATATGCCTTCCTAACCACCTTATCTACCTGTGCTGCTGCCTTCAGTGATCTATGGACAGGTACACCAAGGTCCCTCTGACCTTCTGTCCTTCCTAGGGTCCTACCAACCATTGTATATTCCCTTTCCTTGTTAGTCCTCCCAAAATGCATCACCTCACACTTCTCAGGATTAAATTCCATTTGTCACAGCTCCGCCCATCTTACCAGCCCATCTATATCGTCCTGTAATCTAAGGCTTTCCTCCTCACTATTTACGACACCACCAATTGATGTGTCATCTGTGAACTTAATTATCATACCTCCTATATTCATGTCTAAATCATTAATGTACATTACAAACAGCAAGTGTCCCAGCACCGAGCCCTGTGGTACACCACTGGTCACAGGCTTCCACTTGCAAAAACAACCCTCGACCATTACCCTCTGTTTCCTGCCACTAAGCCAATTTTGGATCCAATTTGCCAAATTGCCCTGGATCCCATGGGCTCTTACCTTCTTAACCATGTAGACTACATCAACTGCCTTACCCTCATCTACACATCTAGTCACCTCCTTGAGTAACTTGGAGGTGATAGTATTCACATGTGCCTGCTGCCCCATATCCACTCCAAAGATAGATACCATCAAGACTATTTGTACCATCTTTATCATACATTGTAAATTTAAAAATCTGGGAATGTACACAATACATTTGAGTATCACGATTTCAATCTGATTCACAGCCAGTCCACCAGACCAGCCTGAAATAAATCATATCCGGCAGATCCTCAGAGTATATATGGAGTAAAAAGCTGTACTGATGCATCAAAATATCTACCATTTCACAGCACAATATGGCCATTAATATACAGCTGCTGTCTCCACTAGAAATAATTTTTAGAAATAGATACAAATAACTTCCCATCGCTCATCAAGCTGAACTTTCAAAACATTTGTTGTCCTTCCACAGTGGGTAGAATACATAGAACCAATATGCAAACCCACAAACCATATAATACGAGTTGGGGGTAACCTACAATCTATACACTTGTTTTTAGAACTGATTTCTGGAGGGCGTGCAGGACCAGCCAGAAACAGTGACACATTAGGGGACCCGCCCCCTCCCCACTGTCAATTGACTTCTGAAAGACAGTGTCAACTTGCTTTACACGTTATGAAGTACAATGACTGCTCCTCATCAGTCATCCCCTTCTCCCTTCCTAAGCACTGGCCTACAATGTCCTCACGATTCAGTGAAGTGCAGAAGGATGTGATGGCTCAGTCATGTCACAGGACTTTAGCGTTGTGGCTGACAGCTGTAAGGTAATAAAGAAAAGAAAGAACTTGCATTTATATAGTGCCTTTCACAACTGCAGGATGATGGAAATGATCCACGTTCCCAAAGTATACACACATGCAGTCTGTAAAGACAACAGCTTGAACAGCCCTGTTCTAAATAACAAGGTCGACTCAGGGAGCGAGGATACTGCCTGAGAAATTCTTGATTAAAGATAGTGTTCTAATTATACCTAATCAACCTTGGTGTCCAGTCTCTTCCTCCCCATATTAATTTTAGGGCACAGACACATTCCATTGTTTCCAAGCATAATAAAGGGAGAGGCAAATATAAAACACCCTGGCTTCAAATAAGGAAAAGTTTGCAAACAGACCAAACAGAGCACAAAGCATAGACAGTGCTTTCCATCGCACAGCTCAGATCAGACATAGATTACATGGTGTACTGAGAGATAAACAAAATAAATCTTTTAATTATTAGGTACAGAAGTAGTTTCATAATAGAGAAAGCAAAGTCAAGAATTAATTTGGAGTGAAATAATATACATCCTAAAAGCAGCACAGTACATACACCGTAAGAACAGTTCATATTCAGGAGCTTGGCTTCAGAAGACAGCAACAGCATAAGACCAATAAACTGACCAGTGGGCATTAACAACAGAAAAACTGAAAGAACCAACTAAGGGAGGCAAAAAGGTGCCACTCACTAGAGCTTGCTCTATGCTTTACCTATACAGTGTTTAAGCTTTAGCCCTCAGTACCTTGCTCTACAGCAGCGAGGCCTGGGCAACGTATGTCAGCCAAGAGCGACATCTCAATTCATTCCATCTTCGCTGCCTCCGGAGAATCCTTGGCATCGGGTGGCAGGACCGTATCTCCAACGCATAAGTCCTCAAGGCGGCCAACATCCCCAGCATATACACCCTACTGAGCCAGCGGCGCTTGAGATGGCTTGGCCATGTGAGCCACATGGAAGATGGCAGGATCCCCAAAGACATATTGTACAGCGAGCTCGTCACTGGTATCAGACCCACCGGCTGTCCATGTCTCCGCTTTAAAGACGTCTGCAAACGCGACATGAAGTCCTGTGACATTGATCACAAGTCGTGGGAGTCAGTTGCCAGTGATCACCAGGGCTGGCGGACAGCCATAAAGGCGGGGCTAAAGAGTGGCGAGTCGCAGCGACTTAGCTGTTGGCAGGAAAAAAAAGACAGAAGCGCAAGAGGAGCCCAACTGTGAAACAGCCCCGACAAACAATTTTATCTACAGCACCTGTGGAAGAGTCTGTCACTCTAGAATTGGCCTTTATAGCCACTCCAGGCGCTGCTTCACAGTGCGGCGCAGTGGTGAGCACCGCAGCCTCACAGCTCCAACGACCCGGGTTCGATTCTGGGTACTGCCTGTGTGGAGTTTGCAAGTTCTCCCTGTGTCTGCGTGGGTTTCCTTCGGGTGCTCCGGTTTCCTCCCACATGCCAAAGACTTGCAGGTTGATCGGTAAATTGGCCATTGTAAATTGCCCCTAGTGTAGGTAGGTGGTAGGAGAATAGTGGGGATGTGGTAGAGAATATGGGGTTAGTGTAGGGTTAGTATAAATGGGTGGTTGTTGGTCGGCACAGACTCGGTGGGCCGAAGGGCCTGTTTCAGTGCTGTATCTCTAAATAAAAATAAATAAATAAACCACTGACCACCTCCAGGCACTTACCCATTGTCTCCCGAGACAATGAGGCCAAAGAAGAAGAGGTGGTAGACTGTAACCTTTTCCTACTATTGCTCTTTTTCCTTCCAAAAGGTGTCAATTCATTGCAGGCGTAGTTTTGGCAGGCATCAGTCATCCTCTAGTACATTGTATAAATGGCTATTATTCACACGCATGTGGCCACGGCCTATTCAGTTTTAGAGATGCAGAGGTTAAATGGATTATCCTATTGCTACCTAGCTGACTTCAGCTAACCCATCACAGACCAGGTAGTGAACCTTGACCCTTCCTGATCCCTACAACAGAGCTGGACACTCACTGGATAAACACTCAGCCATATGGAGAGCCAATCATAAAAGGCTTTAATATTGTTTAATATTTTAAGTTCATCATCTCACACTGTTAGCACCACCTTTTTCTTATACATCTCTGGATGTTTTCTGCACTTCATCAGAACAGGGTATGAAAATGCCTCACATCTGCCAGTTCACTTCACTGAAATCCTGGTAACAATTTGGATAATTCTTTCACTGTGGCTACATTTTACTCTGGCCTCCTTCTGTGCTATGAAAAAAAACATTCAGCACCTTGTGTTTGTACCAGCTCTTTGAAATGGCTATCTAATTAATCCCATTCACCTGCTCTTTCCCCATTGCCATGCAAGTATTTATCCAATTCCATTTTGAAAGATACTATTGGATGTGCTTCCAGCAACCCTTCAGATCACAGCAACCGACTATGAAAACAAAAATTCTCCTCATCTCTCCCCTGGCTTTTCTGCCAATTTTAAATCTGTGTGTCTGGGTACTGGTCCTCTTGACATCTACTGTTATCAAAACGTCTTATGATTTTGAACTCTATTAAATCTTCCTTTCACCTTCTCTGCTCTAAAGAGAGCAATCCCATCTTCTCCAGTATCTCCATGTAACTGAATTTCCTCATCCCTGGTACCATTCTAGAAAAACTTCTCTGCATCCTCTTCAAGACCTTGACTTCCTTCAAATTTGTTTAAACCAAGCTCATAATTAACACTGGAAACTAGCTGTTTAAAAAGAAGTCAAAGGTCAGTTTACAATCTCAAGCAGACTGACCAGGAAGTAGCTTTCACATTGCAGGGGTGTGAAAGAAGGAACAAGTGCTGTAATCATAGAATGATACATACAATAGGCCACTTGCAACAAAGTTCAATACAAACAGCAGAAGCTTCTTGCTCTCTTCCACTTCATAATAATGTTGCTTACTGGCTAAAAATGATGCCAAATCATTTCCCTCCATTTTGTTTTCATCATTATAACAATACCACCCTTGTTGCCTGCTATTTATTATCACAATCCTTTGATTTCTCTCATTATATCATTATTAAATGTCACAAAGTGCAGTTATAAACAAGCTTACATGAACTGTTGCATAATATGGGACTTCATTCAAGTAATGTTTTGGTAAAAGTGCACGATGGAATGTATTTAGTGATTACCCACATGAAGTGCTTTGAATCTCAGTCAAAATGGCCAGCAGAGCAATAAGTTTTACTATTTCACCCTCACGGGAGGAGGGGGTTTGGGAAGTCAAAGCCAAAATAAATTTTCATCTCTAAAATGTTCTAACCTGTTCACCTGAAGGTGCTGGTTCTTGCTGGAGTATAGTTCTGAGGTATCGGTCACCCAAGTAAAACCACAGTAGTTACCAGCACTGAAGTCCATTTGGTTCATCTTGTCCATGATGACCTTTACTAGAGCAATGCAGGACTACACCCACTGCCCCACTGTAATGAACGCTGGACTTTGTAGTATGATTATGTTTTAAAAACTGCGATCTTAAATGCAGTATAAAAAGGATTTGGAGGACACATTTGACCCTTACACCAAGTCTTCCCAGAAACAAGCTAGGGGTCTTGCTAACATGAACACAAGGAACCCAGATCAAAGACCCTTTTGAAAACAGAGTGCAAGGTTGTAACACCTGAAGGACAATGTGTTTCGCTCTCACAGACTCTCAGATCATAAACAAGGAGCCAGGGGCTCTAAAAATGCAAATTCGACTTGCAATTGCTCAGACTTGGAAACAAAGGAAGGCGGTTTTGCTCTGGCCAGACTTATGGACTCTGAATATTATAAAAAATAAACAACTATTGACTTTTGTTCTGGATAAATTCAACAGGCTTTCCTGAGTCGGACAGGCTGTAAGGAAGAAAGGAAGACACATAGACCAGCAGTGGCAGCCTCAGAGAAGAGAGTGAGAAAAAACGACTGCTCTCAGAACACTGATACAGCAAAAGGCTGCTAAGATTTGAACCTGGTTCGAAGGCTCGAGGTTTTCAGCGGTACTGCCTGGGCACTGCCTGTGTGGAGTTTGCAAGTTCTCCCTGTGTCTGTGTGGGTTTCCTCCGGGTGCTCCGGTTTCCTCCCACATGCCAAAGACTTGCAGGTTGATAGGTAAATTGGCCATTATAAATTGCTCCTAGTATAGGTAGGTGGTAGGGAAATATAGGAACAAGTGGGGATGTGGTAGGAATATGGAATTAGTGTAGGATTAGTATAAATGGGTGGTTGATGGTCGACACAGACTCGGTGGGCCGAAGGGCCTGTTTCAGTGCTGTATCTCTATATCTATATCCATATCTAAAAAATCAACAGATTGCCTTATTAACAGAGAACCAGTTGAGTGTGCTCGGAAGTAGTGAGTGAAGAGGACATCAGCTTTGTTCAGGATACGGGAGATCCAACCCATTGTAACTGCAAGGGTACAGTTTTGCTGAGAACACTAATGTATAAATGTGGTGTGGGCTTTTGTTGTTAATATGTTAATGGAAAATACCTTTCTCTGTAATTTAGTGTATTAGCTACCTACTAAGTACTGTCTAGTTAATGTTGATTTTTAGTATACTTGTTATAGTAAAAGTCTTAACATGTGAAATCTTGTGTAATTTTTTAAATTGGTCTGGGAGGGTCAAATCTTTTGTTTTAAAGTTAACAGTCTCAACTGAGGTCAAAGCACCCACGCTCTCCTCAAAACCCTCCAGCATCCTCTGCTTCAAATATTTATCCAATTTTCCCTTAATGGATACAATGGTCTCTGACCATATGGAAAAGCATTCCTTGCTCCAACAATCCTCTACATAAAGAAATTTCTCCTAACCTCTCTCCTCACTCTCAATTTTAAGTCATGACCCCTCACCAGTGATAACTAATTCAATCTATCAAAAACTCTTATTCCCTTGTAACCTTCTCTGCTCACACTAGTCCCAGTATCCCAAGACTCTCCTCATAGCTATAGTTTCCCATCCCTGGCATCACCCTGGGTCAGCTTCTGCAGATACACTGATGTTATCCAGTTCTACATTTACACCATCTCTCAACTCCTCCACTGCTCCTGTACTGTCAGATGTCTTGTCTGACATCTGGAAAGCCACAATTTCCTCCGACTATACAATAGGTAGACCAAAGCCGTCGTCTTCATCCCTATTATAAACTCTGAACCTTCCCCAGAAATATCATTACTCCATTCTCACCCTCAGTGTCCTACTGAGCTAAGTTTCCAGCCCCATATCCTCTCCATCACAAAATCTGCCTCTGTCCATGTCCATAGCATTGCCTGCCTCCACACCTACTCCAATCCATTTCCTGCTGAAACTCTCATCCATGCCTTTGTCACTCCAGACTTGCCTATTCCAATGCTTTCATTCACCCTCAAAAACTACAGCTCATCTAAGACTCAGCTGCCCAAATTCTACTCAAATTGGCCCAATTTGTCCATCATTAATTAAACTGCATTAGGTCCCATTTGCCCAATATTTCAATTTTAAAATTCTTATCCTTTTGATTAGATCGCTTTCTGGTTTTGTCACTCCCCATCTCCACCTCCTCCAGCCATTGAAATCCTTCTCTGTTCCTCTGACTGACATCCTGTACATTACCTTCTCCCTTACCCATGGTCTGGAATTCCCTCCCCAAATCCATCCTCCTCTCCATCTCCCACTCCTCCTTGAAGACTCTCCTTGAAAACCCACCTCTTTGACCAAGCTTTTAAATCATGACCCCTCCCCCACTTTTATATAGCCTTCTGTGATTTGGCATCCATTTCTTTTAAATTACACCAATAGTAAACCAATATGATCATGTCTCGCTAACTTAATCAAATCTTTTGAAGAGGTAACAAGGAGGATTGATGAGGGTAGTGCAGTTGATGTGGTCTACATGGATTTTAAGCAAGGCTTTTGACAAGGTCTCACATGGCAGACTGCTTAAAAAAAAACATGGGATCCAGGGGAATGAGGCAAGCTGGATACAAAATTGGCTCAGTGGCAGGAAACAAAGGGTAATGGTTGATGGAAACAGCCTTCCAGTCGCAAAAACACCCAGAAGGGTTCTGCAGGACTCAGTACTAGGATCCCTGCTTTTTGTGGTATATATTAATGATTTGGACTTAAATGTACGGGCATGATCAAGAAGTTTGCAGACGACACAAAAATTGGCTGCGTGGTTGAGTGAGGAGGGAAGCTGAGGAAAGATTGGATAGCCTGGGCTTACTTTCCTTAGAACTGAAGAGGCTGAGGGGAGATTTTGATTGAGGTGTACAAGGTTGTGAGGGGCCTGGATAGAGTGGATGGGAAGGACCTATTTCCCTGAGCAGAGGGGTCAGTGACTAGGGGACATAGATTTAAAGTGATTGGTAGAAGGTTTAGTGGGGAGATGAGAAAAAAAACTTTCACCCAGAGGGCAGCAGAGGTCTGGAACTCACTGCCTGAAAAGGTAGAAGAGGCAGAAACCCACAACTCATTTAAAAGGTGTCTATATATGCACCCGACATCCCGTAACCTCCAGGGATATGGACCAAGTGCTGGAAAACGGGATTAGGATGGGCGGCTCATTTTTCAGCCAGCATAGACACATGGACAGAGCACCCTCCTTCTGTGCCATAAATCTTTCTACATTTCTTCATATTCTAAATATCTGAAAAGGAGGAATGTGCAGGGATGTGGGGAGGGGGCAGAGGAGTGGCAATATGTGAATTGCTCCTTCGGAGAGCCAGTATGGACACAATAGGTTGAATGGCCTTCTTCTGTGCTGTAATGATTCTATGAAGTGCTTTTGGACATTTTCTACATTCAAGTCGCTCTATAAACGCTGGTTATTGCTGTTGACTCTATACTTTATGTGGAATACAGCTTTAATGTCCATTCTGTGAATGTAGCATCCTAAACTACACAGTACTTAACCAATGTTTTGTGCAAATTTATCATTAATTTCTTGCACGATCTGTCCCTATTTATAAAACAAAATGTTTTTGGTCTTTAAGGCTTTATCTACATGCAATTACACCTCAGGATCTATGAACCCTCAGTCTTTGTGTTCTTCCCATCCAGCTTTCCAAAGTAGGCAATCTTCACATGTGAAACTAGGTAGTGACCAGGCCTTCAACCATTAAACTTGTCTTCATCTGACACCAATACACATAGACTTTAAGGGGAGCCTCTTAACTAGTGTGCCAACCTTCAGGGTTGTCTTGGAATCTCTAGAAATTGAAGATTAATCTGCAGGATACTGCTGTGAGCAACGCCCAGGAGAAAAGGTTGTCGGAGCATTTAAAAAGAAATGGTGCATTATTTTTCAATTTTCTTCAAACAATGTTATTAGTTCTAAAAATGTTTGAAATGGGGTGGTGGGGGTGTGGGGGAAGAAGGCTGTTTGACTGACAGTCAAGATTCATCCAATCTGAAGAGTCTGTTTGCTTTCCAAATCGCTGTGAGTATGCAGGCGTTGCAAGGATGAGCATGTCAGATGGCCAACAGGAGTGTGGGAGGAGGGCAATTGGAAGCAGGAGGTCATGTGATGTAAACTCCAGGAATATATCCAGAGTTGGCAACCCTCCTCTGGCCAGTGATGGGCAGTAGGAAGCCTGGCTGACCTTTCCCTTCTCTGACCCAAGAACACTAATGTCCCCTGCAGCATCACTACCACCACCTCAGCCGAGATGAAAATAATTGGACAGATTGTCAGAAGTTTACAATTAGATCAGCTGCATGCCCCAAGCCCACTGAGGTGTAATGTGTGAATAGAGTTTTTTTTTATATAAGAGAGATTAAATGATTAAGAACCTGGGAGAATTTAGCAAAATAAATGAGTATGTAAATAAGAGAGTGTTTTGGTATCTATTTGCAATTCACGTATCTGGTTTAGTTCCAGTGGGCTGAGATCCTTACACAGGGGGCATGGAGGAAATAAAAGGATGAGACATCTATTAGCAAAACACAAAGCCTTAGGTGGGTAGCTGAGCAAGGAGTATGGAATCACTATCCAGAGACAACGAATTATTTTGCATGAATTTTGATAAATGCAATGCAAGTCAAAAACTGCCTTTTTTCTGTTTCGAGATGTGCAGGTTAAAAAAAAAAGTGTTCTTTCATTTTTAGTGATTTTGTGTCCAATGACGTTTCTAATTGCCCAGCTCCCCTGTACAAGCAGCACAACAATGTATTTTTCAACTGTTTCTCATTACCATAATATTGCAGTCTCTCTTCAGCATTTTAATGAAAAGTTACAAGTACAGTTAATTATTTTTACCTTGGCACACTTATTTATGAGCAAGGGTGAAGGCGGAGCTCCTGCATTCCATAGAGGGAGAGACAGCCAGTGAGTCCCCGATATAGCGTTACAAGGTTTTTATTTTTGTACTCGAAACTTAGAGTTCGGTGTGTTTTGAAAAACTGAAAATGGATTTTTCAGTGGGCATTAAGGCACCTGCAAATAGCCGAAAATTTTGCAATGTTTTGAAAGCAAGTTCAAAACAATACAAGGACAGGAAAGCAAGCAATTTCAAGGAAACCAGCAGGGGTTTGAACTCCTCAGAGCAACTATGAATGACAGGGGAGACGCTATGTCTGGACATGTGATCTGCTCAGGAAGGTTTTGCTTTCACTTTGGACCCTTTAAAAAACCATTGAGTTGGACAAAGAGCAGGCATTTTGAAAGTACTACCTCTCTCTGTAGAGGAAAACTGCATCTCTTGAGAAGAAATCCCTGTATGTCAGAGGTAGCAGATTGCTATTGCATACGAACATACGAACTAGGAGCAGGAGTAGGCCACTTGGCCCTTCGAGCCTGCTGCGCCATTCAAGAAGTTCATGGCTGAACTGATTACTCCACGTTTCCACCTAACCCCAATAACCTTCCACCCCCTTGCTTATGAAGAATCTGTCTACCTCTGCCTTAAAAACAAAGATCTTCCACCGTCTTTTGAGGAAAAGAATTCCAAAGACTCACGACCCTCTGAGAGAAAAAAATTTCTCTTCATCTCAGTCATCAATGGGCGACCCCTTATTTTTAAACAGTGACCCCTAGTTCTAGATTCCCCCACAAGGGGAAACATCCTTTCCACATCCACCCTGTCAAGACCTTATATGTTTCAATCACGTCGCCTCTTACTCTTCTAAATTCCAGCACATACAAGCCTACCCTGTCCAATCTTTCCTCATAAGACAGCCCGCCCATTCTAGGTATTAGTCTAGTAAACCTTCTCTGAACTGCCTCCAACGCATTTATATCCTTCCTTAAATAAGGAGACCAGTACTGTACACTGTACTCCAGATGTGGTCTCACCAATGCCCTGTATAGCTGAAGTATAACCTCTCTACTTTTGTATTCAATTCTCCTTGCGATAAACGATAACATTCAATCAGCTTTCCTAATTATGTGCTGTACCTGAAGACTAGCCTTTTGCAATTCATGCACGAGGACACCCAGCGCCCTGTGCATCTCAGAGCTCTGCAATCTCTCACCATTTAGATAATATGCTTCATTTTTTATTCTTCCTGCCAAAATGGACAATTTGACACTTTCCCACATTATACTCCATTTGCCAGGTCTTTGCCCACTCCCTTAACCTATCTAAATCCCTTTGTAGCACCCTTATGTCCTCTTCACAAGTTAGTTTCCTACCTATCTTTGCGTCATCAGCAAATTTAGCAACCATTCATCCATTCATCTAAGTCATTTATATAAATTGTAAAAAGTTGAGGCCCCAGCACAGATCCCTGTGGCACACCACTTGCCAAACAGAAAGTGATCCATTTATGCCTACTGTTTCCTGTTAACTAGCCAATTTTCTATCCATGCCAATGTTACCATCCTATACCATGAGCTTTTATTTTCTGCAATAACCTTTGATGTGGCAACTTATCAAATGCCTTCTGGAAATTTAAGTACAATACATCCACCGGTTCCCCTTCATCCACAGCACATGCAACTCCCTCAAAGAACTCCAATAACTTGGTTAAACATTGTCCCCTGTCTCTGAAGAATCCCTGCATCGAGTGTGGTTCCTGTTGCCTCCTGTGTTTTAATAAATCCTGAAATCTGAAGAAAGCTTCACTGCTATACTGCTGCTGTAAGATCTAAGCAGACTGCTGCTACATCCCTGCTAAAAGACCTATGTGAAGCCTGCTGCAGTCAAATTGCCTTAAATGCCTACCCATCACACACTGTTCATCAACCTCGCCTGGAGAGATTTCAAGTGGCATCCGACTATTTGACTCTGGGACACCTCACCAAACTGAAGAATTTCCTACCAGTGGAAAACTGATTTATTTTATTATTTCTTCTATTTAAGAAATAGCTGTAAACCAAAAAATCCTTTTTCCCCAGTTTTTTTTTAAATGTATGCGTGCATGAAGGCGAGGGAAATAAGGAGCTTTTTGTATATAGGTTTACCTCATTATTGGTTAAGACTTAGTTTATTAATAAATAATGGATTGTGTTGTTGATTAAAGAAATCTGGTTAGTGTGCTTTATTCTGGGGGACAAATAGAGTATGGAATTGGCTGGTTTTTGGTAGGTGGGAACATTTATTGATATGCTGTGACCCGTGGAGAAGTGGGACTGAATTAACAGTGCACTGCTGCACCCTTGGTCATAACAATAGCTTGTGAAAATTTAATTGTATTGGGTGAGGTATCGGCGTCGCTGCCATCCTTCAGAGAATATACAGCAAAATCATTACTGGATTGTGCATGGGTTCACTACAACAGACTTATTTGAAACTCACTCATTTCATGTGCTTTGGAAAACCAAGTACCTGGGATTCAATGAAAATAAAATGATGGAAACAATTATTAATAAATTTCCTTAATTTGACAGATTGTCTAGTTTTAACCAAACGTTTGAGTCATTTACAGCAGTAGATTATGTTACATATAAAAGAGCTAGTGTATTGATGTATTGTTATATTTGTAACCTAGCTGTTGTCCTAATACAGCAGTAGAATATATATAAGGCTGTTCTGTAAACCGACATGTTGGTAACAATTGTGCCCCGGTGAAAATTTATTCAGTACCAAGCAGTCCACTATTGGTACATTTTTTAACCTCAACACGAGTTGGCAATCACAACTACACACAGTGCTATTGAGCGGAAGAGCAGGAGAATTGTGTTCACATCTAGTCAAACCCACAGACAACAGTCTCCTCACTAGTCTTCTGGTGAGAAGTCTAAATGGATAGGCAGTTCTTTTCAATCGTTAGAAATGGAACAGCTTAAAAAGGACAGTTTTTAAAAAAAAGCATTTTAAAATATAAAAAGCCACCTTGAATGGCAGCTACACAAAGCGTGGCTTGCTGGCAGTGCAAGGCCACTTTCGTCAATAGTGCTCCAAGCACCAATCATTGCTACAAGGCCAGACAAACAGAATTATGCTGCAGGTTTTGTGCCACAGTGGTGCAAAAGATCTGCAGTATAAGTGGGGCATGAATCTAAATGACCTGACAGAAACACCACTATTTCCCTTGGGCTACTCCAATTCTAATGCATCAGCACACACTTCTCTCCAGCTCTACCATGGAAACAGCGCTCTCACATCCAGAGTCTAATGAGCTCAATGAGTAGTCATGTTACTGGAGTGTAGCAAAAGCCTTGCCACAAACAGTCCGCTCAAAACACCCACAGTTTTACACAAGGAATACCTCGGGCTCCCATTAAATACAATTATTCAATAAACAGCTCCACCATTTTGTTACATGTTGTTTGTTAAACTAACCCATCAGCGAAGTCAGGGGCATTAATGTTGCCACGCTTGCTGTATCTAATTGGGTACTACAGTCTCCATCAGAACTTAGTAGCATTGAGCATGTGCGGACACAAAATAGTCCAGTAGTTCAAGTTTGAAAATGTCAGCAAAACCAGTCTGCAAGCAACTATCTACCAGAGACCAGTGTGTTTCCAATTCACGTCAGTTCTACTTAAAGGATGATGTAATGCAACCATAATATGGCCTGGATTCGGAGGTGCTAGATTGACACTTTGAGTGGACTTCTGAATCAATGTAATTGGATGCACGTTGACCTGATGGGAAGTTGATGCCCCACATTTGTAAATACAGTATAAAACTTAGTGTAAACAGGAGTATCAGATTTTACAAACCAGTTTTGACTGATTTTCTGATGCTGCAAAAATAAATACATTTGATTTTCCTCAGTTGAAAACATACAATGAGGTCATTCATTTGCTGTTTGCAGGATCTGGCTGTTTTTGCCGACATAATAGAACTAATCTATTGGTATGAATGCACTATGGGGCATTCGGATAACATAAAGGTGCAATATAATTACAAGTGCTTTCTGGATTATGACCAGTGCGGTCCAGTAGTTTTATCACTGATGCGAATGACCATAATCTGTCATCATCCAGTTAACCTCGCTTGTTCTTTAGATATGTCACTCGACTGGCCATAGTGTTAGAGGGGTAAATGAACAAAAAGATACCACTCTCACTCATTTTTCCCAGAACTGCAAGGGCATCCAAGCGAGTCACAACAAACTTCCAACCAAGTCATCAGATTTCTGTACTTGTCACCTGCCTCATACATTTATTTCTGTGGAAGTATACTAAAAGAAAATTGCTTTGATTAAAGCAGTTGACAACTGTCTTTCAAAAGCCAAAACAAGAAGTCCCAAGAGTGGGAACATTTGCAAGAATCTCCCACAAAGATCATTTTGCATACTAAGGTCTAAAAAAGACTAGAAAAGAAGGGAGGAAATATCCAAAAGTGGGTTAAGAAAAACATTTTCAGGTACCATGGTTGGTTCAGCATAATTTACTGGGCTGGGCTTTTCGAATCAATCATTCAGCTCTGGTGTTACAAGGATTTTGTTTTTATTAAAACCGAAAGATTCTGTGTTTTTTTAAAAACTGAAAAAAGATTTTCAGTGGGCATTGAGACACTTACAAATAGTTGAACTTTATGAATATTTTGAAAGGAAGTTCAACAAAAGCTGAACTTGTAAAAGGACGGGAAAGCAGGTAATTTCAAGGAAACCAGCGAAGGGTTTGACCACTGAGTGACAAGAGAAACTTTATGATTGGGCACGTGACCTGCTTCAGGAAGGTTTTGCTTTCAGTTTGGAGCCTAAGTGCGTTGCTGCAGTGCATCATGTAGATGGTACAGACTGTTGCCACTGTGCGTCGGTGGTGGAAGGAGTGGTGGATGGGTGCCAATCAAGGGGGCTGCTTTGTCCTGGATGGTGTCAAGCTTCTTGAGTGTTGTTGGAGCTGCGCCCGTCCAGGCAAGTGGGGAGTATTCCATCACACTCTTGGCTCGTGCCTTGGTGGACAGGCTTTGGGGAGTCAGGTGGTGAGTTATTTGCCGCAGAATTCCTAGCTTCTGACCTGCTGTTGTAGCAGGTATTTATATGGCTACTCCAGTTCAGTTTCTGGTCAATGGTAACCCCCAGGATGTTGATAGTGGGGGATTCAGCAATCGTAATGCCATTAAATGTCAAGGGGAGATAGTTAGATTCTCTCTTGCTGGAGATTGTCATTGCCTGACATTTGTGTGGCATGAATGTTACTTGCCACTTATCAGCCCAGGCCTGGATATTGTCCTGGTCTTGCTGCATTTCTACACGGACTGCTTCAGTATCTCAGGAGTCACAAATGGGGCTGAACATTGTGCAATCATTAGCAAACATCCCCACTTCTGGCCTTATGATTGAAGGAAGGTCATTGATGAAGCTGCTGAAGATGGTTGGGCCTAGGACACTACTCTGAGGAACTCCCAAAGGACTTTAGGGTGTTCCATCATAGTACTCAACTCCAACACATCAAAATTAGCATCAGATCTAATCTGACTGCACAACCTGTTCAACTGACCAATAGCTTTCTCTCTCCTTTAGGTATATCATCATCTTACTGTGATGATCTAGCACAATTAAGTGGGAATCGAGTAACACTCTCCAAACAAAATTGTTGATTAAAGTTATTCCAGACTTTCTGTTTAATATCTAAACCAATATATTTAAAAATCCCAGAAGCCTGACTCCCAGTCTTAAATTCTACCCTAATCTTAATAACACATTTCTCAAATTCCACAGTACCAACCCATAAGAAAATGATCAACGTGCATCATGAAGATGCCTGAAAGTTTCCCTTTATGATACCGATAAAACATTGTGGGATCTGCTTTTCGTTGAACACATCCCATCTTCAGCAAAACAGATCTCACAAAGAATTACCACACCCTGGAAGCATCATTCAGGCCATAGACGCATTTGGTTAGTTTCCATAGTTTCCCTTCTGCATCAGCTGCCTCTTCAGGTGGTTTCAGAAACACTTTTCTCTGAAAAGCATCACCCTGTCAAAATGCGGCTTTTAATGTCGACTGATATGCACTCCCATGAATGTGCCCAAAAGAGCTAAAAAGATGTGATTACTTTTCCAGCTGTGGGAGAGTCCATTTTAATATCTGTATCACCCAGTCACTCTTCAAAACCCCAAGCAACTAGTCTCGCTTTAACTTTATAAGTCCCATCTGCAAGGACATTCTGTTACAATCCCGTTAGGAACGGTTAACTTTTAAAAAGAGGAAGTCGAATTGCCAGTTATTACTTAAAGAATTACACCACTAGATTTCACATTTTAAACAAAAGCTTTACTGTACAAGAGTTAAACAAATCAAAATATTAACTTAACACTACAATTTGGAAACCCATATTTTAAACTTAAAATCCTAACAGAACATGAAGTCGTATGCTTTAAACTCTAAATCTCAACAGACACTCCTGTTTGACTGATAATTCCACCCCAAAATTTCACCCTATACGTTACAAGATTTTAGTGGTTTTTACTTCACCAGGGACCAATCCAAAGTGCACCACAACTCTTAGTAATTCACGTCAATTTCCCTAATTTCTCAACTGTCTTCCAAGATATGAGGCCACCTCCCAAATCTGGGCTTCCCAGCTTGAGCATGGGCCTCCCTCAAAACAGAAACACCCCTGCTTACCAATGGCCTCTTGCTCCTGAGTCCAGCTGCTCTTCCAGAACTGATGAAAGGTCGCAGACCTGAAACGTTAACTCTGTTTCTCTTTGCACTGATGCTGCCAGACCTGCTGAGTATTTCCAGCACTTTCTGTTTTAATTTCAGATTTCCAGCATCCGCAGTAATTTGCTTTTATTTAAATTTGCCAGTTGCTCTTCCTGCATGTTGCACAATTGTCACACCCCCTGCATTCACTGGAACATATGTCACCCGAGTACCCATTCTGGGCAATTAGCCTGTGATGTGATAGCTCTGCCCTATGTGTCATAATCACACCCATTACCAATCCAGTCCTTGATCTACCATATTCTGATCTTCGGGACCTACATCACAAAACACATGAGCATTTGGAGGTACAAGGTGCCTTGTTTACTTTTATCAGCTGCTCAGAATCTGAGATTTTGTAATTAATCCTGATTAATCGTGAGGCATGAATATTAACAGTTTGATTGTCATGTTTGATAAATTCTGTCTTACCATCTCATCCTATTACCTTAACAGGACCTTTCCATTCCCTATGACCCTCTCTTTTATAATACACCAGATCTCCTAAATTAAATTCTGTCTCAGATGGTCTGAGAGGAAACCTGAGTTCTCTAAATTTTCTCCAAGACCTCAGCCCTAATAAAAGCCCATCTCCCTGCATGTAAAGCATTCAAATGTGCAGAATAAAAATTTAACTAATTGCAGTAGCTTCTAGAGCAGGAGGACGATTGCACAGTGCAGAAGGCAATTTGGGATTTTGTCCATAGACCAATTGATAGGGACTATATCATCCAACCATTTGAAGTGAACTCTTTGCATGAACTACCCATGCCAGGGCAGTTGTTATCTTGCAGTCTGGTTGATCAGCTAAGGTCTTATGCAGCATTTCATCAATCACCGCATGATTCTTTTCACAGAGTCCATTGTTGAAAGGACTTTCAGCTGCGGTATTCATGACCATAATGTTCATGTTGTCACACATGTCTCTGAACTTGTCTTAGCAAATTCCCCTCCATTATCAGTCAGAAACTTAGCTGCTGCCCCCAAGTCTAGTCCCTATCCATTTCTCCATGATTTTGTCTATAATTACCTTTTTGCCCTTAGTCTGTACTATTGTCAAAACACCAAGTCGGGTTGCCAGGCGTATAAAATGTTATATGAAACTATTTCTGGCTTTCTCCTATACCTTTTGTCACGCTCATGGGAAGTGCAGCGATGGAAATACAAAAATAAACTGGAGAGTTATTTAAAAAGCACACGTCAAAAGACTGGTACATTGGCCTTCAACAAGATGGAGGACAAAATCAAATGACATACACCTTCTTCTGCACTGAAATACACATTCATGTCTGCCCTTCGAGTTATTAAAAAGCACAATATAAAAGACTGGTACACTTGCCTTGGATGGAGGAAGAGATTCACGACCCTGAGAAAAAAAAAATTCTCCTCATCTCTGACATAAATGGGTGACCCCTTATTTTTAAACAATGATTCTAGATTCTCCCACAAGAGGAAACATCCTTTTCACATCCACCTTGTCAGTATCCCTCAGAATCTTATATGTTTCAAACAAGTCACCTCTTACTCTTCTAAACTCCAGTGAATACAAGCCTAGCCTGTTCAACCTTTCCTCATAAGACAACCTGCCCATTCCAGGTATTAAGTCTAGCAAACCTTCTCCGAACTGCTTCCAATGCATTTACATCCTTAAATAAGGAGACCAATACTGTACACAGTACTCCAGATGTGATCTCACCAATGCCTTGTATAATGAAGCATAACCTCCCTACTTTGGTATTCAATTCCCCTCGCAATAAAAGATGACATTCTATTAGCTTTCCTAATTACTTACTGGACCTGCAGACTAACCTTTTGCAATTCATGCACTAGGACACACAGATGCCTCTGCATCTCAGAGCTCTGCAATCTCTCACCATTTAGATAATATGCTTCTTTTTTATTCTTCCTGCCAAAATGGACAATTTCGCATTTTCCCAAATTATACTCCACTTGCCAGATCTTTGTCCACTTACTTAACCTATCGAGATCCCAGGGCTGTCGAACCTCTTCACATGGGTGGGGCGGGAGGGGGGGGGGCCACATTACAATTTTTGTCTCACATGGGAGGCCGGTGAAACAATTTCAGAAAGATAAAGGCAGGAAAATTTATCTTACTATTAATCAAAACAACAAAGCTGCATTTTTGTGAAGCTTCAAATGAGAAGACAAATTTATTGATTTACTTTCTGGTCACGATGTTGGACACTGATTTAGTGAGTTACCTTTCATTTATTTGCTTGCACAAGTCATCAATGTTTGCCCGCACACTTATTGCAGTGATGCAGAGTATTCTGGATAGATGTCATTCTATCAGGAGTGAGCTTGATCACTCTCTCTCCCTCTGTCTGTCTGTCCCCCCTTTTTCTCTCTCTCTGAGTTGCATAGAGCAGAAACGCTCAGCAGATGGTTGATCAGTTTTTAAAAAAATCTCAAGTCAGTTTCACAGTTGACAGATCCTGTCATCGGGAACAACAGTTTCTGAACTTCGGAAAGATTCAGAGTTTTTTTTTAAAAAGGCCGCCAGAAAACCCCAAATCTGTCTGAAGTTCAGAAAGTGCTGTTCCTAATGTCAGGATCTGTCAGCTTTGAAAGTGACTTGCGATCTTTTTTAAAAAAGCTGGTCTGACAATGTGTAATTTCTCATCTCCAGTCACGGACTCCTGGCGAGGATGAGGAACAGGTACATTCAAGGGCCAGATGGAAATCTCTGGCAGGCTGGTGCTGATCTGTGGGCCGTATGTTGGACAATGCTGCTATATCCCTTTGTCGCCTCCTTATGTCCTCTTCACAACTGACTTTCCTACCAATGTGTCATCAGGAAATTTAGCAACCATACCTTCAGTCCCTTCATCTAAGTCATTTATATAAATTGTAAAATGTTGTGGCCTCATAACTGATCCCTGTGGCACACCACTCGTTACATCTTGCCAACCAGAAAATGACCCATTTACGCCTACCCTCTGTTCCCTGTTAGCTAGCCAATCTTCTATCCATACCAATATGTTACCCACTACACCATGAGCTTTTATTTTCCACAATAAATGTGGCACCTTATCAAATGCCTTCTGGAAATCTAAGTACAGTACATGCACCAGTTCCCCATTATCCATAGCACATGTTACTTCTTCAAAGAACTCCAATAAATTAGTTAAACATGATTTCCCTTTCACAAAACCATGTTGACTCTGCCTGATTATCTTGAATTTTTCTAAGTCCTCTGCTATAATAACAGCTTCTAACATTTTCCCTAAGACAGATGTTAAGCTAACTGGCCTGCAGTTTCCTGCTTTCTGTCTCCCTCCCTTTTTGAATAAAGGAGTTACATTCACTATTTTCCAATCTATTGTAACCTTTGCCGAATCTAGGGAATTTTGGAAAATTAAAACCAACGCATCAACTATCTCACTGGCCACTTCTTTTAAGACTCTTGGATGAAGTCCATCAGGACCCGGGGACTTGTCAGCCCGCAGCTCCAACAATTTGCTCAACACCACTTCCCTGCTGATTGTAATTTTCTCCAGTTCCTCCGTCCCTTCCATTTCCTGATTTACAGCTATTTCTGGGATGTTATTTGTATCCTCTATGGTGAAGACAGTTGCAAAATACCTGTTCAATACAAATGCCATCTTCTTATTTTCTCCTTATTAATTCCCCAGACTCACTTTCTATAGGATCAAAGCTCACTTAGTTAACTCTTTTTTTAAATATCTATTGAAACGCTTACTGTTTTTATATTTCTAGCCAGCTTTCTCTCATACTGTAACTTTTCCCTCCTTATTAATCTTTTAATCATTCCTTGCTGTTTTTTATATTCTGTCTAATCTTCTGACCTGCCACCCATCTTTGTGCAATTATATGCATTTTCTTTAAGCTTGATACTATCTTTAGCTTTTTTAGTTAACCACGGATGGTGGGTCCTCCCTTGGAATTTTTCTTTCTCGTTGGAATGTATAGGTATGTGAAAAGGAAACAATTAGCAAGGATGAATGTGGGTCCACTGCAGGCAAAGACAGGAGAGTTTGTGGTGGAAAATGAGGAAATGGTAGAGAGACTAATGTCATGCTAGGCCTCCACGTACCAAGAATGAGGCACATCAATTTTGTCATGAACGTTGATTTTTAACTGTTATAGGAGCAATGACTTGTTAAACAGATCAGCCATGGCTGGAAAAAAAACATTTACATACTAACAGACAGCGAAGGTGAGGAAGCGCATTCCAGGGCCTGCTAAGCAGGATACAATCCACAAGGGCCAGGACTGGTAAGACCAGCTGGTCACATGACTACCTGGCTGGTCCAGGGTTTTCTTTTGAACTAGCCACAGAGAGTTTGAACTGAGAGTATCTGTTTGCTCCTAGACTGAGAAGATCTCTCTCCGGTCTGCTCCCATCTCTTTCTCACAAGCCTCTGAATCCACTGAAGACACATGAACCCCAAGAGAGAAAAGTTTCCTACAGCAAACAAGGTTTAAGAATACTGGGCCCTAATGAAAAGCAAGATCTACCTACAATCAAGGCTTCTACAATGAGCTTGAAGAACCTTAACATAAACTCTTCAGATATTGCCTCAGTCTTTTCCACTTTATTTTTCTTCTGCTCTTTTCTGTCTCTATTTTCTCGTGTGTATCGTGTATACATGCTAGCGTGGGGAGTGTTGTGTATCCGTAGGCGTTAACCAAATTAGAGTTTAAGTTTAATAAATTTCAACTTTTCTTCTTTAAACCTAAGAAAGCCTGTTTATGCTGGTTTCTTTGCCTTATAATTGGAAAGTGGTGAACAAGGATTCACCAAGGGGGAGCTAAAAACATTGTGTTTAAAATTAAACCCTGTTATGGTAAGACCAGGTGAAGGCTGAGAGGGTCCCCTAGACACCTTTCTCACTTGGTCGTAACACTAAACAATTACTTTGTGTCTGTCTTCACAGAGGAAGACAGAAAATCTCCCAGAAATACTAGGGAAATCAAGGGACTTGGAAGAATGAGGAACTGAAAGTAATTAGTATCGAGAAAAAGGTAGTACTCAAAAAATTAATTGGATTGAGAGTTGATAAATCCCCTGAACCAGATGAGCTACATCCCAGAATATTGAAGGAAGTGGCTAGAGATAGTGGATGCATGGGTAGTTACCTTTCAAAATTCCATAGATTCTGGAAGGGTTCCTGCAGACTGGAAAGAAGCGAATGTAACCCCGCTATTTAAGAAGGGAGCAAGAGGGAAAACGGAGAACTACAGACCTGCTAGTTTGAAGTCAGTAGTAAAGAAAATGTTAGAATCTATTATAAATGATGAGATAATCGGAATGATATGATTGGGCAGAGTCAACATGGATTTGTGACAGGGAAAAAAATGTTTGACAAACCTTTGGAGTTTTTTTGAGGAGGTTATTTGTAGCATAGATAAAAGGAGAAGCAGTGGATGTGGTGTATTTGGATTTTCAAAAGGCTTTTGATAAGGTCCCAAACAGGAGGTTAGCACATAAAATTGGAGCACATGGGATTGGGGATAATATACCGTAATGGACTGAGAATTGGTTAACAGACAGAAAGCAGACAGTAGGATTAAATGGGTCATTCTCGGGGTGACAGGCTGTTACTAGTGGGGTACTGCAAGGATCAGTGCTTGAGCCACATCTGTTCACAAATTCTATAAATGATTTGAATATGGGGACCAATTGTAATATTTCCAAATCTGCTGAGGACACAAAACTAGGTGGGAATGTAGGTTATGAGGTGGATGCAAGGAGATGTCAAGAGGATTTGGACAGGTGAAGTGAATGGGCAAGAACATGGCAGATGGAATATAATGTGAATAAGTGTGAAGTGATCCACTTTGGTAGAAAAAACAGAAAGGCAGAGTATCACCACATCATTCCATGACAATATGAAAGGCACAATTCAGCCCAGTGGTGCTTCATCAGACCCCTTTCCTATCCTGAGTGGCATGAAACAGGGCTGTGTTCTCGCACCTGCACTGTTTGGGATCTTTTTCTCCCTGCTGCTCTCACATGCGTTTAAGTCTTCAGAAGAAGGAATTTTCCTCCACACAAGATCAGATGGCAGGTTGTTCAACCTTGCCCGTCTTAGAGGGAAGACCAAAGTACAGAAGGTCCTCATCAGGGAACTCCTCTTTGCTGACGATGCTGCATTAACATCCCACACAGAGGAGTGTCTGCAGAGACTCATCGACAGGATTGCGGCTGCCTGCAACGAATTTGGCCTAACCATTAGCCTCGAGAAAACGAACATCATGGGACAGGACGTCAGAAATGCTCCATCCATCAATATCGGCGACCACGCTCTGGAAGTGGTTCACGAGTTCACCTACCTAGGGTCAACTATCACCAGTAACCTGTCTCTCGATGCAAAAATCAACAAGCGCATGGGAAAGGCGTCCGCTGCTATGTCCAGACTGGGCAAGAGGGTGTGGGAAAATGGTGCACTGACATGGAACACAAAAGTCCGAGTGTATCAAGCCTGTGTCCTCAGTACCTTGCTCTACGGCAGCGAGGCCTGGACTTCGTATGTCAGCCAAGACCGACGTCTCAACTCATTCCATCTTCGCTGTCTCTGGAGAATCCTTGGCATCAGGTGGCAGGACCGTATCTCCAACGCAGAAGTCCTCGAGGCGGCCAACATCCCCAGCATATACACCCTACTGAGCCAGCGACACTTGAGATGGCTTGGTCATGTGAGCTGCATGGAAGCTGGCAGGATCCCCAAGGATGCATTGTACAGCGAGCTCGTCACTGGTATCAGACCCACCGGCCGTCCATGTCTCTGCTTTAAAGACGTCTGCAAACATGACATGAAGTCCTGCGACATTGACAAGTCATGGGAGTCAGTTGCCAGTGATCGCCAGAGCTGGCGGACAGCCATAAAGGTGGGGCTAAAGAGTGGTGAGTCGAAGAGACTTAGCAGTTGGCAGGAAAAAAGACAGAAGCGCAAGGAGAGAGCCAACTGTGCAACAGCTCCGACAACCAATTTTATCTGCAGCACCTGTGGAGGAGTCTGTCACTCTAGAACTGGCCTTTATAGCCACTCCAGGTGCTGCTTCACAAACCACTAGGCGCTTAACCGTGGTCTCTCAAGACAAGGAGGCCAAAGAAGAGAGTATTTCTTAAATGGTGAGAGGCTGGGATGTGTTGATGTCCAAAGAGACCTGGGTGTCCTTGTTCACAAGTCACTAAAAGCTAGCATGCAGGTGCAGCAAGCAATTAAGAAGGCAAATGGTATGTTGGTCTTCATTGCAAGGGGATTTGAGTACAAAAGTAAAGATGTTTTGCTGCAATTGTATAAAGCCTTGGTGAGACCGCACCTGGAATATTGTGTACAATTTTGGTCTCCTTATCTAAGGAAGGATATACTTGCCATAGAGGGAGTGCAACGGAAGTTCACCAGACTAGTCCCTGGGATGGCAGGATTGTCTTATGAGGTGAGATTGCAGAAACTGGACCTGTATTTTCTCGGGTTTTGAAGAATGAGAGGTGATCTCATTGAAACTTACAAAATTCTTACAGGACAAAGAACAAAGAACAGTACAGCACAGGAACAGGCCATTCGGCCCTCCAAGCCTGCGCCGATCTTGATGCCTGCCTAAACTAAAACCTCCTGCACTTCCGGGGACCGTATCCCTCTATTCCCATCCTATTCATGTATTTGTCAAGATGCCTCTTAAACGTCATTATCGTACCCGCTTCCACCATCTCCCCCGGCAGCAAGTTCAAGGCACTCACCACCCTGGTAGATGTGGATAGGATGTTTCCTCTGACTGGTGAGTCTAGAACCAGGGGACACAGTCTCAGAATAAGGGGCAGGCAATTTAAGACAAAGATGAGGAGGAATTCCTTTACTCAGAGGGTGGTGAATCTGTGGGATTCTCTACCTCAGAGGGCTGTGGAAGCTCACTGAGCATGTTCAAGACAGAAAACTGATAGATTTCTGGATACTAATGACATCAAGGGATATGGGGATAGTAGGAAAAGTGACGTAGAGGTAGATGATCAGCCATGATCTGTTTGAATGGTGGAGCACGCTCGACCAGCTGAATGGCCTACTCCTGCTCCTATTTCCTATGATCCTATGAAACCAAAAATCACATCGGTTTAGTTTTAAAGGTAACCTTTTTTTGGAGAACAAAAGATCAGACATCAAGACATCAGCCAGAGATCTCCAGCCAGACAGAACATCGAAAGCCATCTTCAAATTCCAGCACAAGGCTGAGATAGTGAAAGAGATCAATTCCAGCTCAGACAGTTGAACCCTGCTAAGATGAGTTTGCAACCAACTGCAGCAGAGAAATAAGACAGTGACTTTCAAACAACTCCTCCATCTGTGAAAATTAAACTAAAAAATACCAGCATTGCCTTCAAACTGAAGTGCTGACTGCCAGAAGACTTAGTAACCTAGCAAGTGCAAGACAACCAGCAAACAGGCCTGCAACTTTAAAAACTTACCTTCCAAGAGGATCCCACAAGTTTTTCCTGAAAACAGCAGATTTTTAAACCTTGAACTCTTAAATACCTCATACCCGTTGCCTTCTATTTATCTTTTCTTGTGTGCACTGAGTGTGAATGCATGCATAGGTGGTGTTGCGATCATTTCAGGTGATTATTGCTCAATAAATATTTAATCTGCTAGTTTAAAAACATACAAGAAAACCTGTCACAGGCTGTTTATTTAGCAAATTACAGGGGCTGGAACACCAGTTTAACAAAAACATTATCTGCGGTCAGTTGGGGAGTGACAAGTGGAAACCAGACACTCCATTTCCTACCCGCCCATAACACTTTAGATCCATGGCAACTGCCTCATTAAAGTTACGTGTCAATGGAAGACTTACAATAGGATGTGGTGGCATCCTCCGCTAGCTTTTTTAAAAACAGATTTCACACTTCTCACTAATCTCTATTAACCTTGTACATTCTTCATCAACCACATCTGCATCCTTTAGCAGAGTTTTTAATCTTTGACAAGTAGGGTGAGAAAATTGTCCCTGATTCTTATCATCTGATGCCATTAATATTTGTATAACACTCTGACGAGAAACATCTGGTTTTGTTAAGGGAGTACAAATAATGTCCTGATTGGGTAAACTGCACATGCACAGACTTTTCAAAAACATTAGCCTCATCATGTTCCATGTCAAGTTTCATTTATGCCATTTTCATAGAAGGTTTACTCAACAGCAAAGCTATCTCACTGGAGACTACATCAGTACTAATAAAATGGCTTACTCCAGCCATTTTACATGCAATTACAACTCTCTTAGTAACTTCAATGTGTTATCATCAGCAAACTTAAAGTAAGTAGTACTTTTACATTCCTTAACTTTGCTCGATCCACCACTGAGTGAATCTAGATAACATTTTAGCCAAATCTGTTCCACATACTGTCAAAGTGCAAGCACTATCTAACACAGTACATTTGAATAAGTCTGCGATTAACACATTCAACACAGGACTAAAACTCCTTTAGACTAATACAATTCGTTTGCATTCATCATTAGCTTCATCTTTTGCGTCAGACTTCTCCATGTCATGTGTCATTTCAAAGACGCTCCTCTCCGCTTTGTGCAGTTAATCAGATATTGATACTTTGAGTCACAAGTGAAGCACCTATTAACTGTTCCTTGGGCATTCATTCACCTATTATTGCTGTTCCAATTCTGTCTTCTACTGTAATAGACAGATCTGCTAAAGGTGCTTTCATCCACAACTGAGCATCCACAGTTCTCTGGGTTACAGTATTCAAACGTTTCACAATCCTTTGATAAAGAAACTTCTCCTCATGTCAATCCTAAACGGCCAACTGTTTATTGAGATTGCATGAAGCCACATTACCATACATCAGCAAGTGTCATTGGAAAAAAGGTTAACTCATATTATATAAAAGAAGCAACAGCAAGATTATTACACAATTTCATCAGGGAAAGAAGAACAGGTGCAGCAATTTACTTGTGCTGATACTCACAGTAAACACTTTTCATTAAATATCTTGTCTCTAGAGAAGAAACTGCCATACAATTTAATAAAAGATGAATAAACAATCTTAGACATTATACCAAAGACCTGTGCACACCAAGCCCATGATTGAGGCAATAATCAGAATGCAAAATGCAGATACAATGCTCCCCAAAACTGATTCCAATTAAAAAACTCACCACAACGCTGAGCCCTTGACAACATAAAAATCAATCCTTCAATAGAAGGGACAAGGCCAGTTCTGGAAGTTTTTATATCTTCATCGGAGCACGATGCAGATATATAACTGCAGATGATTTACAGCATGACTCAGTTTTTAATCCCTGGTGTCATGCAGACCCCCATCTGCCAAGAATGAGGCATATTAATTTTGTCATATGAACGATTTTAAACTGTTGCTGGAGCGAAGAAATTACTTCTTAAACAGCCGTGGCTGGAAAAAAACATTTACATACTAACAGACAGTGCTTGTGGAGACAAAGGACCATTCCCTGACACATTCAACCCACAATGGACTTTGATCACCAGACATTGAAGGTGAGGAAGCTCACATTCCAGGATGACTTCTAAGATGGCTGAATCCACAAACAGATGTGATCAAACCAGCTAGTCACATGACTAACCTGCTGAGCAACCTGCGATTTTTGAATTGTACAGACAGTTTGGGGGGAAAAGACTGTTTGCTCCTGGACTGAGAAGACCTCTCCTGTCTGCTCCCATCTCTTTCTCACGGAACCCCAAATCCACTGAAGATGTGTATCTCAAGAGAGAAAAAAAAGGTCTCCTACATTGAACAAGGTTTAAGAATACTGGGCCCCAACGAAAAGCAAGCCCTACCTACAATCAAGGACTCTACAGTGAGCTTGAAGAACAGTAACCAAAACCATCTTCAGATATTGCCTCAAACTTTTCCACCTTACTTCTTCTGCTCTTTTCTGTCTCGATCTGCATGTGTGTAACGCATACACATGCCAGCGTGGGCACGTCGCATATCTGTCAGCGTTAACCGAATTAGAGTTTAAGTTTAATAAAGTTCGACCTTTCTTCTTTAAACCCAAGAAAACTTGTTTGGCTGATTTCTTTGCCTCATAATTGGAAAGCGGTGAACAAGGATTCACTAAGGGGGAGCTAAAAACTGTGTTTAAAATTAAACCCTGTTAAGGTAAGACCAGGTGAAGGCTGAGAGGGAACCCTAGACCCCTTTCTCACCTGGTCTTAACACTGGTGTTTAGTATTGCTGCTACCACAAGTGACTCAAATCTCTTGAGCAAGAACA
Organism: Heterodontus francisci; assembly: GCF_036365525.1. Classification (NCBI taxonomy): domain Eukaryota; kingdom Metazoa; phylum Chordata; class Chondrichthyes; order Heterodontiformes; family Heterodontidae; genus Heterodontus; species Heterodontus francisci. The sequence goes on along the minus strand of NC_090396.1, from coordinate 73,192,131 downwards.
ATCAGAAACTGGAGTTCTGAGGATTTCTGCTGTTTTAAAAATACCTTTAAAAATATAAAACACCTGCTCATCAGCAGGTCAGCCGAGTCAAACTACAAACTGCTTTGAGAGCAACTGCAGCACAAACACACTGGTACCTCAGCTGCATTTATTATATTGTGTGATTTATTTAGGTCCATACTTAAAAATGAAAAATTTTCTTCGAACTGAGAGAGGCACATAAGAGAGACGTTTGCAGAAGGGCAAAGGTCAGACCAGGTTTTTGGTTTATTTTTAAATCCCACTTGTGCAGTTAGGGGTCTTTGTGCCAAGGCCATTTCATTTTCTCATGTATGCAGTTGTAACACGGATAGCATGGAAGAGGGGATAGGAGAGAAAGGAAAAAAGGAGAAGAGGGAAGAGAAAGTTTGGGAAGCAAGCAAAACAAGATTAGACTGGGTGAGCTGAATGGTTCATTTCATTTTTGTACAATAATATTACATGATTCTACAAATTCAAATAAAAAATAATTGGGGTACTGGTGGTGCTTTAACTGGGGTGCAATCAAAATCAAATCCCAAAACAAAATATTCTTCAAATTCTGATGCACCCATTGCACAATCAATCCATTTGAATCCTTCTCCTGTATCTCTTTCATTTATAAATTGTAATTCTGTCTCTAGACCCACAGAATAGAATTCATGATTTGATTACTTGCAACAAAATCTTCAGCCCAGTAAGCTGCACAACTTTTACTCCTAATGTTCTAAGATCTGCATGATGGATTGTCCCACCCATTGTTCTGGAAGTTCACATGAACCAACAGAGCAAAAAACCCACTTGACAATGGAATCTAAGCTCTACAACTTTTGACGCAGAAGAGCAAGTTAACTTTATAATTTACAAAGAATAAAATATTCATCCCTCCATTTCAAATCCTTTCTGTTTCAGTGTTGTATCTGGTTCTGTTGTAGTTCTTCCTCACTTGACTGTTTTCTTGCCATGCAAAAGCGTTTCTTTGGCCAGGTTTCCCATTCATTGGGATGCAAGAAGCCGGCTCTTACTCAACGCAGTAACTGGTTAAGGAGGTTAAAGTGTCTCTGGAGGTGGCCATCACCATCCTTGGCCCAAGAGGCAATGTGTTGCCCTCATTCAACCCATTGGCTGATTTAGGCTGAAGGCTCAGCCTTCATGCTCATCAGGTACGTATTTTGATGTTGTTATGTTGTATTGATCTTACCTCAACATTGGGGGAAGTTCTGCAGCCAGAGGACTAATGACGCAAACTTTTGCGCAACTGCAAATACCAAATCTTATGCTTACTCTGCTACTTCAATATGCTCACTCAAGTGCTGAAATGAAGGACATGAATTTGAGAACACCAACAGCCCCATCATGCTTTGTAGATAAATGGGGTATAAAAGAAATTTTGTTCATTATGAGGTCAGTAAGTTTTAAAGTTGCATGGTTTTCTCTCCGCTGATGAACTGAAAGTCAACAAGGCGAAAAAATAGCTTCTTGAAGCAGTTTTACAAAAAGGAGAAAAGATATTGTTTGTTTATAATATAGAATCAAGTAAAGTACTTCCCCTTGTCTCCCAAAATTTTTAAATGCTCTCTCCATTTAGCCCCCACCCCACTTTTTCTGGGATCATGCTGTGCATTATTCCCTAATTAAAATGGACCAAAGGGCAGGACGAGAGGAATTTTTCAATGCAGAAATTTGTTGTGCTTTGGAATGCACTGCCTGAAAAATTGGTGGAAGCAGCTTCAATCGTTACTTTCAATGAGGATTTGGATATACATAGTATTCACAGCTCAGAAACAGGCCATTCGGCCCAACTGGTCCATGCTGCTGTTTATGACCCACACAAGCCTCCTCCCACCCTTCTTCAGCTTAACCCTAAGAACATATCCTTCTATTCCTTTCTCCCTCATGTGCTTATCCAGCTTCCCCTTAAATGCATGCATACTATTCGCCTCAACCACTCCCTGTGGTAGCAAGTTCCACATTCTCACCACTCTCTGGGTAAAGAAGTTTCACCTGAATTCCCTGTTGAATTTATTAGTGGCTATCCTAAATTCATGGCCACTGTTCTCAGACAGAAGTAGAAAATATAATTGAAAAGAAAAAATTTGCAGAGCTATTTGGAAAGAAGAGGCATGTGACCAATTGGATAGCTCTTTTAAAGAGCCAGCACAATGGGCTGAATAACCTCCTTCTATGATAGAAGAGTCTTTAATGAGACAACTTAACCTCAGGTTTGCCTGTGATTACTGGTGATCACTGGGAGAGTGGGGTAGTAGTGATCCAGAGTGGTTCCCTTCTGATCTCCCCCAATCACTAAAGGTAAGCACCAAGCATCTGTTCAGCACCTCCCCTCATAGCATGATGGTAGCGATGGAAATGCACCACACTGGGAACTCTACAACATATTGGAACCAGCATGCTGACAAAGTACTGTCAATGTACAAGAGCAGAAGGACAGCCTGTAATAGATCTACTACTCTGACAGATCAGAGAATAGAAACAAGCCACATCATGCAGAACATACAGCTGCTATTGTGAAAGAGGTGTGCAGCGTTCATTGTCTATTCAGTAATGAACATTGCACGTTTCATTAACACCCTGCCTTCATGCGATATTTAAAGAAAAACTGTAATTACTTGGAATAAAATCATTTTTTTGTGTGTGTGCATTCAACTAGGATAAACTAATTTCAAGGAAGCAAGTGGTTGACTTTTCACACATAAAAAATTGCACCTTTTCTCCAGATAGCTTGCTTTATAAAATTATAACGTAAACTGCCTACAGCAATGCAGAGTTCAGAAGGCATCTTGGCAAGACCAGACACTACCAGAAAGAGATGAAACTGCAATCAACCCAAGACTCAGTGGAATACAATAGCAACAAGCACTGCTGAATAATGCATCAACTCCGGGTATATAATCATGTGACTTTAGTTCATCCAAAAAAAGGTATTACTTGTGCACTGAGAGGTGGTCTGTACTTTAATTCCCTCCCTAAACCTTTCTGCCTCTCTACCTCTCCTTTAAGAAGCTCATTAAAGCAAACCTCTTTGACCAAGCCCCGTCCCAATATTTCATTATGTGGCTTGGTGTCAAATCATGTTTGATAATCGCTCCTGTGAAGGACCTTGGGACATTTTACTACATTAAAAGGTGCTATATAAATGCAAGTTGTTATTATTGTTTGCAAGAGCAGTAAGCATTAAATGGAATTGCTGGCAATAGAATCATAAAAGACTTGCAATTATATAGAGTCTTTCACAACCTCAGGACATTCCAAAGTGTTTTACAGACAATTAAATACTTTTGAAGTTTAGTCATTATTGTCAGGTAGGAAATGTGGCAGCCAATTAGTACACAGCAAGTTCAAACAAACAGCAATTAAATAAATGGCCAGATCATCCGTGTTGGTTGAGGGATAAATATTGGCCAGGACACCACGGAGAATTTCCTGCTCTTCTTCAAAATAATGCCATGGGATCTTTTACATCCTCCTGAAGGAGCAGACAGGACCTCGTATTAAGGTCTCATCCGAAAGACGGCTACTGATATTCTCCCAAGAACAACTTCCCATATCAAATCAGCTTACTCGACAGTTCAGCAGGATAAAGGCTTCATCCGCTTTACTACTGGTCATGCAGATCAGAAGGTCCTAGCATTGCTCACTCATCTGGGACGAGTGAGAACAACCAAGCCATGGACATTCGCCAGGCCCCCCATATTCAGGGTTGAGCAAAGGGGGATTAGATGAATTTGAAGAAGAGACCACCTTCTTTGACTTGGTGATGCGCCACAGAGGGTGCACAAATGTTAAAGATTTACTTGTAACCTGAAATCTGAAACTGGATCAGCAGAGTTGCCAATTGCCAGTAATTAAAATTTCAGTGCGTTTACACAATAAATGTGGCCTCAGGAGTATCATGGTAACTGAAGTGGCTTACAGTTTTCAACCACTGCAAACTGCACCACATGACCAGGATTCACTTTGCTGCCACTCTGCTCTATTCCAATTTTGGTTATGGAAATAGCTCAGATATCATTGCCCTGCTACTCCATATCTGTGGGAGGCATGCACAAAACACCCATTCATTAAAATTATACACAGCCACATTATTTCTCCACAGCAACGTGCCTCAGTTGGCTCTCAATCCCTTTCGTTTTTCTTTTAAACTAAATGTTTCAGAAGCTGAAATGTAACATTACTTTGCCACTGTCTGCTCCAGAATCTACAGCTTTCCAAGTGTGAAGCAACTTAAATACTTTGTGGACCTCAATAAAAACGTCAAAATTCCTCCCCCTCTTTCCTTCTCCCCAGTATGGTGCAGTCAGGTCCACTTGTTCTCTTAATGTTACATCCCCTCAGGAAGCACATTGAAACAACTTAGAGGCACAAGGTGGGTGGAACCCCAACACTGTGTCCTCATTTTTTACCCACTTTACATCAAACATGGGACTGTGGTCTCTGCAGTGAAATGGCTGCATTTCACACAGCTTTAAATGCACAATAAAATTCAGGCCACAACATAGAAGACTGTTTAACTTGACAAGTGAGGCGGGGATGGGTGTCAGGGCCGGGGAAAAGAATAAAAGGGAAATTCTGTAAAAGGGTGGAAGACAGAGATTAACACAAGAAAATAAGTAGGAGCAGGAGTTGACCATACGACCCCTTGAGTCTGCTCCGCCATTCAATACAATTATGGCCTTGCACCACCAACACTTTCGCCATTTAATCTCTCCTATCTTCCACTCTATCACAGACCTTCCCTTTCGTTCTTTTTCCCACCCTCCAATTTTAACTTTTGCCAGCTATGATGAAAGGTCATCGATCTGAAACGTTAACTCTGTTTCTCTCTCCACAGATGCAGCCAGACCTGCTGAGTATTTCCAGCATTTTCTGTTTTTATTTCAGATTTCCAGCATCTGCAATATTTTGCTTTTGTATTACTGTTTAACTTGGTCTGCTAAGCTCTATTTGAAAGTGCAATAGTAATCCAAAATCTAGTGGTCTAAAGAAAAGTGGTTGAATTTCAGAATTCCCAAAGTTAATTTCACTGAGCAATCCTGGCTCAGAATTGGTTGTGATTTTAAGCTCCACTCCAGGATTTCAGCACTGTTACAATTATGCAAGTCCTGGAGTGGAGAAAGCAAGGCAGATAGTAAGAATTTCCATTTATTTAGCACCTTTCAAATCCTCAGAATGGCCCAGAGCACTGTACAAGCTAATTAATGACTTTTAAAATGTAGTCACTGTTGTTATGTAGGCAATCACATCATCTAATTTCCACACAAAGGGTCCTTGGGGTGTATGTCTACAGATTCCTGAAGGTAGCAGGACAGGTAGATAAGGTGGTCAAGATGGGATATTTTCCTTTATTGACTGAGGCCTAGAGGATAAGAGCAGGGAGGTTATGCTAGAACTGTATAAAACATTACTTAGACAGCAGCTAGAGTACTGCATATAGTCCTGATCACCGCTTTACAGGAAGGATGTGATCACACTGGAGAGGGTACAGAGAAGATTTACAAGGATGTTACCAGGAATGGAGAATTTTAGCTATGAGGAAAGAATGGATAGGCTGGGATTGTTTTCTTTGGAACAGAGGAGGCCGAGGGGAGATTTAATTGAGGAGTATAAAATTATGAAGGGCCTAGATAGAAGTAATAGGAAGGACCTATCTCAGTTAGTATAGATTAAAGTAATTGATAGAAGGATTAGAGGGGCTTTGAGGAGTAATTCTTTCACCCAGAGGGTGGTGGGGATGTCTAGAAACATAGAAAATAGGAGCAGGAGTAGGCCATTCAGCCCTTCGAGCCTGCACCACCATTCAATACGATCATGGCTGATCATCCAAACTCAGTACCCTGTTCCCGCTTTCTCCCTGTATTCCTTTAGCCCTAAGAACTATATCTAACTCTTTCTTGAATATATTTAATGATTTGGCCACAACTGCTTTCCGTGGTAGAAAATTCCACAGGTTCACTACGCTCTGGGTGAAGAATCCCTCCTCATCGGAGTCCTAAATGGCTTACCCCTTATCCTTAGATTGGACTCCCCCGCCATTGGGAACATCCTTCCTGCATCTAGTCTGTCCAGTCCTGTTAGATTTTGTAGGTTTCTATGAGATCCCCTCTCATTCTTCTATAACTCTAGCGAATACAAGCCTAATCGACCCAATCTCTCTTCATAGAACTCACTGTCTAAACTGGTGGTAGAGGCAGACACCCTCATTGCATTTCAAAAGCACTTGGATATGCACTTGGTGCTGAACCCACAGGGCTACGGATCAAGAGCTGGAAGGTGGGATTAGACTTTTTTCAGCCGGAACAGACACGATGAGCTGAATGGCCTCCTTCTGTGCTGTAAATCTTACAGTGTTTCTATCAAACAAACAGCAATGTGATGACAACCCGTTAACTTGTTTTGGTGCTGTAGGGCGAGGGAGGAGTGTTGCCTAGCACAGCAGGAGAAAACTTCTTCAAAGTAGGGCCCATGGGATCTTTTACATTCCACCTGAAAAGGAAAGACGTTTCATCTAAAGATGGCACCTTCTACAGTGCAGTGCTCCCTCGATACTGCACTGAAACGCCAGCCTGGACTACGTGGTCAAGCTTCTGGAGTGAGGCTTGAACTCAAAGTTCTGACTCAGAGATAAGGCTGTAACCATAATATGTTTTCTCATCAACAGAAAATGATTTGCTGTCACATCAATGGATACAGATTAAACTATCAGGTCAGATTTATTTACACAGAAGCAAGACTGTCAAGTTTGTTTTTTTAAATGGTAGATATGTGCTTGTGTTCAGCATCACTAGTCACTCTCAGGTGGGTATCCACACTTTGCGCACTCAATACCTAGTTATAGGATAGCATTATCCAGTGATCGCAAAAAAACTCACCACACTCACCAGCTACTGAAACTTCCTCTACATTCCTCAATGTTAAACAACAGAAACAAATTCTTGAATTATAAATGTTAACCATACTTTTAATTATTATATCCTCAGACAAGCCCAATTTCATTAGTCAGGTTGGCAAAGAACTTGAGCATTACAACTGGTGACTGCACATTACAAACAGACCTTTTCACCTTTTTTACTTTTGGTCACTCTTCCCAAGATCTGTCATTGTAAAGAGTCTGACCAATAGGTTGAGCAACCAGAGGTTTCCTAGAGTCTACACGGCTGTCCCTTTCCACCACCACTGTCCACCATCACCCCCTCCAAAATTGTGCAAATTGAATAAAACACCTTAAATAATCTGGTGTTGCAGTGGCACTCATATGAGACAAGGGGCCACCACTACCAATGCCATGTTTGTTGGTTGGCTTCCTTCCATCTACGAAAGATGATGAACACACAGCAAACAATCCATTTAGATGAGGTGTTTTCTCCTGATGCACCTTTGCTGATGGCTGAAAAGGCCAATTCTTGTGGCACATTCTGCCACAAGTGAAGCTGTCTTGAGTTGACATGGATTCACACTCACAAACATCTTTTTAGCATTGTTACAGATGATCCTGTCTCACTTTTGGAATGATTAACTGATTTAACACTTGAAAATCACTGTTGTGTGGGCCCCAAAATAACTTGCGACTTGAGGAAAATCTAAGACGGACAAACTAATTTAAGCTGATGGCTTTCCAATATGGTAACCTTGGGAGTTAATCCTTATATGCTGGTTCGAGCATTTCAAGAATACAAGTTTTTAAAAAAAACTCACCACAGGCAAAAATCCATTTTGCCACAAGGATACTCTTTGGCACAACACAAAATGAGATTAGAGCTAACAACTTGTAATCTAATATATGCTTTTTGAAATCATATTTATTATACAGAGTCTAGTGAGCAACAAGACCTTTGAAGGAAAGTGTCAAGCTTGTCTCAAGATGTACAAAGGCAAACAGATGCTCCATGTGGATGGTGCTTCTTCCAATTTTCCTAGAGTTTGGATGGATACTTTTGCCAAAGGTTTAGCAGCCAGAGCTTGTGACTTGCGTCATAGAGTTTCTTTTTACAAAAGGGTTTATTTTAGGTAGTTTCCATTATAAAAATGGACAAAAGAACTCAATGCAAATATTTAAAAATGCAGACAGAATGTTTGAGTTTAAAACACAGACTGGATTAAATCTGTCCTGGTCCAACTAATCTCATTTCACTTGAAGACATTACTTGGTCTTAAAACCTCATCAGCCATAATACATGAGGTCAATGAGCCAGTTCAAATTGTAACCACAGAATACAAAATGATGGGAATATTAACTTCTAGTAATTTTAGACAAGTTGCTTCATTCACTAGTTACCAAGCAAACACCAAAATAAAACTAAAAATGCTGGAAATCTAAATTAAAACCAGCAAATGCTATAAATACACAGCAGATCAGGCAGTATCTGTGGAAACAATCGACAAGGTAGTGTTTCAGGTGTGGCAGTCTGAAATCTTCACTTGAAATATTCTCTCATAGAAGTTGACCGACTTGCTAATCGTTTCCAGCACTCTTCTTCACCGATACTTCCAGCCCAAAAAAACTAGTCCCCGTTTTAGATAGTGACTTGTGTGCAGGATGGAGCGAAGGACCAATGTCTTTCAGTACAGCATTCCGCCTGAGCTGGCCACTCAGCAGGCAGCTGCATCAGAGCATCTTTTTATTCATTTTAACTCATTCCTGCATGTGGACATCGCTGGCAAGGCCAGCATTTATTGCCCATCCCTGGTTGCCCTTTCTTAAACCACTGCAGTCTGCGCTGAAGGTATTCCCACAGTGATTGATTCTTGGTAACCATTTGATATAACAGAGTGGCTATACTAGGTAACTTCAGTGGACGGTTAAGAGTCAACCATATTGGTGTGGGACTGGAGTCACATGTACTCTAGACTGGGTAAAGATAGCAGATTTCCATCTCTAAAGGACAATAGTGAACCAGGTGGGTTTTTATGACAATCCGACAGCATCATGACTCTAGACTGCCCTCTGAAATGACCTAGCAAGCCACTCAGTTGTATCAAATCAAAAAAGGAATAAAACAAGATGGAGCACCCAGCATTGATCGAGGCACCGGAAACGACAAAGACACAACGAGGCCAGTCAACCCTGCAGAGTCTTCCTCACTAACATCTGGGTGCTTGTGCCAAAATTGGCACATTTTGGATGTGACAGACAGAGAAACAGGAAATAGGGTGTAAGGAAGTACAGTCCCGGTCACTGTGGAGTATGTGGATATGGTGAATATTGGTTGATAGCCTACCCTCAGAAATGGAGACAGAGGTTGAGCAAGGGAAGGGAAAAGTCGGAGATGGACCACGTGAAGGTGAGAGAAGGGTAAAAATTGGAAGCAAAGTTGATGCAATTTTTCAGTTCTGGACGAGAGCAGGAAGCGGCACTGATACAGTCATCAATATAAGGGGAAAATAAAGGCGAGACTGGGATAGTAGTAGTGTAAAGGGCAGTGAGGAGCACTTACTCAGCAATAACCTGCTCACCGATGCTCAATTTGGGTTCTGCCAGGACCTCAAAGCTCCTGACATCATTACAGCCTTGGTACAAACATGGACAAAAGAGCTGAATTCAAGAGGTGTGGTTAGAGTGGCAGCTTTGACATCAAGGCAGCATTTGACCAAGTGTGGCATCAAGGGGCCCTAGCAAAATTGAAGTTAATGAGAATGAGGGGGAAAACTCTCCACTGATTTGAGTCATACCTAGCACATAGGAGATGGTTGTGGGTGTTGGAAGCCAATAATCACAGCCCAGGACATTGCTGTAGGTGTTCCTCAAGGTAACGACCTAGGCCCAACCATCTTTAGCTGCTTCATCAATGACCTTTCCTCCAACATAAGGTCAGAAGTGAGGATGTTTGCTTATGATTGCACAGTGTTCAGTACAATTCGTGACTCCTCAGATACTGAAGCAGCTCATGACTGCCTTCAGCAAGACCTGGACAACATTCAGGCTTGGGCTAATAAGTTGGCAAGTAACATTCACAGCAAGTAACATTCACACCACCCAAGTGCCAGGCAAAGACTATCTTCAACAAGAGAGAATCAGTCATCTGCCCTTGACATTCAACAGCATTACCCTTGCTGAATCCCCAACTATCAATATCCTGCAGGTTACCATTGACCAGAATCTTAACTGGACCAGCCATATAAATACCATGGTTACAAGAGCAGGTCAGAAGTTGGGAATTCTGTGGCAAGGAACTCACCTCCTTACTCCCTGAAGCCTGCCACCATCGACAAGGCACAAGTCAGGAGAGTGATAAAATACTCTCCACTTGCCTGGATGAGTGTAGCTCCAACAAAACTCAAGAACCTCGACACCATCCAGGACAAAGCACACCATCCACCACCAGCTCAGTGGCAGAGGTGTGTACCATCTACAAGATACACTGCAACAACTCACCAAGGTTTCCTCAACAGCACCTTCCAAACCCACGTCCTCTACCACCTAGAAGAACAAGGGCAGCAGATGCATGGGAACACCACCACCTGCAAGTTCCCCTCCAAGTCACACACCATTCTGATTTGGAACTATATCGCCGTCCCTTCAATGTCGTTAGGTCAAAATCCTGGAACTCCCTTCCTAACAGCACTGTGGGTGTAGCTACCCCACATGGACTGCAGCGATTCAAGAAGGCAGCTCACCACCACCTTCTCAAGGACAATTTGCAATGGGCAATAAATGCTGGCCTTGCCAGAAACACTCGCATCATAAAAACAATTTTTTTTTAAACTCACACGAGCTTTCATTTCCAGTTATTTGAAAAAAATACTGAATTTAAATTCTCAAACTGCTCATGGTGTGATTGCAAACTCAAATTCTATGAATTACTAGCCCATTAAAACATGGTAACTGCCCTAGTGATGGAACAAATCATCTCTCCTCTGCAGTAAAATCCAGCTGCAAAGGGTGGGAGCTGTCCAGCAGAACCATTCAGCTGAAACAACTGTAACTTCAAGCATGCTACTTACTCAACAGTGAAAACAAAGCCCAGCCCCTCTCAACATTAGTAATATCAAGGAAAGAAAGGCACTGGGATCTTATTGAACTTTCAAACTGGGTGAGAGAGATCAATGCACAAAGCTAGGAGCACACCTGGAGCCAACAAATCTCATTGCATTGGATTAAAATAACTCTGCTCTTCTTTCATCTGCTAAAATATTAATGAAAGTAATTGAGACTGAAATCCCATGGCATTGGAGGATGGCTGCAATGTCAATAGCCACTTGGAATAAAAATAAATCCTCTGCCTAAAGGAGTGAGTTCCAGAAACACAAATTAACCATTAAAAGTTGCTGTAGAACAACGACTTGTATTTATATAGTACCCTTAACACAGTAAAATGTCCCAACGTACTTTCACAGGTGCATTATCAAAAATTTGACACAGGCACATAAGGAGATGTTAGATCAAATGACCAACACCTTGGTGAAAGAGGTAGGTTTTAAGGAGCATCTTAAAGGAGGAAAGAGAGGTGGAGAGGTTTATGAGGGAATTCAGACAAGCACTGTTTGCCATTTAATGTTTAATATTTAGTAGATAATATTTAAGGTGGGAGGTAACAGTTTTATTGAAAGTTTCCTCACATCTGCAGATATCAACAGCTCCTGCGCCAGTCAGACTGGCTCGTTTAGCTTTTATATAATTTCAATGTATTTTTAGTAAATTGATAGAATTATAGAATGGTTACAGCACAGGAGGCCGTTCAGTCCATTGTGTCTGTGCTGGCTCTCTGGCAAAAGCTAATCAGCCAGTCCCACATCCCCGCTTTTTCCCCATAGCGCTATAAATTTACTCTCTTCAGGCGCTTATCCAACTCCCTTTAGAAGGCCTTGATTCAATCAGCCTCCAACACACCGTCAGGCACTGCTTTCCAGATTCTAACCACTCGCTGCGTGAAAAAGTTTCCCTCATCTCGCCTTTGCTTCTTTTGCCAATCACCATAAATCAGTGTCCTCTGGTTCCGGATCCTTCCGCCAATGAAAACAGTTTCTCCCGATCTACTCTGTCCAGACCCATCATGACTTTGAACACCTCTATCAAATCTCCTCTCAACCTTCCCTTCAACAAAGATCACAGACCCTGCTTCTCCAAACTATCCGAGTCTCTCATTTCTGGAACCATTCTTGTAAATCCTTTTTGCACCCTCTCTAAAGCTTTAATATCTTTCCTAAAGTGTGGCAACCTGACGATTTTTTTCCTCAAGTTATTGAAGTTGTCCATTGGTGGCGGCGCCTTTAACTGGAGCCCCGCCTTGGGGAGGGGCCTCGGTCACATTCACACTCACCGTCCGCCGCCGAGTCCAGCTTCAGCCGCCGCTCCCCGAACGACAACTCCCCGCCCGCCGCCGCCGCCTCCTCCTCCGCCATCGCCATCGCCATCCTCATCTGTTCCATACTCCGCACCAACTCGGGGAACTCGCTGCCGCTTGCCATTCCTCAGCCGATCCCTCCGCCGCCGGGTTTCCCTCTGGTGCTGAGGCTGAGAGTGACAGCTAGGCCACGTCACCTTGGTAACCGATCCCGTCGCTCTGTATGTTCCCCCGGCCGAGCTGGTCCGCTGATTTCGAGGCTCCGGGCGGCTCTCGCCTCTTCCGAAGGTTCCAAATAACTCAGCAACCCCCCCCCCCCCCACAACAACCAGTGTCAGTGACAATTAATATTAACATATCAAATGGGACAAACTCAGGAAGAATTCTTTAATTTGCAATAAAAAAAACCACAGCAAAGCCAGTCAGGGGCATGGACAGGGTGGATAGGGAGCAGCTGTTCCCCTTAGTTGAAGGGTCAGTTACTAGGGGTCACAAATTTAAGGTGAGGGGCGGGAGGTTTAAGGGGGATTTGAGGAAGAACTTTTTTACCCAGAGGGTGGTGACAGTCTGGAATGCACTGCCTGGGAGGGCGGTAGAGGCAGGTTGCCTCACATCCTTTTAAAAAGTACCTGGATGAGCACTTGGCAAGTCATAACATTCAAGGTTATGGGCCAAGTGCTGACAAATGGGATTAGGTAGACAGGCCAGTGTCTTTAATGCATCGGTGCAGACTCGATGGGCCGAAGGGTCTCTTCTGCACTGTATTATTATTCTGTGAAAAGCCTAATAGTAACCTGACTGGTTAATAGACGCTTTAGGCGAAGAGTTTTGGCCAGATCCACTCTTGCCAAAAACAACCCTTGATAACCACGACATATTAAATGGTAAGAGCATCATCTTCGGGAAAAATTAATGTTTGTGAGGGTTTAACAGTAGGATGTAACTGCTGCTGAAATCTCCAGTGCGCATATTGGCTATTTAATGGGGTATGATGAAGTTAAGAAACAAAGATTTGCATTTATATAGCTCCTTTCATGACCCCTGCATGTCCAAAAGCACTTTACTGCCAATGATGCGCTTTTGAAGTGTAGTCACTGTTGTAGTCTCGGAAATGTGACAGCCAGTTGCGCACAGCAAGCTCCCACAAACAGCAATATGATACATAAGAAATAGGGGCAGAAGTAGGCCATTCGGCCCCTTGAGCCAGCTCTGCCATTCAATAATATCATGACTGATCTGATTGTTGCCTCAACTCCACTTTTCCTGCTGGCCTCCCATAACCCTTGACTCCCTTGTAGATCAAAAACCTGTCTAACTCAGCCTTGAATCTGTTCAATGACCCGGCCTCCACTGCTCTCTGGGAAAAGAACTCCAAAGATTAAGGACCCCCCCGAGAGAAGAAATTCTTCCTCATCTCTGTCTTAAATGGGAGACCCCTTAATTTGAAACTGTGCCCTCTGGTTCTCAGCATCTACTCTGTCAAGCCCCCTCTGAATTTTATATGTTTCAATAAGATCACGTCTCATTCTTCTAAACTCCAATGAGTATAGGCCGAACCCGCTCAACCTTTCCTCATAAGACAACCCCTTCATCCCAGGAATCAGCCTAGTGAATCTTCTCTGAGCTGCTTCCAATGCAAGTATATCCTTCCTTAAGTAAGGAGACCAATACTATACACAGTACTCTAGGTGCGGTCTCACCAATGCCCTGTACAGCTGTAGCAAGACCTCTGTACTTTTATACTCCATCCCCTTTGCAATAACTGCCAACATTCCATTTGCCTTCTTAGTTACTTGCTGTACCTGCATGCTAACTTGTGATTCATTTACAAGGACACCCAGAGCCCTGTATATCGCAGCTTCTGCAGTCACCCTCCATGTAAATAATATTCTGCTTTTCTATCCTTCCTGCCAAAGTGGACAACCTCACACTTTTCCACATTATACTCCACCTGCCAAATTTTTGTCCAGCCACTTAATCTATCTGTATCTCTTTGCAGACATGTTGTGTCCTCCTCACAACTTTCTTTCCTTTTCTTTTGTCTGCAAATTTGGCTACCATACATTTGGCCCCTTCATCCAAGTCATTAATATATATTGTAAGTAGTTGAGGCCCCAGCACTGATCCCTGTGACACTCCACAAGTTACAGTTTGCCATCCTGAAAATGACCCATTATACTGACTCTGTTTCCTATTAGCCAATCCTCTATCCATGTTAATATATTACCCCCAACACCATGAGCTCTTATCTTGTTTAGAAACCTTTTATGTGGCACCTTATCAAATTCCCCTTTATCCATCCTGCTTGTTACATCCTCAAAGAACTCTAATAAATTTGACAAACACGATTTCCCTTTCATAAAACCATGTTGACTCTGCCTGATTGCATTATGATTTTCTAAATGTCCTGTTACTACTTCCTTAATAATGGATTCTAGCATTTTCCCAATGACAGATGTTAGGCTAACTGGCCTATAGTTTCCTGTTTTCTATCACCACCCTCCCACCCTCCACTTTCTTGAATAGACATGTTACATTTGCGGTTTTCCAAACCGCTGGGACATTTCCAGAATCTAGGGAATTTTGGAAGATTACGACCAATGCATCCACTATCTCTGCAGCCACTTCTTTTAAGACCCTAGGATGCAGGCCATCAGTTCCAGGGGACTTGTCAGCCTTTAGTCCCATTAGTTTTCCTGGTACTTTTTCTCTAGTGATTGTGATTGTTTTAAGTTCCTCCGTCCCTTTTGCCTCTTGATTTTCTGCTATTCTTGGGATGTTTTTTTGTGCCTTCTACTGTGAAGACAGATACAAAATACTTGTTCAAGGTCGCTGCATGATAACAACCAGAAAATTTGTTTTTTTGTGATGTTGATTGAGGGATAAATATTGACCAGGACACCAAAACAATCTCCTGCTTTTCAAATTAGTGTCATAGAGTCTTTTCCATCCTCCTGAGAGGGCAGATGGGGCCTCAGTTGAGCATTTCATCCAAAAGGCAGCACCTCAGCTCGTACAGCACTGGAGTGTCAGCTGAGAATTTTGTGCTTCAGTCTCCGGAGTGGGATTTTGAGCACACAGTTTCCTACCTACTGGGGTGAGAGTGCTACCAACTGAGCCACAGTTGACAGGAGGGTGTTACTGACTTGGGAAGATATCCATCTACTTGTAATTCCTCTGGTTGTTGTGTTTGTATTTTAACACTCATCCCCT